>NC_142704.1:9466846-10066846 GCF_029339155.1 Prunus mume | reverse complement strand
TGGGCAATCCTAAATTGCTGCTGCCCTGCTCTAGATGCTTATAAATCCAATCCGGAAAAAAAGCATCAGTGGTGTGGCTCACTTGAACATCGCTGTTCTTTCTTCCTCCAGCCACCTCCAGAATCATCATTCCATAACTATAGACATCAGACTTAACAGAGACTCCTCCAAAGTTTCTACAGAACACTTCTGGAGCTATGTACCCTATTGTCCCTCTTGCATCCAACATCGACATAATACTTTCCTTCAGGCAAAGTTTAGAAAGCCCAAAGTCAGAAATCTTTGGGCAAAAGTTGTCATCCAAAAGGATATTATGTGGTTTTATGTCAAAATGCAAAATTCGTGTGTTGCATCCACGGTGCAAGTACTCGAGCCCTCGAGCTATCCCAATAGCAATTTCAAATAGTTTTTCCAGTTCCAAGTGTGGAGTGGTTTTCAAAGAAATTTCTTTGTAGATGAACTTCTCAAGTGATCCATTGGGCATGAACTCATATATGAGAGCTTTTTTCTGACCTTCAAAGCAATACCCCAACAGAGTGACAACATTAACATGGGAAGTTCTACTAATGCTTGCAACCTCGTTTATGAAGTCTTCTCCATTCCCTTTGGATGCATTAAGAACCTTCACAGCCACAAGACAACCATCCCGTAGCTTACCTTTGTACACATCACCATAACCCCCTCGACCGAGTTTATCTTTAAATGAGTTGGTCATTTTTCTGATATCCGAAAATTTGTATCTTTTTACTGCTAGAGGTCCATTGTTCTGAATGAAGCCTCAAGATCTTGATGGCTCTTTGTCCTCATGAAAGTTTGCATCCTACTTTTAATACAGCAAACAATTACAGAGAGTAAGATCCCACTTGCTGCAGCAAAAGCACCTGCCAGCAAAACCACGAGATGTTTTAGGCACATTAATGGTGAATAAGTTTTAAGTATTCTTAAAAGAAATAGGGAAAAATGAGATGGAGGAAATTGCTTTCTGTTGCGGCGTTGGTATACAAAGAAAATAGCAGCTGTGCAAACAACTGGGGACAATGGGAGACATAAAGAGGTTGCGATTGATAGTTGGATCAGGAGTGAATATAATAATGCGTTGTTGAGATATTACCGATGATAACCTTTCTTTTCCAGTTCCACGACCACGAATTGTCTGCAAAAGCAATCAAACAAGCAGAATTCGTAGATCAGCCAAAACCTAGCTACCAAATATTTTGCTTTTTAAATTTATACTCGCTTCAAGTAGAAATCTAACGCGACAAAGCTTCTGAAGAAAAAAAAACAAAAAAACAAATACGAAGACAAAGCTGGGGGGTGGGGAAGAAATATGCACCCCATTAAGGCGACTCATAAGTCATAACCTTGCGGCAATTCGATTCGACTAATAAAGATGTGTTGCACACAAATCAAAGTAATAAAAGATGATATGCATACCACCCAAAATTGGACAGGTTTCCTCATGGGTTGTCCTTATTTTATTTTTATTTTATCGACGGGTAAGGGTAACCAGTCAAATAGCATCACTTAGTGCAAGGTTAACTGTTCTTAACTACCTGTAGTTTAACGTAATAGTAATCTTGCACCAGTAAACCTAATCTCTATCAGAAGTGGAGAAATTGTATGCGGACTTATTATTATGGGGCCAAGGTTGGCGTGCAGCAGTGTGAACTATTTGAAATCAACAGACGCCTTATTGAATTCCATTATTCTCTGGTGGACCGTTGACCCGGTCAATGCATACGTGGCATTTACCAACCATGTTAGCAGACCTTATGGGTTGTCCTTATTTTATTTTTATTTTATCAACGGGGAAGGGTAACCAGTCAAATAGCATCACTTCGGGTGTCTATGTTCACTCAGGGAAGGTTTATATGCAACCAATATCTGAATTCAGATGGAAATGGAATAGGAAAAGGCTCTAATTAACCAACAAACTCAAGATGAAATAAAAACAGAGCAAAGATAACAAAACTTGTTGATGAGGTAGAGGCTAAAGCAGAGCAAAGAGAATGACTTGGGACAGACAAAAGGATCATACGTTTTAGTTCTCTGTAATTATAATTACTTAACTAATCATTTCTTCTATGGGGGGTTAATTACAACTTATTCAGCCATCCCATTTCTAATTAAAAGTTCGTAATCTGAAGTGGTATCTCCAAATTCTGACTAATTAATGGAAACTCCAAACTAAAAAAGGCTAAACCAGGAAAATTATGAACAGGGAAAAATAAGAAGGAATTGACATGCGTACCTTCAGAATTTGGACAGGTTTCCTCATAAGGATGGCCCCCGCAAAAGCAGAGAAAAGAGTCAGTGGTGATGTTGGATCCGCAGGTTCCATTAGAGCGCATGCATGGCCCACAGAGCTCCCAGTTGGCCTTGTACTCAACCTTGAAGCCTTGCTTCAAAACTTGTTGCAGTACGTCCACCGTGGGATTCTGATGCAGAAGATCAACACCCGTCCACATTATGGGGACACTGATATTGTTGAAGCACAAGGTCTCATTCTGATGAGGAGTAAGCCTCGAGATAGATTCGTCTATATAGAACGCACGATCCTTTTGGGTACCCTCTATTTTGCAAGTAAAATTATTTGGGACTGTCTCCCTGTTAGGAACGCATCCGTAGTACAAAGTCAGGTTCCGGACAGCTTGAACGTAAGCGAAACGATCGTAGTCCAAAGTGGTGTTGACGAGCCTGCTAGGGCAAGGACTGTCCCAGAGGTCTAGGCGAGCAATTGTGATGATGTAAACTTCCTTGCTAATGTCCAAGACAAGGAAATCTTGGTCTTCAATTCTGATAACAGTGTTTTGATCATCTAGGCAGGTGAGTTGGTAGCCTTCTCGCCCGCAGTGTTGGGGCCGACCGTTGGCTGCCCAGAAAGGGTAGGTTATGTTTTTAAGCAAACCGCAGTCGTAGGTATTGCGGCACTCTGTGTATTGAGCAGCGTCATCGCAGAGAGCAGAGGGCATCAACGTTGTGATCAAGTTGAAGATGATGAAGAGGATGGGTAGTCTTAGGAAGATGTGGGCTGTGGGCATGGTCATCTGCAGAAGCTCATGAAGAAAATTAGAATTGGAGAATCAGAATGATGATGAGCTGGTTCGGTATAGTCATTCGTAGAAAGCTCATGGAGAATCAGAATAGAATTGGGCTGGTGAGATGATAAGCTAGAATCAGAATAGAAGTTTCAAAGGTGTTTCTTAGAATTTTCCCGACAATGCAAGAGAAAGAATGGCTGTTGAGTTTTCTTCTATGAGCTTGGTCCTTTGTGTGAGTGATTTTGGTCAATGGACATTTCTCCGTTGACGAAATTAATGTGCTAATTATTATTTTAAGATGGGTTGGAGTCAGTGAAGCAAGAGGCGACTGATTACCCATTTGGTTACCACACAGACTAACCGTCCAGGTAGTCCAGATTGATGAATGCGCAGGTCATAAAATCTGTAGAGCTAACTCAACCTGATTGATATTCGAGTTAGGTTATTTGGTGCATTATACTTTACATAAGCAACCGAAAAAAAAGCGCAAAATGAGCACCACGATGAATGTACATTTTGTTGCCTCCCACATTTTCTCTGATATTCCAATGCCTAAAATCTGGTGGTTTTAAAAATATCATTGAAAAAAGTTACTGTTAGCCAATTATTTGGAATAAGCATAAATGTAGGAAAATGCATAAAGTTGTATATATTTGTACCCTTCTTAGCTTTGACCGGTCAACCACAAACAACTTCAAAAAGTCTTGTACTGTGCTAATGTTCTCCTAGGCTAGCTTCTTGTGAAAAGCTCCATCTTTCCCAATCTTCTCCAGGCGCCAAACTTCATCTTCCAACATGGGTGGATGATGCTTCTTGTACACTTCACATAAAAAATCTGGGATTTGGTTGCTTGCTTGCTTGCTTGCTACTTGGATTAATTTCTTACAAGACTCACAGATACATGCAGTAGAATAAAATTTGTATGCAGCTAGGCACGTAACTCCAAAATGCATGAGATAATTCTGGCAACATCAATAGGATCAACGTTTGCAAGACTGCACGCAGAGGAAATCAAATTATTAGAATAACCTTAGACCCGAATCATCGATCCTCTGATATATATATATATATATATATATATATATATATATGCCCCAAATATTTATCAGAAGGGGAATACTGCCACTCTTTATGGGCCGTGTTAGTGGATTTTCACAGAATGCATCCAATCATTTAACTCAACCACCAAGACTACAACCAAATATTTACACAGACAATGCATCTAACATAGTCCTTGAAATGGGCTATGTTTCTTCAACCGACACAACTACAACCAAGCACACAGAATACAGATTGCTTTCAAAAATAAACACAGAAAAAATTTGAAAGCATGCCATGTCCTAAACTCCTATGTGCCGTATCAAATACAAAATGCTTCTCTACATGTCTTTAACATATGAATGCATCCCTCCTTCAAGAATTATGCCACTGAAATAAGCTTATGAACACAGACAATCTCATTGTTCCAATCAGGTAGGTCCTAAAATGAAGGAGCTAAAAGAAAGCTAATCCGCAATGTTTGACAGCAGTAGTGGGAAATCACTTCAAAAGCCTCAAGACATGGATTCAACCATTAGCATCTTACCAGCTCTTAATTCATTGATATAGAGAACTGGAAAACAATCAATTAAAAATTGATACGTAAGTACTTACAAATGCAGTTGCCTTCCCCTTGCTGTTTCGATAAACTCTGGATCTGCAAAAAAATGAAAGCAAACATGTTCCTCAATGTATATATGAGACATAGCAAACAATGTATATATAATTATAATGAACATAATGGTATGATTAGTGAACCATACAGATTCTATCATCAGATAACAAGATAATTAACCAATCCAACCACAAAATGAAAGCCTAGCCAGCCAAGTATTGAAGCACTACCTATGGATAAATTTTAAAATACATATAAAAATAAAAGAAGAAAACATCTGACCCATCATCGTCATCTGGCGGAATTCGTCTTTTAACTCGTCTCTCTTCTTCCTCTTGTGCATTACTCAGTTAAAACAACAGTTACCATGAGAAACAAATACAGAATATTACCTTTCGAAAGTTAAAAGAATTAACCTCATCATCTTCATCTTCTTGACTCAAGACCTTCTTCCTGAATCGTTTCTTATGGGAATCAGATTTCCTGGACTCATAAACAACCTGGACAGAAGATCTATCGCCATCATAGTCATCTTCGTCATCTGTATCCAAGAGATGAAGATGATGAGGATGTATTCTGCTGCTTCACCAAAATGGCAGCTTCCCTCTCTAGTTTCTGATATAGCCTGATATACACGAGTAACAAGCACGAAAGCCACGATGCTATAGACAGATAAAACTGGAGGCTAAAATCCTAAGTCTACACAGTCATTTAATTTGGAATAAGAACTCACATTCAAACCAGATTCTTCACGGGGCACTCTTGCGAAGATGTCTTCAGCAATGCACTTGTTTCGGCCGAAGAGGACAACCCAGATTCTTTAAGAGGGTCGCGGCCTGGTGGTGGTCGTCGCGGGTGGAAGCCTGGTGGTGGTGGTCTGAGAGAGAGAGAAAATGAGGCGACGGCTCAGAGGAGGCAGCGTGTTTTCTTTAAAGTCAGGGAAAAAAATTATAAAGAAAAAAGGACCAGACCCCGCCCAGGCCGATTTGACTTTTTTTTTTTTTGGGGTGTGGGGAATATATTACTACACAATCCAATTATTTGTTGGAGGTCTTTTATACTCTTGGTAGTTTGGGTTAGGTTGGGTTCTGCAAGTGAGTGGCTTGTGGATTTCGTCTTTAGGTCAATAGTTATTATATATATATATATAAATTAATTAATTAAAATATGGAACGAAACCCATGATAAGTGATTACAAAAAACTGTAAATGGAGTTGTAATTTTGTTTATGTTGTATGTGATGACATTGGGTACACAAACAACCCTTAAGGCGACATGTTCATTTGTACTCAAGTTCAATATCCTTTCTCGTATATTTAAGTAATTTAGAATATCGTTTTTTCAACACCAAGAAAAAATAATAATAATAAGTGATGCTGATTTTATCATCACTTTATAGTAAAAATTCAGAAAAGGGCATTGTTTTGTTTATAATTTTTCTTTTCTTTTCTTTTTGTTTTAAAGACAAGTTTTGTCTATAAACATTATATCATCACATAAAATAGAAATAGAGAATCATAATTAGTTTCATAATGCATATTTACATAAGCAAAAAAAGGAAAATGCAGATAGAACCAACCCCTTTGGTTTGGTAATGAAAGGGCTTGAGATGCTAAAGTAAATCGCCATCTGAAGATGAGTCGGAGATGCTACACTTGATGATGCTGCTTTCCACAAGTGGGTTGAATATATATGGTGAATTTATATTCCAGTTATCACTACCAGTACTGCACTCAAAGTTGGAGCTTGCACTATTGCTTGGTAGTAGGTAACCCACGTTGACAGATTTTGGGTGATGATCCGCTGCTGCCAGGCCCAGGTGTCCATTCTGATCGAATGCTGATCTTGGCATTGCCTCGGCATGATGGTTGGGATACTGCTCCACTACTTGATCACCTATTAAATCAAGGGTATGTCCCAAATTAAATTTTGATTTGGAGGAATGTGACGGAAAAACTCAATTGGCACCATTTAGAGAGTTGGAGAATCAAATTGACTCATAAAAAAAGTTCAATTAGCCACTTCAAAAGCGGTGCAAGTTGAGATACCACTGAAATTGAAAACTAATCATAATATACCTTGTGTCAATAAGGCAGTCTCGACCATTTCCAAGGAATTCCAGTTTGCGTAGGCTTCCCTCACCAAATTCTCAATATATGTCTGCAAATTTAAACACCACGTATAGTTTAGCAAACGAATAACACAACCTAAAAAGGATTATTGCTAAAGAAGAAAAGAAGAAGATTGTGCATACCCTATTGATGTTGCTTAGGTCCCGAATAGGGAAAACTTGCCCATTAACCATAGCCCTCAACACTTGACATATCGGATTCAAGAAAAGCGCAAAATGAGCACTACGATAAATAAACATTTTGTTGCCCATAACACAGGTATTGGCATGCTTTACCGTTACCTCCCACATTTTCTCTGACATTCCAACGCCTAAAATCTATCGTTGCAAACAAGTTGATGTTAGCCAATTATTTGCAACAAGCATGAAGGTAAGAAAATGCATAAATAAAGTTTTAGGTATATTTGTACGGTACCTTTCTTAGCTTTGACCGGTCAACCACAAACAACTTCAAGAAATCTTGTACTGTGTGAATGTTCTCCCTGGCTAGCTTCTTGTGAAAAGCTCCATCTTTCCCAATCTTCTCCAGGCGCCAAACTTCATCTTCCAACATTGGCGGATGATGCTTCTTGTACACTTCGACATCGAAATTTGGGATTTGGTTAGATTAATTTCTTACTAATTACGAGACTCATAGATAGATATTTTGATGCAGCTAGGCACGTAACTCCAAGCCATGACATGTAGAAAAGTTTTGCACTTTGAGAATTACAAACAAGAAAAGACAAATCGAACCTCTTCCCGATCAACTTGGTCATTAACTTGTTTAAAGGGCACAAAGCATATCAGGGAAAGAAAAACAAAGCATAAAGGTTACCATTGACCCAAGTCATGAAGATGAAGACAGGCCTGACGCGTACAAGAAAGTGCAATTATTGAACAAAGAAATATTTGATTGAATTGTGACCATATGAAAAGGCAGATGCAGACCTCTAGGTTGTTTGTTGACTCAAATAATGTTCACTAGTTTTTGGCAACTTTAGCAACATGCATGAACTTAAAGAAATGGCCGTGGTCCCATTGCTCTAGAGGTCGCAGACTGTTCGACTCGCTGTGTGAATACATGATCTTTTGATACAATATTGCATTGTATTGTGTTTGTGATGATTGACTTCGATAAAACTATCAAGTCAAGTGGGTTGGTAAGGTTTTTTTTTTTGGTCAATGGTTTGTAAGGTTATGTGCATGAAAAATATATATATATTTTTTTAAATGCATAGTAAGAAGCAAAAATGTATGAAGATATACCCTAATTTATGGGCTCGTCTAGTACTTAGGATGTAAATATGAAATCCAATTCAATTTTAAGCACCGAACGAGACATGTATACTTACATTCTCCACGATGATCTTTAACAACAAAAGCATCGGTGATGGCCTCACGGATCCTTGAGCCCTGATAGGCGCTTGTGCCTGGAGCCACTCTTGCACCAATCCTAAACTTTCTGCTCCTAATCCAGCTGGAATTATCTGTGAACTCAATCTCCCCAATTGTAGTAAGCCCATCTCTCACGGTCACATTTACGTCCCCAGTGAGCAACGGCCTCTTCCCAGTTCTCTCCCTCAATATGTTGTTCTCAAATTCTTCAGTGGTCCAATCGTCACGGCCTCCGGTCGGGAAGTCCCCGTCAAGAACAACAATCTCCACTTTGATTGGGTTGGTTAGATCGCTAGCTATTGGGGCACCATTAGTGTTATTGGCCTTGTCCACGATCTGGATTTGAATTGAGTTGTTGTCTTCATCTAATATCTTGCTTGCGGTGAAGATTGGGAGGGAGAGCTTCTTAGGAAAGACTAGTTCCACGCTGGATGGCTCTAGAGCTTGGATTCTCACTGAAGGCGACCTTGTCATTGAGCGGAGTGAGCACCGTCTTAGACAGTGGTCAACCTCTTCACTTACCTAAATAAAACAGACCAAAATTAAATTAACAAAGAGATCGATATGATTAATTAAGCTCATATAATTAGTTAAATAGAGAAAAGGCTTTGCATATATATAACGTACCACTCTTCTAAGCAAAGGCTCCAAGGATGAGAAAAGGCTTTGCATGGAGTTCACCAGAACCACTTCTCCAATCACACTGTCAAACGAATAAGCATATGCAATTATAACCAGTAGTTAGAAATCAAACAGTTGAAGGAAATCAAAGATATAAAAAGAATATCAAAACGAAAGAAGAAGAAGTTGTAGTTAGACATACGAAGCAAAAGAAGGTCTAGGTCTCTTCCGTTTTTCGTTTGGCTGATCTTGGTCTGATTCTGCATCATTAAAGAACCGTTTGGCGGCCATTTTCTCAGTTCCAAAGAATCAGAGAGAGACAGAGAGAGAGAGAGGGTGATCGATGAAGTATTTTTGGGGGTTAGGGATGTCACTTATGCCATGGCTTTATATATCTACAAGGTTTGTAAACAAACAAAGAATGATGAGCAAAATATTGATGGGTTGGTAGAATAAAATAATATAAAAATGAAGGTTCTGGGAATGGCCAAGGAAACAGCTAGGTAGGAGAGAAACGAGATGGCCTTGGTATGCATGACGCTGCACTTTTGACGTCAACAATTTATATTTATTTGCTTCATATTCCAATCAAACCCTGTCTCTTCTATTTGGTCTTGGTCATATTGTCATTATTGATAGGGTCCTCCACTGATAACAAAGTCAAAAGTCCCACGGCCGAGATGTATGCATCGTCACCGAGGGGTGCCAACAATCAAACTATATCAACCGTTAGATCTATATATATACATGCATGCATATGATTGGTCACACCAATTTAGTAAATTAATTAATTTTTATATGCGGAAATGTTTGGGGCAGAATAGCCGTGTAGTGCAAGTACAAGGATGCTAATTTTGGTCAATAACTGCATTTCTGAGAAGGATCTAATTCGTATTCATGTAGGGCCCCTTTAGGCTAAGATGGTGATGTTTTAAACATTATTATATGATTGATTATAGATTAATAACCAGAGAGATGCCCCATGGTGTGATGGTAAGACCAAAAAAGACAGAGACGCATATTATCTCACTTTTTTTTTTGGATGAATCCAGGGTATCCCCCGCAATTGTAGGCGAGGACTAATCCCTCGAACAGGGTTGGACCCCATTTGGGGGGCAAGCTCTTTCAATGATGGCTCGAACTCGAGACTTTGCTTAAGGGGAACAAGCTCCTTACCACTTGAACCACACTTTCCTTTTCATTGTTTTAATTCAATATATTTTGCAAGTGGCAGTACATGGGTGCATGTGAAAATGTGAAGAATGAACTGAACTGGTACTTGGAGATATAACCAAATATGTCGATCAATGTTAGGTTTTGACTGTCTCTGATACATCATATATATCACAGATCACAACAAAATTAAGCTAATTATCGAGCAAGACCAAGTCTATTGCGTTCTCAGTTTTCCTTTGACTGACTGAACACAAAAAGAAAAGTTTTCTTTTGAAGTTTGGAGGCACTTTCCCAAGTCCCGACCGCACTGGTTATCCGAAATGGCCAAAAAAGTTCGCAGAAAGAACCAACCTATTTCCTCTCTCTATATATACTGCGTTTGACTCAATATATATTATAAATTACTCATTCTTTCTAGGATTTATTGAATATAATTGTTCCATACCATACGCCTTTCATAGTTCGCATAGCAAGTACTACTTTTTTCTTCTTTCGCTTTCACAATCACTCAATTTTACATCTTGCCATTATAGTTTTTTTCAGTTTGGAGGTTGATTCGACTCAAGAAGACCAACACCACCGCACCCACTACAACGTCATTGTTTGGACCCAACACTTTTCGCGCAAAAACAACGAAGACGACGATATGCTTATATCTTGGAGTTTTTGACAAAGTTGTCTAGAATTGGGCATTGTGATTAGAAGGGGTAACAAAAGAGAAAATGTCAAGAGGTGGATGGTACAAAATATCACTCTATATCACAACTATCTGGATCAATCAACTTGTACACGTCCAACTGCCCCAACCGAAAGGGGAAAAAAACACACAACACACACAAACATTTTCTAGAGCTTCGCCCCTCTAATGTGTTTTCAAAGGATAACTTATAAACATAAAAAGCCAAAAAAAAAAAAAATCAAACAAAACCTACTGACCCTAAGCTTTATTAGTTTACAGAGAAATGAATGACGAACAAAAAATCTTGACTGCGAAAAATCAATTGAATTTCATGAGCTTCGGGCCAAACCTCAGCAGCCTATCCAAAGTGTTGGGCAAGAATTTTCTGGCAAACAAGTGGCAAACATCGGTGCTCTTCCCATTGTACTCGCATTTCGTTCCATGCCTCAGCTTCTCCAAAAACTCAACAGTCACATCTGTTCTCATAAACTTGGACGGATGGGGCCCACCCCTTGACCAGTCAACCCAAGTCAACGTCCGATTCGAATTTTTATTCCGAAACTTGATGTTCACGTACGTAGGCAAGTAGTGCTCGTCAGAATAGCACGAGGGCTTGCAGTACTTTGTAAACAGTGGAAAATACTTTTGATCGGAAACCATCTCCACCGCAATCACACGGTCCACCTCGAACCACTGCGAGCCCTTCCGCCATTGGCCGAGCGTGATTTGTGGGCTCATTTTGGGCCTGTACCTGTCTCGGCCCACTGGGCCGGGTAAGTCGTAGACCTCCACAAATGTCTGGGTTGAGCCCATCAGATAATTGTAGATGACTGAGAAATTAAACAGCGGTATGCAAGACTCTGAGAGCAGCACAAAACGTTGGTTGGAGAAGTCAAGCAAGGCATTGGCTAATAGGCGTCGCTCTGCTTGCACCATGTTAGGCTCACCCCATGTCACATTCTGCACCGTTGAACACATTGAGTTATTTACTACCACACCAATGATATTATGATGTGATACTGATTAAGGAAGATGCACTCGTACAAATTTGTCGTGTTATATTGTCATATTGCCATTTATTTTATTAATCAAATATATGAAGACTTTAAGTTGATGGTCTGATAATACAACATGTCAGATATTTTGTAAGAATACATAACCCAACTAGCTTCGGATCATTTTTCGACCGACTTTACCTCGACCAAAGAATTATGACGTGTTACATTTTGTTACTTCCTAAGTACTTAAAGAACGAAACTAAGGGCATTCTTGCCTTCCTTTGTCGGCTGCATTCGATGGGATGAGTGAGAGGCAACATTACGAAAGGAATTTAGAAAGGTGATGAGATAGAATTCTGAATTCTGTCTGTTGTCACAGTTCCAAAAAGAGTAGAATCAAAGCAATGCATGATGAAACAGATTGAATTCACCACTCAATGCATATGCCAACTTTAGAAGTGAATTAAAGTAATTGTATCACTACATATAGCCCATCACGACTCCATAACTTTATAGGTGTCCCAGCTTTAGCTATTCCCCCAAATAAAATCTGATTCATTGGTCAAAACTTGACAGGACAAAACTCCACATACACAGGTTTCTCCCACGTTGTTATGTCCAATCATTTCTAGACATGCATCAGCCACCCCAAATTATTATAGTAAGATTTCAAAGACTAAGATCTGCTTAGGTACCTTAAAAATATATTAGTTATTACTAATCATAGACTAAATTAAGTTAATATGTATCGTATCATTCGATAGGCATAGTAAATTATATAGACAAGGAATGTCAACTATCAAATATTATATTTCAGTTTCCTTTTCGAAAAAAAATTATAAATAACTTTTGGAGAAGAGAGAAGAGCTTAAAGTAATTAAGGCTGTATTGCTTTTTATGGACAAACCTGGCGCAATACGGAATGGTCCTCCAAAGACTTGCTATGCAGTATGTATCTAATGCAATAATAATATCATAAAACAAGGGCATCAAATTCTCCACCTCTTCTATATGCAATGACCTCAATGGCTCAATGGCTCAAAATCTCAACCAAAACCAAATTGATTTTACATCCCTCCAAAAGGTATGTAAAATCATATATATGTGTAATCCTAACTAATTAATTTCTAAAGAAACAACTGAATTTTCATCATTTCTTTTTTCAATACACAAACATCCGCTTTATGTTTTTCTTTTCCTATGTCACTAGGAAATCGGGACATCTTCTAACGTTTTTTTTTTTTTTTTTGTAATAAAAAGTTAAGGGGAGGGAGATGTTATCCCCACACCCACAGCCAGGGCAAATCAAGACCTTTTCGGATTTAAAACTGTTGGAGCGACACACAGTGCAGGGACCTTACCAACCTGAATCAACCCGTGTATTTCTTAGTTGGTTCGTATTTTCTTTTTCTTTTTCCAATTTTAATTGATGAAGCATAACGCATACCACTCCTAACCATCAGTATTTAATTTCTTAATAAAAACAAAAACATGCACACACAAAATCCTAATTATAGTGTGCCGGAATTTAATTTGCTATTTTCACATAAAAGTCATCATGTTGGTTGGTTTGGTGCTACAAGTAATCTAATGGGTTTTGATCACAGATTTTGTTCTCTCTTAAGAATGAAATGCACTAGACATTAGACTAATTATGAATCAAAATGAATTAATGAAAAAAAATCAAGGAAAATAATGATTGCAACATGGATGAACTGACCTTACTTGGGACCCTTCTGCCATAAAAAACAGAGTTTTGAGGCATGGTATCGTTGAAATCCGGATTGGCGTGGACATAGATAGAGTAGAGCCCTTCATGGCCTTTGAAGAACATTTCCCAGAACGGAGCCAATGCCAGAGGCCCTCTTGTCAAGAACATGAACGCCACTTTTGGGGTGCGCTTGAACGGCAGCCCAGGCCGGCGAGGCACCAGTGAAGCTCTCCACAGCAACTCAGCGTCGTCCATGTCGTGCATAATGTTGGGTGGCTTTGTGTATTCTTTTAAGCCGATTGGCGGTGGGGGAGGCGCAGCAGAAGTTTTGGTTTGATTATTTTGGATATTGAGAGTTGGCAGCGGCGGTGGTGGTAGTGGTGGTGGGGCAGAAGAGAATAACAATGGAGGGTTTGATGAGCGAGAGTATTTGGCTTGGGTGGCGTAGAGCTGGAAGGGAAAATCCTTGAGGTAGAAACTGATGGAGACGCCGATGGCTAAACCGAAGGCGAAGATGAAAAAGTTGGAGATGATTTTATGGAGGTGTATTTGGACATTGAGGAAATGCTTGGGAATTGATGAGGGTGGTTGCTGCTGCTGCTGCTGCTGCTGCTGTGGTTTGTTCTTCATTTTGGAGTGATAATTAGAAGAGAGAGAGAGAGAGAAAGAGAAGTCGAATGGTTTGAAATGAATGAAATGTGGGTTGCTCTTCTTGAAAGATTCTTAAATTGATTTGATTTCATCAGACTAGTATGTGTGTGTGTGTGTGTATATATATATATATAAATAATATTTTTGTTAACATGAAAGGTCATGGAGAATTAAATTAACCAAATAAAAACAAAAACAATGACTGTCATAATTAATTAATAATTATACAGAACAGACTTGCTTAAAATTTAAAAATGAGGAACCAAAGACACGAGTTGGGCTTTCCTCGAAAATGTTAACCAAGTTGTATTGTTGGTAGGGAAAGACGTGCGTGTATGAGAAATTTGAATCCCTTGAATTGTGTCAAAATAAGTATCAATTAGGATCAAAATCTGGTTAAATAAGGGAAGAGCTTTAGATTTTATACATGTATGAAACTTTTGTGGCATTTACCATTTACTTTTCAATCCAGGAAAGGGAAACAATGGGTTTCCAAGTTTACCATTTGGGACAGCCTCCCCCCCTCAATCAACATAGAGAATGAAAACTTTCTTAACTTTTTATTATTATGAATAATTTCCAATTAGGAAAATAATAAAATCAATTGGGCCACAGATGCCTGAGCTGCCACAGGCTGAACACTTGCTGCTTGGGCTACATGAATAGTCACCACCCATGCATGCGGGAAAGACTTCCATGAAACGAGTATTAACACTATTTTGCTATCACTAGCCAACAATATTATAACATGCGTGTCATGCTCAAGAGCCATAATAAATTAAATTGTGAGACCATACAAAACCATTCCTTTTAATGTCATGGGATGGGATGGGAATAAATAGATATGCATAAATGCATATGTTATATCAGATTTGTACAATATTAAAATTATGAAACGGAGCCTAGCAAAATGGGTGCAATTTGCAAGAGAGGTCGCAGAGTGTCTCCCATGAACTTCCTAGCAAATAAAAAGCACATACAAGTGGTTGCATTAATACCATTACAAGTGCAATTGGTGCCAAACCTTATTTGATTCAGAAACTCATATGAAACATCATTCCTCCTAAATCTTCCAGGGTGAGGGCCACTCTTGGACCAATCAACCCAAGTTATGCTTCGATTCGAGTTGTCTTCGACGCCAAGAATGTTGACTAGGGTAGGGATGTAATGTTCATCCATGTAACAAGGAGGATTGCAATGCTCTTTGAATATGGGGTAGTATTTGGTGTCTGATATGATCTCAATTGCAAGCTTTCGACTGGCCTCAAACCACTGGGAGCCTTTGCGCCAATCCGATATGTTAATTGCAGGCCACATTTTGGGATTGTATCTGCCCCGACCAACCTTCCTCGGGTCGTCATATGAACCAATATTGCTCTCACTGGAATTCATGAGGTAGCTGTAAATTGTGGTGAAGTTGAACAATGGGATACAAGACTCGGACAGTAACACAAATCTCTCATTAGAGAAGTCCAAGAGAGCACTTGCTAGTAGGCGTCTCTCACCATCAATCATTGTTGATTTTCCCCATCCAACTTCCTGCAATCATTGGTTTATACATGTGTGTGTGACAAATTATTACATGATTGAAAATTCACCATTTTTATCAACAGAGCTTAGAAGCTACCGAAGTGAAATTAGTGTATTTGTAAGAATTGAGAAACCAACCTTGCTTGGAATTCTCCTTCCATAGAAAACAGAGTTCTGAGGCCATGAATCTACATAGGAAGGATGAGTGTGAACATATATGGTATAAAGTCCTTCATGACCTTTGAAGAACATTTCCCACAATGGGGCCAAGGGTATAGGTCCCTTTGTCAAGAACATGAAGGCAACTCTAGGCACATGGTTAAAAGGAAACTTTCTAATCCTTGGAACCAATGATGCCCTCCAAAGCAACTCATCATCATCATCCATCTTGTGCAACATAAATGCCTCAATTTTAGATGTAACCTCAGTACCCAAGTCTGCTAATGGGAGAGGCGGTGGTGAGCAGGGTTGTGGGAGCAATTGTGATGTTGGAGTTGGCAACAGTGAGGGTGGTTGTGGGAGCAATTGCGATGCTGGAGTTGGCAGCGACAGCGACAGCGGTGACGAAGGGAAAACATTTACAGTGGTTTGTAACTTGAATGGGAAGGTCTTGCAGTATAAACTGACCATGACTCCAAGGCACAAACCAACGAAAAAAAACACAAGCTCAAAGGCATGGCTATACTGCATATAGGAGAGCAAAAGCTTTAGAGATTTTCGGTGTTCATTTCCCATTGCTGAAAGCATTAGAGGATAGGTGAATGGTTAAGCAGAAGATGAAGGCTGTAGCTAGCTTAGCTACTAAAGACAATTTAATAATCTAGGACGCTTGAAATGGAAGTTATTTGTTGTTGAAAGAAGACACTTGAAGCGAAAGTTAAGATGGCATGCATGTGTTTTGGTCCGACCTAGGGTTTCTAAAGTCTTGTTGACAATCAACACCGCAGATCTTCAAAGGGTTGACATCTCATGCCCACTCTCCACCAGTTCGAGCATTCGCAAACTTGACAAATAAGTTTAACTAAACGTTACGGCCCAAATGTCACCAAGTTGGCACGAGCTCCTAGATTTGGGGCCAGAATTATTGAAGAAAGTAAGGTATTAGTGATGCTTCCCCTGTTCTTTATTGGATAGAAAAAGTTCATCTTACGCATATTTCATGTTCAGTTTTCTAAACGAATTAGTTTAGCCACTGAATAAGGGGTTAGGTTAGGAAAGGGTTCAGCAGTTTGAATGCGCTTTACGTATGATTTGGTTTTACTGTGGTATTAGCTTCGACCAAAGAGATTCAACCAGCAGTGCAAAGGCTTCACAATAGAAAAAAGATGAGAACGATCCCAAATATTTATAATATGATCAAACTGTATATACAACGCTGGTTTCCACTCTGTTTTCTTCCCCTTTTTTACCATTCATTTTCACCAGCTCATAGTTTTGTACAAAATGCAGTAGCCTTTTGTCTCTAAACTTTATTGACATGCATCAATACATGATCCAGGTGGTGCTACTTGTTGGTTACCACCATATTCTCAGAATGAAGGTCATCGACTCCATTTACACGTGCTTCACCATATTCTGATAACTTTCTTCAAGAAGATCCTCATCAAAATTCCTTCAAAGAAACTTTGCTGGCTGATGTTCCGAAACGGTACACATAAATGCATCTAGATCTTTCCTTAAGAGAGAAGCCTTTTTCTTAGCTTCTAGGTACTCCTTAAGAGCAAGAGAATGCGAACAGAAGGGGCAGTAGAAGTTACCTTTCTTATAACAAATAAACTCAGAACCAAGACACTTTTCATGATATACCAAAGGGCAATCACTGGTACCGCATATCAACAACTGACCACCTTCATTACACTTCATACAAAGATTTTCCTCTGTCCAATCAATTGTGTCTGAGTAAGCACGATTTAACATGCATTGAGAGGTCAAGAAATCTTGCTTCTTCATGGCAACACCAATCTTCTCATTATTAAACCCATAGCTATCACTTGACTCGAAATCGCAATCCATGGGATCTTTGGCTCGATCAGCACCGGTCTTCTGCTGGGATCCATCTGCAGATGCAGCACGTGCTACTTTAACATGAGAACCATGCTCAGAAACTTTGTGCTGGGTTACATCCGGAGGAACAACACCTGATGTTGTTGGTTCAGGACAATGCTCACTATCCTCTTTGCCTTCAGCAGTACAAGGAATTTCTAACTGTCTCTTATGGATTGCAACCTCAGTGCTCTGTCCAGACCTCTTTGAGCTTGTATAATTATCATGATCATCCTCTAAGACCACGCTTTCCTCCAACATTCTCATGCGATATTCTGCCAAAACACACCTTTCACTCTCGAAAACTGGACTATCTCTTTCAGATGAACCATCCATTAGTTCTTTCTGAGGCAAAGAAGTCGGGTTGTGTTCAACAGACTGTGAGACATAAGAGGCATCCAACTTCACCTTCTTGACATTTCTACGCGAATCATCAGAGTCATTTACTCCACCATGGTCTTCATCTGCCAAATTTTCAGAATTTGAGGCAATCATATCCCTCTTGGAAGGCAATACATTTGCATCATTTCCTTCTACGCTCAAGTTTTTAGCATTAGAGCAGCTCCCATTGAACCTTCTCCTCCTAATACTATCACTGACAGGAAGTCTATCATTACCACAGTCCCTGGTAGATGTTAAGCCGCTCTTTTTAATCAAGAAATCAGCATATGGATGTGTACCGTCAAGAATTGAATCTTTGAGCTGGCTCAAAGCACATTTAGGCATAGAAGCTCGTTTGTGCACGATAAAGGGCTGAACATCCCATTTCAACAGCCCAGGGCCACCCATTTTCAAATCAGATTCTGGTGTCTGACAAAACAAATATTTGAAATTTACGCTTAACATTTAAACATACGAACATCCCAGCTACACAATATTTGAACTGAAAATTCAAAATTTTGTTGGGTTTTAAAAACTTACCTCGTTCACGATGCGTTGGAGAACATCGTCGCAACTTTCCGATAAATCAAAGGTGACTTTTGAATGGTGAGTAGAAGTAGAAGTAGAAGTAGAAGGAAGAGGAGCGGGAATATCACCAGGGGAAAAAAAATCCTCCAAACATCTCAAAGCAACCCTTTCGTTTACTTTCGTTTCCAAATCCTCAGGCAAATCCGGAGCCATCTTAATCAAATCATGTAAAAGCGATACCCCAACTTCTTCGAAGCCTGCTAAAGCTTCCAGGAGCCAACCCCACGCAATGGCTGCCTCTCCCTTTGTCATCTCGTCCATGTCAAACCCCGGCACAGTTACAGTTACAGAGACGACGGTCCCTACGAGGAGAAAGAGAAAGGAGAGTGATGGGAGAGTTGTATTTGATTTATTTATTTATTTCTGTAATAGAATATGTATGGGCAGATCAGGTCTTTTACTTTTGTGGGCTCGAAGCAGTTGCTTCTTGCTCGGCCCAGGTTTTTGTTGGGCCTTTAGCACACACCCATGTATCCCAAAAAGCCAAAAAATAAAAAATAAGGAGAGACAAAACGAGGCCTAGGCCCCTGGCTTAATGAATATAGAACTTGCCTCATATTTAAAGAAATACAGTCTTAGCCAAGTTTAGAGCGAATGCTCCTATTTTGTATTCTAGTTCGAATCCCTTTTTCCGTAATTTAGATTATATTCAAGTAAATTTGTCGCTTTGTATAAAAACAAAAAAAACAAAAAAAAAAAATCTAATGAGGAAAAAAAGAAGTCGAGGAAAAGTTGAAAGCCAATTGTGACAGTCAACCACACATCAAGTTAAAAGTTCATTCTCAATCAGCTACAAATACCACGGTAAAGTCCCATACTTAGAACTCTTAATCATATTATCAATCTCATACTGTTAATACTCTAAACACAATTAGATAGAACTTCAAGAACTGTGTGGGCAACACTTAATTCATAGACAATCTCAACCTTCAAATTTCATAGCTTGAATGAAATTCACTCGCATCGTTTGGCATAAAAAGTGAAAAAAAGGAATCCAACAGTTGTGCAACTACAAACTGTGATTATGAAAGCAAAATGTATAAAATCTACAGCAGGACTGACCTTAGTCGTGGTGAAATACAAGGGCAAGTTTTGTGACATCATGATTGAAAAAATAAATCCAAACCTTTTAACACTATAAAAGAAAATCTGGAATGCCTGGTGTTTGTGCAACCACATTCAGGGGCACCTCTGCTCGTTGTCGAGCCTTGTGCTTACTATGGCTTTGACTACTTTTTTGCTTCACTTTCTGACCATTTTCTTCTCTTTCATCTCCCTTCTTTCCCGGGCTTTTGTGTCTTCTCCCTTTACCATGCGTATGGTGCTTGCTTTTTCTTAAACTTGGGTTTCCTTGATCATGCTTTTCAATATCACCCAAATTTTCTTTAGATTCTGTAACAGAATCAACATTTAGTTTATCCTTCCCTTTTCTCTGAGTCGATGACTTGGTATATACTTTACTTTGAGAGGATGTGTGATTGGTGTCACTACCTAAAAGAACATCTCGCACAGTACCAGACAACAAATCTTCCTTCCGATCAGGGTTGGCTGCAATAGGTACTTGATCTCCATCCAATTTCACCACCACAGGCCTAGGCTTTGCATGGTTTGGCTTTTTCTTTGAAAATAGTAATTGCTCAGTAAGCTTAACTAGATCTTCATCGCCATCATTAGTATCAGCCTGTAATTTAAGATCATTGGCGGGTGGATACTCATCTTCATTCTTTGCAGAAGGAAGATAATATAGACCATGCTGCTTACGGTGATCTGCCAGCAGAGATGTGGATTCATTTGATGGTCCTGGCTCTTCTTTACTCTGAAGGATAGGGAGAGAAAAACCAGCCCTGTCCTCATATTGAGGGCTTCCAAGAGAAACTGAATTTAATGAAGGCAGCTGAACATCACCAAAGATTGTTTCCAAGTCTTCAAGATTCTTCGCAAGCACTAATCCATCTGGTACCGGAACTCTTTCTTGAGCACTTACTGATACAGGACCCAGATCATTTGAAAAGGCATCATGCATCAATCTGATGATTTGGGACGCTGGTGCTTCTTCTCTTCCCAAACTTTCTTCCTTCTGGACTAGACAATCAGGCATTTTTCGCTTAATCAACTCAATGAAACAGAGTATATTTCGCGCTCTCTCTAGAATTTCTACATCATAGCTTCCTGTTAGTGGAGCCAGAGCCAATTCAACTCGATTTAAAAGGTTTATGATAGATTCATGTGTGAAACCGTCCCTCAATGAAGAAGATGCAGATACCTGCCCACGAGTAGCAGTTTCCTCCCCACCATGTTCCACAAAAAGACCTTCAAAAGATTGATTTAAAACCCTCGGGTTGAATCCTTCATCCTGTTTGCAATGCACAGGAGAATCACATGATGCCAAGTCAGAACTCTCTGGGTCATCACATTCCGAAACCAATCCTGGAACATCTGGCACCAATTTATCAATATATGAGGAGGAAGCAGCATTCCCCCTCCGCAAAAGGTAAGCATTCAGACAAAAGATTACAACTTTAAAAGCAGACTGTACATAAACTGCCCTTATAAATGGCGGCAAGAGAGTTGTACGAGGCTGTAATAGTGCCTCCATGAGTTCAAATGGGTTTATCGAGAACTCAACATATATCCCTGACAACCAAGCAGCAGCTGATAATATCCTGTGTAAGAAAGGATTACCAAGTAATGCAGGATCAATCAGTAGATCACGACTGACCCGAACAAGCTCTGGTCTAATGTCTTTCACCCTCATACTGATATCAATAAGCTGCTTCTCAATTTCTTCCCCCTTCTGGCAATGTGGAATCCTCGACATTTCTCCCAGAAGCGATACATACCAATCGAAGTCAATAATAATCTCATATACATTACTACCGCATGTTGATAAAATGGAACCAAGAATCTCATTGCAAAACTCGGGGTCAGATTTTAAGGCATAATTTACCAAAACCCTGCAAATTTCGGCCACATTACTCTCAGACAACATTGCCATAACAAGACGCAAGGACTCCAGCTTAATATTTGGATCCACATCACTCAAGGACTTAATCACAACCTCCTTATTCTCCAACACAGCCCACAAGTGCTTTGGGGCAACCACTGAAAGCGCCTGCAATGCGAGATACTTAAGATTCGGATCATCATCAACCAGCATTTCCCGAATCTTCACAACAACAAGCTTCACTGCAGATTCGTAATCACTCAAACTGGTCACCACAGTCCTAATACACTCAAACAACAATGATTTGGCCCCTGTCCTCCTGATATGCTCACAAACAGGCTCAACAACTCTATTAGCCAACCTAGGCTCTAAAGGAGCCAATTTTGCAAATATCTTTAACACCTTAATCAAAATCCAATTGTTCCTAGAATCAACCAAGATCTTATAGAACTCAGGCGCCAATGGAAGATACGATCTGGGCTCTCTTAAAGCAAGCTCACAAAACACCCCAACAGCCACAGACACAACCCGCGACTCTGAACTCTCTAAATTTTCAACCAAACGCTTGAAGCACACCCTGACAGCATCCGGATATTTTTCAAACACCCTCAAAAGCACACCGATCGCTTTCTTTTTCACAATAACTTTACTACTAGCTAGCAAGGTGAATATCTCGGGGGTCAAATCTCTAGCAAGATCTACGGTAGCAATTCTGGAGAGGCATTCAAGTGCCAAGCTTACCTCGAGCTCGTTGGTGCTGGTGAGGTCCTTGCGGAGCTGGTTGGTGATGAGGACGAGGACGGGCGTGTCGTCGGTGAAGGAGTGGGAGGCGGCGTGGTAGGCAATCTTCTTGTGGGAAAAGCGAGTGGAGGAGAGGAGCTCGACGACGTGGAATGCGGCGAACGACATGTCGTAGAAGTGGAGGGAGGAGAGGTAGGTGAGTTTGTGGAGGGCGTTGGCCTTGGTGTCTGAGTCTGTGGACTTGACCTCGCGGCGGATTTCGTCTATGGCCTTGGAAAGGAAGGCGGACTCGCCGATGAGTTGGAGACGGAGGCCCTTGATCAGGTCCTCCAGTGTGCGCTGGAAGAGGTTTTCCATGAGGGAAGACCCTGCCATGGGTTTTGGATTGGTTTTTGAAGAAGCCAAATTCCAATTCAATGAGAGGAAGATGACGATGGAGAAAATTGGTGTTTTGGTTGGGGTGTTAATGGGTTTGTTTGAATTTCATGGTTAGACTCTGGGAGGAGGATTGGGATTTTGGGAAATTGGGATTGAGATTGAGATTTGGTAATTGGTGCTGCTATACTCCGGGAGAGAATGTGAGAATTTTACAGAAAAGGTGATGGCTTTGGGCAAACTGTGTTCGAGTGTGTGTGTTTTGTTTATTGGATTGGATCCACTTGAACGTTGTTAAGAAAAATTAAAAACAAGTTAGGAAAATCCAACCCTATATAGTTGAGTTGTGTGAAAAAACGACATCGTTTTGGTGTTGTAGCTACAATTCACTTGAGATAATCATTTTGATGTCCTCCTCCCAGAACACTTTGGTTAATTCGTGAATAAGGCTAAGGAAATTGGGCTGCTGCTGGGGTAGTTTAGGAAAATTGGGCTGCTAAAATGGTCGGAAGGAGAGTTGGGCTTAAAGGATTCCATACTTGGGAAAACATATATATTTGATACAGCTGATCCGGTTTAGTTTGGAGTGGGTGTTTTAATCTATGTTAACTTTTTTGATCAACACAGTGTTTTTCAGTTTTTTGGGGCCTGATTCTATTTCTATTTTACTTTTGTCATATATATTCCCCCTCGTTTTTTTTTTTTTTTTTTTTGGTCGAATATTCCCCCTCGTTTGAGAGTGATTGCTGATAGGCCAAAAAACGCTTTTATAAAAAATTATTTTTTCAAATAATCACTTCGAGTGGTTTTAAGTGAATTTATAAATAACCACATAAGTGGTGCTTATGCTCATAATTACTTCGTTTGGGATTGATTTTGGATATACCAGAATCACTTTTACTTAAAATCGCTTAAAATAATTATTTGGAAAAGTAATTCTTCATAGAAGTTCTTTTTTGCTTATTTAAAATTACTCCCAAACGAGACAGAAATTTATTATTATTATTATTGTACATAAATTATTGTCTATTATTATCATTATACACAAAATTTTGTCTATTATGCATGTCTCTTTACCATGGCTACCTGCCATTTGAAAAGACCCCAATTACTAAGGTGAGTTAAAGGTCAATTTAAAGGGAGTGGTTTCACTTTGGGTCACATGATGAGTGGGGTTAAATCAGACCTACTTTCAGCTCCAAGTATACAGTCACAGTGAATTAAAAAGCTGGTTTCTGTGCCACAAATGGCTCATCCCATGAGAGAGAGGCACTTCCCCAGAGTACGATTCACTGAGAGGTAGGTTCATGTGCATTCCTAGTCACTTACTCTAGAAGAAAGATAGAGAAAACATAACAGATAAGTGCTAAAGAGATTTTTCTCCTTCATAAAATAAAATAAAAAGAAAGAAAGAGATTTATCTCTTCTGCTTTCCTCTTCTGCAAACATATCCAAGCAACAGAACAGATAACTGCTAAAGACAAGAGAAGATAAGCAACTTGGGTCAATTCATGACTTAATGGAAGAACTATTAGTTTTTGGACACTAGAGTTTGGTTAAATAGCAGTTATTCATGTACTCTAGGTCTCATGTTCGAATCTCCTTTCCTAAATATCACTCCTGTAAAACAAAAACAAAAAAACAAAAAATGCCAAAGCAAAGCATGATGGTGGCAAAGGTGGGGAGGGACATGAACTAACTAATTAATTGTAAAGGAAAAGGTTAAAGTTCAGGAGATTCGATAATAGGGGTTGAGAAAGATCTTCTAATGGAAAAGTTTTGTAGTGGAATCATTTCAATTCATATAATTAAAGAGGCCACCAAAGTCCCCCAAAATCAATCGTATATGGGGTAGATTTTGAAAATTTCCATGTACATTGCCCACCAAACATAGACTTTTTGAGGACTTACAGAGGATAGGCTACCATATCGCAAGTTATGGCATATCAAGACCTCTGTAAGGACTTACGAGGAGGTAAATACATTTTCTTCTTTCTTTTTTTTTTTTTTTTTTTGCTTAAGCAAATAGATAAACAAAAGGACACTAGGCTAGCCATGGGACTATAAAAATTAAAATAAATGGGGAAAAAAAGAACAAAATTGCGAAGAAACTAATGATTGAGTGAATATAAATTTGAGCTCAACTTCAAGAATCGTGTCAATTTTCAAAGAAATGCAAATGACGGAAACAGAAAAGAGGTGCCGAGCCGAAGTCAAGTAGGAATATGTGGTGCTTGTGTGGGCGTGGGCTGGCACGTGCCTACTCAACGACGGCACAATCGGCACGAGCACCCTGTGTGCCTTCCTAATTGCCATTAACCTTAATTTCAGTCATCAATGTGTTTCCCTTTCTAGTCAAAATCTCCAACCATCACGAAAACGACTCATTTTATTTTAATATATAAGAGTGTATAATTTGATGCGAAATAAAAAAAAATAAAAAAATAAAAAAATAATAAAGACAGAAATAAAATAAGAGGCACTTTGACTATTTGTTACAAGTTTTGTCTTTTCATCAACTCCTAAAATGGTTAGGAATCTAGGTGTGCAAATTGCAATTTGGTTTTTGAGAGTATTTTTGCTCACCACTTTAACCAATGTGTACTCTTACTACTCTTTTCAATACTTGATACGTGTCTATTGACATAACTATGGTTCCATAAATACAAGTAAAGAGTTAACTATGATTATGCCAATAGACATATGTCAAGTGTTGAAAATGATGATAAATATACACCTTGAGTTAAAAGTGGCGAGCAAAATTATTTTCTGGTTTTTTTAATTTAAGTTTTGTAAGCAAATTTGGAGTTGATTATTGGGCCATAATTGTTCAAAAGTAGCATAGTTAAATGTAGGATGTATTAATTAATAATAGAGAATGTGAAGGCAATTGGTCCATAGCTTTTCTTTTTTTTTAGGTTGGGGGGCTCAAGCCAACGACCAACCAAGTATTATTTTTCACCAAAAGTCTAGTTGAGTCACCAAACTTTGCCACTAATCTACCAATGCTGTCGAACCGATCATTCGCAATACCATTATAATAAGAATTTTAGGTACATATAGCAAACACACCCGAAATAGCATATACTTTTTAAGCACTCTTTTAGATTTGATTTATTATCTATCAAAATAGCTGCGATAAATATAGAACAAATCAAGGTAACTAGACTTGCTCCATTTTCTTTAACTCAACTTTCTCACATGATTAATATGTATGTCATGTACATTACGTATCATTATAACATGAGGAGATTAGTAACACCATATTGCAATATAATCGTAATACTAAAGAAATTTGACACATGAATGACTTGTGATATTGTCAAATATGGGTGTAATTCATCTTTGTGAGAGAGTTTGAGAAAAAATTTGGAGAACAAATTAAAATTCTTTTAATTTTTATAGTAAATTGAGCTTATAGCCATAAAATTCATTTTAAATCATCTACAACCCTTTTCTTTAGTTTTTTTATTTAAAATACCCAATTTTTTCAAATAACACCCGATGACTAGAATCCAACTAAGCAAGTTACCTAATATAACTTAAAATCAGATTTATTGTATTTTTTGGATTCCAAAACTACCCATATTTATAAGTTAATGTGTTATTGGGGGTGTAACTAATGACACCCTTTGAATTTGGAAATATCTCCAAATAGTTGTAATGGATGTAAGAACTAATTTACAAACTTATTTGAAATTAAATATTAAATTCCACATTAAAGTGTTAGTAATCTATTTTACGACTAGTAATCTATTTTTGAATTAATGGTGTTTTCCTTCTATGAATTATGACTAGTAATCTATTTAAAGTATTAATAATTTAAATTTAATATTTATTTTAAGAATTAATGTTGTTTTCGTTTTATGAATTATACGACCAGTATTCTTTTTTATTATAGTTTTATGAATAATAGTGTACATTCTAATTATGTTGAAAAATAATTTGATAATCTATTTATTTTTTTGTTTTTAAAACATTTTTTTTAATGAACCTATTTTTTTCTTTATTTATTGTTTTATGAAAAATTATTTGATCATCTTTTTATTGTTTGTTTTATGAAAACAATTTTTTATTATTAAATGAGCCTATTTTTTCTCTCAGAATAATGTACCTATTTTTTTTACGCTAATAATGTACCTAGTAACAATTTACCTAGTATAATGAACCTATTTTTTTCTCTAACAATATACCTATTTTTTTTTCTCTCAAAATAATATACCTATTTTTTTCTCTCAAAATAATGTACCTATTTTTCTCTCAAAATAAAATACCTATTTTTTTCTCTCAAAATAATGTACCTATGTTTTCTCTCAAAATAATGTACCAATTTTTTTTCCTCTAATAATGTACCTAGTAAAACAATTTACCTAGTATAATGAACCTATTTTTTTCTCTAAATAATATACCTTTTTTTTTTCTCTAATAGTAAAACAATTTACCTAGTATAATGAACTTATTTTTTTTCTTCTAAATAATGTACCTATTTTTAATTAATAAAAAATGTGCATAAATTTCAATTATACAACATACCTATTTTCTATAAATTATTAAGTACCTATTTTTAATTTATAAAAATGTACCGAAATTTCAATTACAAAGTAATTGACCTATTTTTGTTAATTTTATTGGTAAATAATATACCTATATTTTTATACGTATATATTTATATTTATAATTTTCATATGTACATTACTGAATATGTAATTTACATATTTTTTTTTATTGGCAATTTTAAGGGGCCATATGTTAGAGGGAATGGCAACCAAACGAAATGAGGTGATTGATATGCTATTAATAGGGAGTTTTAACTACAATTAGGGCAGTTAATGAAATGCTTAGAATAAATTATAAATAAAATATAAAGTCTTATGGCAAGGATGTAAAAACATAGGAATACTACAACCTCTTATATCCTACTGGTCATTTAAGTTTGAAATTAGGTTTTACACAGATTTATAGAATGATGGGTATATGTCTAGGAAATAGAAATGATAGGGACCTATATTGGACAAGCCCTAATTTTGATACAAATTCACAAGGAAAAAAAAACATAACAAACGAAATAGTGACATTAAGTATTCGTTTGAGAATGCTTGTGTTGGAATTGTCGTGAAGGGTTTTTAGTCCTTTTAAAAACACTCCCAAATATGATCCAATATACACGTCAAAGACAAATCATAATTGAAGCCAAAATTGGAGAGGAGATAATGGGAAATAAAAAAGAAATGAAAAAAGAATAGTATCATTTGAATAAACTTTGAATTTAATTTCAACCAAGAAAATAAACCTTGAATTGAAGATTAACAAAATTATATCTACTCTATAGCAAACATAAAATTTGGAAACAAATTTCTTAGAAAAATCTTCAATATACTGAGAGAGAAGGAACAAATCTTTTATTGTTGAAAAAATCTTCACGATTAGAGCTTATTGATCCACCTTGCTTACCAACATGTCTTCCAAGTGCCTCACCTCACGTGACTAGCCGTTAATGACACATGCGTCCACAGTGGAACGCCGGCGCCACGTGGCGCCTTGCCGACTATATAAACCGATTTCTTCCTAGTCTTATCGACCTCACTCTAACCCAAACCTTCCTCCACCTTCATCTCCATTGAACAATCCCAAAGCTTTAAAAACAGACAATTCCAAATAAATAGAAATTAAAAATTCAATTAAGATAAAGATTCAGAGAGGGAAACTTACCGTTTATAAAGCAAGCACCGAGCTACAGAGAGACAATTTTTCCGATAAAGTACGGGAAGATTTCAGGAAGACAGAGATGGCGACGCCGTTAACGGGGTTGCAGCACATGGACGGAGGCGGAGGAGTGGCGGTGCTGTCCAATTCCGTGAACAAGGTCGATTCTTCTTCGTCTTCTTCGGCCAATGGTTGCTTAAAGAGCTTGGAGCCGAGGTCTCCGATTCTGATTTTCTTGTTCTTTCACAAAGCAATTCGTAAAGAGCTCGATGCGCTTCACCGATTGGCCATGGCTTTCGCCACCGGAAAGCGAACCGATATTAGGCCGTTGCTCGAGCGCTACCATTTCTTAAGATCGATTTACAAGCACCACTCCAATGCTGAAGACGAGGTCAATATATTTTCCTTTGTTTCTTATTCATTTTCGCTGAGTTTTGAATTGCATTGACGCTTTTCAATTTATTTGAAGAATTTATTCTGGATTTTAATAATTAGTTGTGATTTCTCAGTTATAAGAAAAAGCGGTGCTGATTCCCAGCTGTATGCATTTGGTTTCTTGTTTTTTTTTCTTTCTTTCTTTTCTCCACTTATATAAATAGTGTTTGCAATCTTTGATATCAGTGAATATGTTGCTGTAATTGTGTGTGCGTTGGTAAAGATTGCACTTCTAGTTCTAACGTTTTGAGGTATTATGATCATATCTTGACATGGCGTTGTTCTATTTGCGAACCTGGATAATGTTTTCGCGTTTCTCATCCAAATGAGAGTTAAAATTCAACGGTTGCACTTGAACTGTATTTTAATTTTCTAAATTTCTGTTTCTTGTTTAATTTATTTATCAGATCGGCCATGTGACGTCAAAGGAATATTTGTTTTCCTTTGCATATTCTCTACTATTATGAAATTGATTCGCAGTTTAGTGCCATCAAAACAACAATTGGATGAAAGCCAAAGCACAAAATGACTATCATTTAGTATGACGTTGAGCTTTTGCTAACACACTGAGCTTCTTTGCAAATGAGGCGTTGTTTATTGTGAATTTTCTCCATCTCTATGTCATGCCTAGAGGTCGTGACGACATTAACTTTGGAACTGCAGGTAATCTTTCCAGCTCTTGATATACGCGTGAAGAATGTAGCACAAACATACTCCCTCGAACATAAGGGCGAAACCAATCTTTTTGATCATTTATTTGAGCTGCTAAATTCTAATGCAAAAGATGATGAAAGTTTCCCGAGGGAGTTAGCATCTTGTACAGGAGCCCTACAAACATCGGTCAGCCAGCACATGGCTAAGGAGGAGCAACAGGTGCTGTTTCATTTTCACACGTTTGAATCTTTATTTTTTTCGTTCATACCACCAATTGGGTGACGTGCCTCATGTATTTGCTTTTTATAATATGAAAAAAATTGAAGAGAATTTCTAAAAGAGTTGGGCTTGGTCTAGTATTTTCTAGTGGTGAAAATGATTTTTGCAATTTTCCTTTATAATCTGATGTGGGAGCTTATGACGTAATACTATGTCAGTTTGTAATAATCCCCTGGTGGCGTTCTATGGAAAGTATAAGAACCATTAATAATCTTCACTTTTGTTAGTTGACTTACTTTTTCCTCATAAAATTCCATCACTAATATGCACTGATTATGCAAATTTGGCTTTGCAAATTTTCTCTAATAGGATCTATGGCAAGTAAGAACATATGATCAAAAAAGTTTCCCCACAGTTCTACCACTAATATATAGTTAGTTGAACTCTTCCTGGCAATGTTTCTTTATTAGGAGCTACAAAAAAGGACGATAACCGTCTGGTCAACAACACATTTGGTAGCAAGCACATAATTTCCCCCAAAAAATTCCCTCACTAGCATGTGCATCAAGTTATTTCTACATCATTAGCATGCACACACAATTGACTCTTCTCTCTCTCTCTCTCTCTCTAATTAATGACAAGGAAACCTTGATCCCATCCATTGGTGGGAGGGGAAAGGGGAAACTACGGGTAAAACATATACACCCCTGTTCACGTGCACCTTTTGGGCCCAATAGTTATGAGAACCACAATATTTTTCCTTACGGACTGGGAAGAGTTGAATCGGGGCTTACGATTCTTGAGGAACTCTCCGTTGCCAACTAAGGCATCACTTGGGAGATCTCTCTTCCAGAATTTTTATTTTCATATGCTAAACTACTTCAGTAAAATTGGAACCCAATTTCAGTTTTTTTTTTTCCGGGCAGGTCTTTCCCTTGCTCATTGAGAAGTTCTCAGTTGAAGAGCAGGCATCTCTGGTCTGGCAGTTTCTGTGCAGCATTCCTGTCAATATGATGGCTGAGTTTCTTCCATGGCTTTCATCGTCTGTTTCACCTGACGAACATCTGGATTTGCGAAAATGCTTAAGCAAGATAGTTCCAGAGGAAAAGCTTCTTCAAAAAGTAATGTTTGAGATTTAGTCAAATAATTGAGTTCCTCCTATTATTGCTTTGAAAACCGCACATAACTTACAGATCTTTGTTGTTTAAGGTAATTTTCACCTGGATGGAAGGTAGAAGAAGTGCTGACTTGTTTGAAAGTTCTCTAGATTCCCCTCAGTTCCAATGTTGTGTGGATTCTGGTGCTAGCACATCAAGTCAACATATGGAGAAGGTAAATTGTGCATGCGAGTGCAGGACTGGGAAGAGGAAGTATTTAGAGTCAAGTACGGATGTTTCTGATACCAGTGTGGGGCATCCAATAAATGAAATACTGCTTTGGCATAATGCCATTAAAAGGGAATTAAATGAGATAGCTGAGGAGGCTAGGAAGATACAACTGTCTGGAGATTTTACTAATCTATCAGCTTTCAATGAGAGGTTGCAATTTATTGCTGAAGTTTGCATCTTTCACAGGTATCTCTACGTATCTATCATGTTGATTGAAAGTCAAATCTTTCCTTTCGGAAAACTTACCATTTTCATCAACTGAAGTTTTTCTTTTTCTTCTTTTATGAATAATGTGCGACTAGTAAAAAGTTCCTACTATGGGCGCAATAAACTGGTAATGGCATATGTTTAAGTTAATATGTCATAGGGTAAAATTCAATTTTGGCATTAATAGTTCCAATTTTCCCTGTTTTCCACACATGGAATTGTTTGCTTCACTTGATGTGTGATATTAGAGTCTTCTCTCGATGAATCCTTGCATGTGCCTGTTATTTTTTATTTTTAGGACTGATTTCTTAGGTGATCATTACAAATTTATTAAACTATATTCGTTTGCAGTGAGAGGTAACCATTGACAAACATGTGGTGGAGATTTTATATTGTATATCTATTTTCTCTCCTTTCCATTTGAATATCACTTATTTGCTGATTTCAGTATTGCCGAGGACAAAGTCATATTTCCCGCAGTTGATGGAAAAATTTCCTTTTTCCAAGAGCACGCTGAAGAAGAAAGTCAATTCAATGAATTCAGGTGCTTGATTGAAACTATTCAAAGTGCAGGAGCCATCTCTACTTCAGCTGATTTTTATGCGAAGTTATGTTCACATGCTGATCAAATAATGGAAACTATCCAGAGGCACTTCAGCAATGAAGAAGTTCAGGTAAAATTTCTTTATTAGTTTCAACAAATTACAACCAAGTATGAAGACTCCTACTAATCCTAATCCTAATAGGATCTGCATTCCTAAATAAGAAACTATTAAAACTGAACAAACCTTAAAATACCAGAATATGAGGCTCAATGACATAATAAAACCCGAATAAGACTTGGGGGTGCCCACAATCATAGCCCATCTCCGGCAGATAGGGAAAATTACAGATCTACCATGGAGTCTTAAAACTTAAGAGGACACATGAAACTAAGGTAGCATGTTTTTTTTTGGGGTGAATCAACATACTAAACTAGCGTGTTAGTAACATCAAGATGTAAATATAAAAATCAGTAGCCAATCAAAAGTCCAATCAGACCAAATTCATAGCAAGGTTAACCCACAAATTTAATTTTTTGAATTTAATCTTGCCGTCTTTTGCATTTTTGTGTGGCTCTTTGCATGATAGTGATGAGAGTAGTCATATAAGTTGTATGGGGGCATTACCTCATATCATCTGCATTTAAATGATTAGAAATCAAAAACCATGTACCTATAGAAAAAGATTAAGAACCTCTCTGATCATTGTAATACAACATGTTTAATCAGTGTTGGATACTAGAAACTATAGAACCAATATGCCCTCTAAGTCCTAAAACCACCTGCTCCTTTTCCTGCATATGTAGGTTCTTCCACTTGCTCGAAAGCACTTCAGCTTCAAAAGACAGCGCGAACTTTTGTATCAAAGTTTGTGCATGATGCCTTTAAGACTCATTGAGCGTGTTTTGCCATGGCTAGTCGGGTCGTTGACGGAAGATGAAACGAAGAATTTTCTCAAAAACATGCAGTTAGCAGGTTCTGTATTTATCTTTTGTGTGTTCACTTTTTACTGAAAAAGTTTATTAGTCTCTTTATATTCTGACAACAGCTAGTGTTATGATTCAGCTCCAGTGCCTGATTCTGCTTTGGTAACACTTTTTTCTGGATGGGCATGCAAGGCTCGTAATCAGGGTTCATGCTTGTCTTTAAGTGCAATTGGTTGCTGTCCTGTTAAAAGTTTCACTGATATTGAAGACGATTTTGTTCGTTCAGCATGTGCGTGTGCTTCTGCATTGTCTGCTAGAGACAGCTTGATATCAGCTCAAGCAAATAACGTGAAGAGGCTGGTCAAACGAAATGTTTCAATGTCATGCAAACACAGTGATGCCTCTGAACCTTCAGAGACTGTAAATGCCCAGAAACCATGTTGTAGTGATCAGTCCTGCTGTGTCCCAGGTTTAGGAGTAAACAGCAATAATCTCGGGTCAAGCTCTCTTTTTGGGGCCAAGTCTTTGCGATCCTTGTCTTTCAGCTCCAGTGCCCCATCTCTCAATTCCAGTCTTTTTGTCTGGGAAACAGATAGTTCCTCTTCTGATTTTGGCTGTGGAGAACGGCCTATTGATACTATTTTCAAATTTCATAAAGCCATACGCAAAGATTTGGAGTATTTGGATATTGAATCTGGGAAGCTTAGTTATTGTGATGAAACCACCCTCCGGCAGTTTATAGGAAGGTTTCGCTTGCTGTGGGGCTTATACAGAGCACATAGTAATGCAGAGGATGATATAGTGTTTCCTGCACTGGAATCCAAAGAGGCGCTTCATAATGTGAGTCACTCATACACACTGGACCATAAACAGGAGGAAAATTTATTTAAAGATATCTCACATGTTCTTTCCGAACTTTCTCACCTTCATGAAAGCTTGCAAAAGGCTCACATGGATGAGGATTTAGCTGGAAGTAGCATTAGCTTTCTTGATGCTACCGATATCAACTATACTAGAAAGTATAATGAGCTAGCTACAAAGCTTCAAGGGATGTGCAAATCTATAAAAGTTACACTAGATCAGCATATTTTCAGGGAAGAACTTGAGCTGTGGCCATTATTTGGCAGACACTTCACTGTCGAGGAGCAAGACAAAATAGTGGGCCGCATTATTGGGACCACTGGTGCTGAGGTGCTCCAATCAATGTTACCATGGGTGACTTCTGCACTTACTCAGGATGAACAGAACAAAATGATGGATACGTGGAAGCAAGCAACTAAAAATACAATGTTCAGTGAGTGGCTCAATGAATGTTGGAAAGGAACTTCAGAGTTAACTTCACGAACTGAAACATGGGAAAGCAGCATTCCTCAAAAAGGTTTGTATCAAAGGTGGAGATAAACGCACAGCTAAGGCGAGGGCTGTCATTTCATCCTACTCATTTGAACTTTTATTTTGTTCTAGGTGTTGAATTTCAAGAAAGCTTGGACCAGACTGATCAGATGTTCAAACCTGGTTGGAAGGATATTTTCCGTATGAATCAAAATGAACTTGAGTCAGAGATCAGAAAGGTTTATCGTGATGAGACTCTTGATCCAAGGAGAAAGGCATATCTTGTGCAGAATCTTATGACTAGGTTAGTTCTATACTGACCTTCTAGAACTTTTCTCGGATTGCTACATTATCTTTATTTTGACACAGAAATAGATCATGACATCTAAATATACAAAACTCTACTCACCAATTCCTAAATTATTAATGAGTGACTCGTTTGTTTTAGCCGCTGGATTGCTACTCAGCAGAAGTTACCTCAAGAAATAGCAGGAGAATCTTCTACTGGTGAAGACGCAGTTGGACGCTCACCATCATATCGAGATGCAGAGAAAAAAGAATTTGGGTGTGAACACTACAAAAGAAACTGCAAACTCCGAGCTGCTTGCTGTGGCAAGTTATTTGCATGTAGATTTTGCCATGATAATGTGAGCGATCATTCAATGGATAGGTAATTTTCGAATATCAACACTTACATTTCAGGTTATGTTATAATATATCTGTTCTCTTTTTCTTTTTCTTCTTCTCTTTCTTTTCTTTTTTGGTTAAGACTTCTGATGTTCTTTTAATCGTTGCAGGAAAGCAACATCAGAAATGATGTGCATGCGCTGCCTGAATGTTCAGCCGGTTGGGCCAATATGCACTACACCTTCATGCAATGAACTATCCATGGCAAAGTATTACTGCAATATATGCAAATTTTTTGATGATGAAAGGTACATGAATTCTTATTGGAAAATTAAAATTTGTAAATAATCAGTAATTAGTGAATTCTTTTATGTAAATTTAAATCTTCTTTTTTCTTCAGGACTGTATATCATTGCCCGTTTTGCAATTTATGCCGCCTTGGAAAGGGTCTTGGCATTGACTTCTTTCATTGCATGACATGCAATTGTTGCCTGGGGATAAAGTTAGTGAACCACAAGTGCCTGGAGAAAAGTTTAGAAACAAATTGCCCCATCTGCTGTGATTTTTTATTCACATCAAGTGCAACAGTTAGAGCTCTGCCCTGTGGCCATTACATGCATTCTGCTTGCTTTCAGGTCTGTAGATTTCTTAAACTTCTTTTGAACCATTTTTCATGTACTTTCCTTCTTTATTTTTAGAAGACAGTGAGTCTTAACTACCAGGTATTTTCTGGTAGGCGTACACTTGCAGTCACTATACTTGTCCAATTTGCAGCAAATCTTTGGGAGATATGGCGGTAAGATTATTTCTCTCTTCTTTTTTTTAAAAACATATATTTTTCTAGAATTAGTTGTAATGCAACTGAGCTGCTTTGTCATCATCTTGAGATCATATATGAAACTCAATTGTGAGATCTTTCTCAACTCTATACCCACTCAGGTTTACTTTGGCATGCTTGATGCATTATTGGCTGCCGAGCAGCTTCCAGAGGAATACAGGAACCGTTGTCAGGTACGTTGCTTCTATTTTTATGTTATAATTAGCATAAAAGTAGTAAAGGCACCATCTGATGTATAATTTTTGCAATCCAGGACATCCTTTGTAACGACTGCGATCGAAAGGGTTCCTCACGGTTTCACTGGCTATATCACAAGTGTGGAAACTGTGGATCTTACAATACCCGCGTGATCAAGGGTGAGACAACAAATACTGACTGCCCTGCATCACACTAACAACAGATTTTATTCGTCGACAAAGAGATGTATACTTATTAGTTTGTAGATACTTGTATAGGCAATTCAATTTTCCCAACAACCAGAAAACTGGTATCTTTACCTCCACTGAGCAATTTTGTAGAAGCCCAGTAAATATCATATCATCTTACCTTGGTTTCAAGATTTATTTTCGAGAATTTAGACAGGTCAGTAACAGAGCGCATTGAGATGCCTTCTGTACAGAAATTTGCTTTTTTTTTTTTCATGGTGTGGTAAATTTTGTCAATCTATAATCTGTTATCCTTCTGTTAACCTTTGCATACAATTCTTATGATGTATACACCACTAAACAGGGAAAAGTACATCAATACAAGGAAGAATCAAGTTTTTTTCAACAAAAAAGTCCCCCGTTTCAGCGCCAACTGCCAATTGTCGGTATAAGTTCACATGTAAAGGAGAGGACAAGAGGAAACTATGGGGTGGGGTTCAATTCAAGTGGCAAATACATAATAGTAATTTCGGGAGATTAGTTGTGTTTTTCTTTTTCTACAAATTTTTACCTTCACACGAGGTTACCGTTTACCAGAAAAATTCATAATAGGTCTCATTCATCAAGGTCATGTCAAGCCAACGTCACCCAAAGTAGATACACCATTATGTATAGCCCTTGGTACCGTACACTGTAGGAGAAAAAGGCATCTAGCCATGCTATGCTCTACTAGACCCCAACATGAAAAAAAAAAGTATGATGACGAACCGAGGACATGGTCCGTGATTAAATTAGCTCAACAGCTAAAAGTTAATCCAGACAAGAAATCTAGAAAGCGAAGGCCACTTCAACGTTGATTTGTTTTTCAAACCCCTGAAACCAGCTCCTTCACCCTTCTCTTCAACCACAACAAATCCTTATTGGAAAAAGGTGAATAATCTTTGATTCATATATATAACTACAAAGTTTACAAACAAAAAGGTTAGCTGAACAAACAGTGTGTGTATGCTCAATGTTCATTAGCATAGAAGAAGACAGACCAAAAGTACTTTTAGAAGAAACAAAAGCAACCCTCCCTCGTAATGAAGACAAATCCTGAAAATAAGGGCACCTGTTGTGTCGCCTGAGGTAATGACATTTTAACATGCTTCAGTCAGCCTTCCAAGACCCTCCTCCTACCCATCCTGTTTTTTTTTTTTTTACTGTACAAACTGAGCAATCTGTTTCCTCTTTCCGAGTAAACTCATAAGATTTCTGCGAATAAATCATTTCTTGGCCTTCTTATCTTTCCCGCCAGGGTGTAAAAAAGAACCCAAACAAAAGAGTTTTGCAGTTCCTTTGGAAATGTAAGGAGATGGTACATTTAAGATGGGGCTAATCCGAACACCATTGCCGTAGTAAGATGATCCATTGTAACCCTTCTTTGATGGGGGCCTCGGCAGCGTTGCATACGGGTTCGATGAGGTGGAAGACGATGATGAATATGAAGACGACTTTGACATAGAAATATTTGATGATTGCTTTTGTGACGAGCTTTGCTTAAATGTAGTTTTCTTTGGATTGGGATTTGGAGCTGATCCAGTTGAATTGCTTCTTGACAAGAGTGGCAAGGAGCAAAGCAAACTCTTCTTGTTGTCTTGGTTGAGGCTGCTGCTTCTATTGAACCCCCAGAAAGACTTGGACTGAGGCTTGTGCAGCTCCAGATGATCAGAATTCATATCCATAACAACTTCCTTCACGCTCTCTTTCTTTTGGTTCTCATTTGATGGAGGACTTGGAAGAGGAGGGAGGGAAGCACTATGTCTGGCTTCACTGTTAGATATTCGTTTCGGTGCCTCGCCAATCCTTTCTCTAGGCTGCATAGGAAGGATCACCCCATGAGAAAAAAGCTCGTCTGCAGGAGAAGATTCATGCCTGAAGCTGCCGCTGATGCTAAACTCAAAGTCACAATTCAAGTCCAAGAGTGATGCGTCCCTGCGAGGCTGGTTGTGACCAACTGGTAAAACATCTGCCTGACCAAGATCAAGGGAAAATGATATTCTGGGAGGACTGGCTTCTGAGCACATATTGATGTTTGATTAGGAAGCAGAAGGAAAAATGGTGTCTAGAGGTAATAATGACAGGATCAAAATAGTAAAGCAGACGAAAAGGAGCTAACCAAAGATTCCTTCAAGGATATAATGAGTTTGAGAAAAATCAACAAGAGTTGAAGAAGTTGGAATGAATTCAAGAATGTGATGGCATGTGAAAGTGCTGAGGTTTCAACTATGAGGGCTTGAAAACTGACATGATGGGGTGGACTTGGAAGTCAAAGAAGAGGAACAAAGGCAATTTTGAAAATTTACAGGAACAAAGGGGACAAAAACAGAGAATGGCAGCTTTTCTGCACAAGTTTCAAGAACTGTGAGTAATTCTAGGAAATTTCTAAGATCAGAGGATCAATTGGATTTCCTCCTTCTCCGGAAATGAAGCAGAGGAGGAAAGTTTCTACTATTTTTGTTTGTGTAATAAATAAAAAAACAGAGAGTAGAAACAAAAGAGGGAGACTATGATAGGGAAAAGAAATTGTTGTTAAAGAAAAAGAAATCTTTGTTTGTGACAGCTTTGGATAACTTGCAGTTAAAGATGAGAATTTGAAACTCAACGTTGAGAGAGAGAGAGGGAGAGAGAGAGAGAAACGTGACAAAGTTTCAAGAGTTACTGTCTTGCGGAGAGGCAAAGAAAAACAGCACTGAGGAAAGTAGTATATATACTAAAGAGAATGATCCCAAAAAGGTAGAAACAATTGGAAAATGTACTGATGTGAGTGACTCAAAAGAAAAAGGGAAAAAAGAAGAGAGAGAGAGAGAGAATTATAAACCAGGCAAGACTGAGAATTATGAGAAATGTTTAGCTTAAGCTTGTAGTAGTTTTCTTTAAAGCCAGAAGTTAAGGAAGCTCATTCGGTCCCTCTTCTTACCACATGTTAGACTTTTGAGGTTGCCATGCCATCCCAAGTCCTAACCACCAAGTAGGCCCTTTTCTTCTCTTTCAAAATTTCCTTCCTTTTATTTCTTTATACAGAAAATCATTACAAATTAAACGATAAAAAAACAGAAAGGGTAGAAGAACATCCTGCCACCTCTAGGTTTGAAATTTCTCTTCCTTCCAATCCAATCACATCTTTCTCTTTCTTTCTGCATTTCAGTGGAAACTAAATCACAAATCACAGGCTCTGATTGATGCCCTTGCTTTCTTCTTTTGAATTCTTGCATCATACAAGACAGAAATTGCACAATAGCTAGCTAGGTGCTAGGTCAATTTCTAAATTTCAATAATTTGTCTTTTCCTTGAAGCGCATTTCTGAATGTGTCAAACCTGTGACTTAAAAGCTCAACTAATTGCAGCCTCAAGTTTTAAACAGTGGTTAATCAAAGCTTAAATGAATGAATTATGAACAAAAACGGAAAGGGGACGCTGCTGACTAGATGTTGTAAGATGGGATGTTGCATCATGAAAAAAAATACATGACAGCTGCTCGACCCACCTGTATACACAAATGAGCTGAAAACGGGCAAAAGATTTCAAAAACTATTTTCGTGAAACTTAATTATCTGTCAAAGGTCAGGTTACATCAGATGAAAGAACCAGACCAACCAACCAACCAACCAACCAAATCTAAATTGCAATCTATTTGCTCCAAAAATAATTAAAATACATGCTTCCAACAAGGAGGTACTAATTGGTTCGGCAATAGCTAGACAACGGTACAACAGATTTGCCAATCATCATATCTACTCATATTAATAAGCATTTTGTTTGATTGATGCTGCAAATCATTGAGCAGCAGGTCATGTAAATACAATTATATATAGTATCCTCCAATCTCCGCATGATCAAATGATAATTGCTTCATTTTTGGCCCTCAAAAAGAGAATTGCCTTGCCTCAGATGGGCCCAGAATTTATTTATGCAGTACCATCATCATCAATTGTTTGTAATTGGCTTAATCAAGCATTGAGGATGACTTGGTAAACAAAATGACTGAGTAAGCATTAATAATTATAATAATGATGATTAATTATAAAGGGTAGGATTAGTTGAAACTTGAAAGATACTTTGAATAATTGAGGTGGTGATGATATATAATGAAAGATTTGGACTTAGTAGCAGGTAGGAGGTACACACAACACAATATGAAAATGAAAATGAAAATGCATGCAGTCTACTCTGTTTTTTCAGACATGCAATCCATCTTCTTCTCTTCGTCTCGAATCATACACTCATCATACACAAACACACACACACACACACACAAGTGAAACCTAAAATAAATAAATAAATCACCTTCTTTTTCCTACCATTTTAACGTTTTTTACGTTTTAAAATGTCATACCTCTATTCACAAGGACAATCCTGAATAAGCATGTTTGTTCGGCATTGTTGACCTTTGACTCCATTTTAAAAATATTCACAAGGACTCCAGTTTAGGCCCAAAAAGGTTTAATTTAAGCAAATTGCGTTATGGATAGGAACAGACGAGTGGTATGCTAAACCCCTCACTGTCCTTGTAGGCCCATATGACTCTTTTCTTATATTTTGACTTGTCTAATGTAGGACTCAAGTGTAGGTTTAGGCCTAGCAAGTTGTAATTTTGTTTGTTTATACAATATTGGAATGAGAATTCGAACACAAGCACGATAACCACTCTAAACCACTTGAGATAAAAGTCTCTTACTTGACAAGTTGTAATAAAAGTGAATAAAATTTATTATTTTTCTTTCTCTAAATATAATACATATTGTTCAAGGCTTAAATTTTGATTTTTCTTTCTTGGTGGTGGTGACGGGTGAGGTGAAGTTCGATTAGGAGGTAGGAGCTCAATCACTCACTGGGTTGATGGGCAAAACAGAAAGGTATGGGATGGGAGCATAGCAGGGAGTCATGGACCCAAAAGGCTGCAACTGTTTGTAGCTTGTAGAAGACATGCAATCCATTTTTGGCAACTGGCCACGTGATGTGACCAAACCAATCTCTCTTTTTCTTCTTCTTTTCGTTTCTTTGGGTGGATGATTATTAAGATACAGAGACTCCCCACAAACCCACAAAGGTTCTTCTAACTTGCAATTCTTCTCCTTGGCTTGGCAGGACATGATGAATCATGATAAGCACTCTCACTGCCACTGTATGAGATGAGGGGGCCACTCGAGCAATGAGCATGGTTGTTGACACAAGAACACTCGATGAGGTGGACGTAAACAGACATAGCTCATGAGGAATCATTCTATCCTATCGTATGGTTCGGTGGTACCCAACCCAGTTTAAATAAAGATGCTCTCTTTCTTTCACCTGCTAAAGGAAGCTTCTCCATCAACAAATAAATGAAACAAGACAGAATGTAATTCTCAAAGTCTATTGGAAAGGTCCACTTCTGGAAGAAAAAGATGATGTGGGTTCATGTGAAAACAAAGCACGTAGAAAGACTGCTACCAAGGGTAAATGATAAAGGAAACCTAGCTCATTTCAAAAGCAACCACCAACTCAAGTTGACATCTTCTTCACACAGATTGTGTCTGAGGAGGAGTATAGTTTCACTTCTGGTCTCTCTCTCTCTCTCTCTCTCTCTCTCTCTCAGGAAAGGTGATATGGATTTCAGCCAACTCTCCTCCCTTCACATAAATATATCATTATCATCAATTTACAGACAATTTCACCAATAGGAAAGCAAAATATAATTTTAGCTCTCTAGACGAGAATATCTTCAAAATACCTGCAGCTGATAATAAAACCAGTAAAATGCAAGTCATTCTCTTTACACTTTTTGACTCCAATACAAACCTTAATGTAATGCAAGTCATACATCTTGGGAAATAACCCTATGCCCTTAAAAACTTGGCCATTCGAGTTCAAGGATGGCCTACTAATTGGTCCATATGCCATCAAATGTACAGCTGGAAACATTTCATTCTTTACATACTAGAAGACCAACTCTGATAGTAAAACCAATAATATCGTACTCATGTCTATGAACAATTGCATGAATGAAGGTTAGCCGTCTGAATATCATTTGGGTAAACTATCGAAGATCAATGACATCAAACTTTAGATTGGGGTTCATATAAACATCTGCACATGTCTTGTAAATGGGCCCACCATCCGGTGGCTGATCATGTGGATGAAAACCACGCTGTTGGCACTGTCTAATGACTGACATGCCACCTGGGGTTGTCAATCGGAATATACCATGGGTTCTGCACAGTGAAAAAAAAAGAGACAATGTACCAAAAATCATAATACAGCGGCAAGCAAAAATTATTTCTGCTATCATATTTCAAGGAGCTGTGATGTTTTTACCTTGTACCACCTCTTGGTGCCATGACAATTGCAACAGCTTCTGGCAACATAATCTGAAGATGAAATAAGTATTTGCGTAAACTATGATTTTACATGTTAACGGCTTAGCCTCTGTTTATCAAAAATGAATGCATATCCTTTACGCAATCAAAAGTCGCTTCCAACTGACACTATGCAAGTTCTTAACAAAGGTTTTAAAGGTTCATTTTGTAAGGTCAGTGTGTAGGATTTTCCCTTTTCTCCCTTTTGTAGAGAGGGGGTTATTTCTGCCAGCAGAAGAACATTAAATGAACTTTGATGCAAAAATATTGAAAAGGAATGTAGAATGCTTCTTTGCAATCTACATTTTTCATTTTCAATACTAATTACATCATGCTGGCACTTTTCCAATATTCATTGAATAGCATGGCCGGGGTGGAACTAGATGGAAATCCAATGTGAAAGCTATTATGCTTTGGTTACAACCCTCATTTGTTACAAACATTTTGATAACACAAAATGCACAACCTAAAATTAAAAATTGGAACATAGGTTCCAGTTGGAGAATGAATTCGATCTGTAGCAAATATCTCAACTACCAGTAAATTGCACTCACCTGATATGAATAATGGGTGTGAAGATCAATCGACGACATGAAACAAGACTGTGTAGGATGAGTCTGAAAATTGTGCCATAGCGAACAATTAATTGGTCAGCATAATGGTTGAAAACTAAAGAGTAAGTAATAAGCATAACATAGATTAGGCATTGAAACAGATGTGACTACAACCATACTACCAATTAAGAATAAAAAAGCACTCACATGAATCCAGCCAAGAGGGAAAAGAGATTGTTTATCCTGAACTTCAAAAATTTCCTCTTCATTCGTGGTCTGACACTGATAAGAAAGTGAACATTCGACTTGAGTTCTATCTCCAGGCCAAATATAATATAAAATACACTGATATATATATACACGCACACACACATGTATATCAGTAAGGAAAGAAAAAGGAAACAGCGCCAATGATTTAAAACTGCCATACAGAATCTGACGTTGACTCCTGCTTTGGTATGATGAGAGCAGTAACAAAAAACTTTCGGTTTTTCTGACAAATAGAAATATTTGAAATATTAGAATCTTAAGGAGTTAAACACTGAGAACAGTAATTAAGTTATGCAGACTTACAAGTGAGCCTGCTAGGACGCCGCAAGTCTCTAAGTTCTTATCAGTATTTGACTTAGCCAACTTCATGAAGTGTTCCATCATTGTCGTTGACTACAGAGAGAAACATATGATTATGTAATAGGAGCACCTACAAATTTATGTCAATGTAATTGATTTTCACATACATGAGAGAGTAGTTATTAAAAGCTTTTATCATCAGAACGATCTTACATATTCAAAATTTCCAATTTTCCATTCCTGAAAAACAGCTAAAAGCCCAATATATATAGTTAACACAAAAGAAATTGTCATCTCACAATGTGTAATTGCAGGGGAGATTCAGCACGAAGTAAGTCATCCGATGAGAGAGTCTCCAGTCCACATTCTACCTCAGGGACTTGAGGTGAAACTGCTGGGATCAAATCTTGTACTTCGGCAAGGACAGGTGGAGGAGAAGGCTGTCTAATAATTTTTGTACGATCAGGAGTTTCTGTTGATTCGAAGGAAATAAGGGAGCAAAGTTCCTCAGTAGGAAGCATCTGGCCATCATCAGTATTTTGGGTAAGAATTGGGTCCAAAGTTGACCTTTCAGGTTCTGAATTGCTAGTGTCTTTTATAATTGTATGTTCTTCTTCTATAGACTGTCCCAGTCTGTTTGCCCATAACAAAAATATAAGACTATCAGATGACGCATATATATAGCTATAAACTCTTCAAAAACAGAAGTAAAATATATCATGGAATGTGAACTGCCTGGAATGTTTAACTTCAGGAATTTTTTTTAAAAAAATCAAGTCCCAATTTCAACAATCATATCATGCCTTCATGAATATAAGAATGCATCTCCCATTATTTAGATCCAATCTAACTTAAGGTACAGAACAACCAAAAAGAACTTTAGAAAGTTAACCAGGAGAGAGACCTGGGGATTTCAATAGGAGTCAAGTCTAAAATGCTTGGATATCGGACCTGCAATTAAGAGAAAAGTCAACATTTTTTCTACTTTGAACCAAAATAAAAATAAAAATCAGAGACCATCATACCGCTATATCACTTCTAGGTGGCTGCCACTGTCCATGAAGCCCGTTTGGGCCCAGAATAGAATGTCTGGAAAGAGTTTCCTCCTTTGGACATGGGATACTAACAGATCTGCAAGACGTCAACAAACAAGGATGATCAAGCCTGGAGCATTCATAATGTGATTCAAACTCAACTCATTTTCTCACTGTCCCATAAATATTGAAAATTATTGAATTACCCTCTCGTGGAATTAAACTAAAGTTTGTGAGTAAAGCATGTGATGCACATTCTTAGTGTTGGTATAAGAATATAAAGAAGATTCCCTTGTAAATATATAATACTTACAGTTTGCGAAATTGATCTTCCACAGGCCTTGAATAGGAAAACTGTTGAGCCCTTGGAGTTTGATAGGAAAACTGTCCTGCCTATCAGATGTATAATAAGCATAGGAATCAAAATTGTGTAAGCAAGAAACATATAATAATATCAGTAGGAAAAAGAAAGAAGAAACAAAGTTGCATGAGAAAATAACACTGGCAGGCAACAGAGTCGATGGATAAAAGATTGAAGTCAAAGTTTACCAAAAGGCAATGAACAAAGCACATGAAAATTGAGACAAGTAGTTTCCACTTTTTTGGATAAGAAACACATCCTTCATAGTAATTTCCACTAGTAAGATGAACCACTAACTCTACCTTGGTTAGATCATAACTACTCAAAGTTTGCTTCTTAAGAGGAGATTGAATCACAGCAGCAATTTGGTGATTGCGGCCCCACCCATTGTTTTGATTTTCATTCCTTCTGTTAAACTCATCATTCTTCTGTTTCACTGCTGGCTTTAGCTCCTCCAGCTCGTTTAGAGCATTAAACAGTTTCTAGAGCAACAAACTAAAATCAGATTGTGCACAAAAATAGCAAAACAAAAAGAATTGTTTTATTATAAATTAAAGATGAGATTATAACTGTACCTTTTTCAAAAAAGCTTTTTCCCCTTGAACAGATGCTCTGTAGTCTCGATGACATGGTATTGTCTCAGATACCAAACTGAAGCACACAAACAAATTTCAGTGTTATTTTAAAACATATTTTGCATATCCACACACACGCACATTTGTTGTATATCTTTATTACTTACCTTGAAAACCTTAGGAGCATAATGTATAGGTCTATAATATTCCTCTCTTGTCGAAATATGTCCGCCTACAATGTAACAACTTCTTTAGGAGCAAAGACATTTTAAGACAAAAGCAAGAAACTAAACCAGGGGAAAAAATTCATGTGTGAATATTTTTCTAGGAAATAAAGGGCAAGAACATTACAGGAACGACAAAACATCAATATAACAAATTAAATAAGAAAAAGCACAGGCTGCAATATGAATGCACAGGAGAGGAGGCATTGGCACCTATATAGGAAGCTCTAGATAATTGAACTGAAATAATCACTTCAATTTAGCTACAACTCACTATACAACTGATACATTTCCATAATTTTAGTGTGTTGAATATGGTAAGTGTCCAGAATATTGTTTTGGCCGAAGAATATTGCTATCAGTTTCCTTCTTCACTTATTTCCTACTTAGAAGGAAGAACTCCTCGAGTGATCAAATTTGTTGTGTTTGTATCTTCTTCTACTATATTCTGCTAATTCCAGTGATCCTTCGGGTCCTATCAACAGCAAGCTACCAATTGAAATTTTTGGCACCTCAATAGACAGTTTTGATCTATACAATATACTTGAGCTACCTGAAATTCACTTTGCTTATAATTCTCATATCTAAAATAATCCAAAAGAAATATGAACAGAAAACGCGCGAGCGGGCTCGCACAAACAGAGCATCAACAATTAAGGTTCCACTTCCAAAATAATTTGATTAACAAATTAAATTCAAAATTCGCAACCTAAATTAATTCAAAATTAATAGGAATTTAAAATTGCTACTAAATCATGAAGAGAGTGAAGTGAAACCTGTTTGAGGATATTATTAGCGATCCGAAAGTATATATGCAGAGGAATCCGATTGTCGACATCGAGTTTCTGCGCGCTCGCGGCAATGTTAATTCTATCTGAACAAGACGACCTCATCTTGAAATTCTTTAAGCAATTTTTCTTTTTTATGTCCGTTGTTTCTATACAAACAACATTTTCTAGGATCGAGTAACTACGGGCACGCTCTGATGCCTGCTTCTGAGCATGAAAGCTCAGGTGAGGGTCGTCAATGGCGGCTTGTGCTCAGGGAAAAGAGGGAGACAAAGGTGCGGTACAAGCAAGGAGGTAATTCTAGCTCTCTCGCAGGGGCAAATATGGAAAGACGAACAAATGAGGGGCCTTTTTGGCTACCTGCAAAGAGTAAAATAGTGGAAAATTCAATTACAAGTCAAACTTATGACGTGAAATGTGAAATTAAACTCGGATCTCGCTGATGAAAAGGCCCGTCTTGGGAGTGGATCAATTTGTCATAACAAACTCCTAATCCAATCAAGCCCAATAGCCAATTCCAACTTTCAATTGGGCAATAATGGGAACAACATTCGAGCCCACTTCTAACATTTTTCCCATTTTTGTCTCAACGCCACGTTGGCAATGCCACCTGGATTTTCAAATGATTATCTTATTCAGACATTTTATGTATGACACGTCACGTAATGTTACATATTTTGTTTTATTAAATTTAAGTAATTACAACATGTATAAAATTATTAATACGATATATCATCAGTATTACTGCGAAGTATTTTATTAGTTTTCCTTCCTAATGAGGAGATACGGTAACATTCTATAATTTCTCTAAGAAATGAAAAAGAGCCTTTTTCTAACTTGTGACTCTCTAATTTCTGTGTTATTGTCCTTTTGTTGTTGTTGTTGTTGTTGTTGTTGTTGAGAAACATAACATCATAAAATATAATAAGATTGTCAAACTAGGTTTTGAATTTGACGACAACAAACTCACACACACGGTTGTCTGCCGTCTGTAGTGGTTATTATATCAAGTTAGTATTCAATTTGGTTTTTGGCTGTACGAGTCTAACTCTTGAATTAGTCCGAGGCTTAAAAAAGTGTAAATGACCTCCTTTTTTTGGGTCAATAACTTGTAAATGATGAAGTAATTGTCACCATGACATTGAGAGGCCGCCAACACGAATAAAACCAGCATATCATAAATTTTCACTCAATCCTTTGACATTTCCATACGGCTTAAACTTATTGTGTGTGTGTATTTTATTATTTGATAGTAACTTATTGGTCAAAAAATTATATTATAAGCATTGGCGGATCTGTGCAGGCGCAAGGAGGTGCACCTGCACCTCCGGTCGTTGGAAATATCAATTAGAGGTGCTGGAGTTGCATCTCTGCTATAGACTAGGGCGCACATAAGGTGTTGAGAAATGCCCAAGCGGTGGGAGCTGCTCATGCTTGTGAGCTTGGCATGTTTTTAAACCAAGCCTGGCCAAAGCGGCGTTGTTTTGGACCAGGCTGTTTTAAACACGCTGCCTTTATAAAAAAATTAATTAAAAAAATTGGCCAAAGCAGCGTCGTTTTGGATCGGGTTTTAAATAATTAAAAAAGTAAAAACCAAACGAGGTGAAACGTGGGCTTTTTGTGGGTTTTTCAAATGGTTTATTTCCTTACTTAATTGGGTTTTAATTGAGAGTTTTTTTATTTAATTGAGTTTTGGGAATTCCTTAATTAAGTAGGATTAGGAATTCTCTCTATAAAAGACCAATTTAACATCACCCAATTTCATCAAAGTGTGTGTGCATCACAAGAATCCTGCGTTTTTTTTCCTTCTTGAGTAGGCCAATCCAAAGTAAGTTGAATGCATTTTTTTTTTCTTTCAGCAAACTCCAATTTTGTTTATTCTTTTTTTAATATATATATATATATATTTGTGTGGTTATTTAGCTCTCTGTATTAGTAAGATCAGTAGCAAACTCGAGTGAATACCATGCTACGTGACACGTTATTCGAGGTATAATTAATTTTTATTTATTTATTTAATTGATAATTTGATATTTATTTATTTATTTATTTGATAAATTATAGTCAATTAGTCATAATAATAGATATAAAACCCTTATTTTGTGTTAATTGTATAGTTATGGAACGGTACTTTCAGAGAAAGAGTTTAAATTCTCCTTCAAATAATCCGAGTAGTTCAAATCCTCCTTCAAATAATCCGACTAGTTCAAACCCTCCTTCAAATAATCCGGCTAGTTCAAATCAACCTTCAAATAATCCGCCTACTTCACATCCTCCCTTGAATAATTCAGGTAGTCCAAAACGATCGGAAATCACTGAGTTGGATGAAATATTGGCTAATCTTCCTGCAGACCCTGGACTTAGACCTTCAATGACTTATTATAATCCCAATTTTTGAGAACAAATCTGAAGAGCTTATCTGCAAAGGGGTCATTGTCAGCCTAAAAGCCAAAACGACATGCCTCAAACACTTATGGGGGAGAGTAATCGGCGTTTTCTTGTGAAATGGTTTGCTTCATTTGTTTGGTTGAAGTATAGTAAAGAGAAAGATGCTGCATTTTGTTTTCATTGTTATTTTTTTAAATGCAACTTTAATAAACAAGGAAAGGCTGGAAGCAATGTCTTCACTGAGAAAGGGTTTAAAAATTGGAGGAAGGGATCCAAGAATTTTAGGGACCATGTTGGACAAGTTGGAAGTCTTCACAATAAAGCTACACAACATTGTACAGATTTAATGAATCAAAAGCAACATGTTAAAACCATTGTGATCAAGCAGACAGACCAAGCTCGTGTTAATTATCGCATTCTATTAATTGTCGCACTTGATTGCACTAGATATTTATTGCGACAAAGTCTTTCTTTTCGTGGCCATGATGAAAGCGAAACATCTAGCAATAGGGGTAATTATGTGGAGCTTTTGCAATTTCTTGCCGATCATGATGAGAAAGTTCGTGCCGTTGTGTTTGAGAACGCTCCAAGGAATCTCAAGTATATTGCTCCTAACATTCAAAAAGAACTTGTCAACTCTTGTGCCGCTGAAACCATTGATGCAATTATTAGTGATATGGGCGATGCATTCTTAGCTTTTAAAAATTGCAATTTTTTATTTTTTTTTTAGCTCTTCGCTTTTAAAAATTGCACCTCCACTTAAAAATTTCTGGATCTGCCGCTGATTATAAGTCAACCATTCTAATGTACAACTATCTCATTAAACCAAAAGAAGAAAAAATAAATAAACTCTCATTGCTTTGACAACTACTAAACATGTGAAGACTTTTTAACATTCATTATGAATAAACTAGCAGAAGAAAAATTATTTGTCAACGGAATTAGTTCAATGAAAATTAATATTAACTTGCAAACTAAAAATCTCATATTTGAATCTTCACGGCAATCGTTGTGTACGTTGTACCTACTCCATTGACTAATTAACTTCAGATGGTTTGCAAAAATTAGGTTGGGATAACATACATGAAGTCAATAGTGAAGTCAAGAGTGATTAACCACTGATAAAAATCACGCAAATTTTTACTGACAATAGAAAATGACGATGCAAATACTTTATTATTGTGGTCAAGTCAACCATTTTGTTTGTACATCATCAAAACCTGACAGGCAGACAGGAACACGTAGTCACCATTTTCCTGATGTTAACAACGTTGGTTGTTTATTACTACCTGCCCTTTCCAAATGAGTAAATCACCAAATTGGCCCTACATATTTTCCTGTATATTTTTTTAATAATATTGAACAGGAGGACTCAAGATTTGTTGACCCGTTGACCTCAAGTGTTTCATGGTAATACGTGTCAAGAAGACAAAGCAACATACAAGCAGCAACAAACCCATACTTGAGAAGTTAAAATAAATTAATGCGAACGAATTAGGTAGTTAGTCGTATTTTAGATTATAATTTACATAGAACTTTGAATTTTTATTCGTATAATGACGCAGAAAGTATTATTTGTATAATTACGCAGAAAGTATTATTGGTTAAAGTTCTCCACCAAGTGAAATGGACACGTGATGCCAAATAATGCTACGACTTATTTAAAGACCGTCGTCGCCAGCTCCTTCGTAACCGTACGACGTATGTTGTATGGTAGTTGCTGCAATCGATTGAAGCAGCAGTTGAGAGACCAGCCGAGCCTACTGTTAGTACTACTTGCGGCCGGTTTTATGCGTTCATGGGATTTTGCTTCGGTTTCTGTGCCTGCTTGGAGAGGCTGAAAGCCGGCAGAGGAGCCGGCTCAGCTCGCTCCGACCACGCCGACGATGCCTTGGATTCGTTTGACCTCTTCTTTGACCTCCACTCTCTGCAAATCGCCACCAGTTTCTTCTCCGACCTCAACAAACTCGGTCACGGAGGCTTTGGTCCCGTTTACAAGGTACGGTCTCGTAAATAACTAGCTCAGTCAGGGGTAATCTCGGAAGCGCAAATCACCAGATTAGCCCTGTAGTTTGCTGTAATTGCGGATTAATTTGAGGACGAACATTGGGCCTTTTGACGATGGCACTTTAGCTGCTGTTGTGGCGGCATTGGGACCGTTGGTTCCGTTCGTGACCACTGACTTCTCAGATTGATTGAGTTCTCACTGCATCCGACCCGAGAGAATGTTATTTTTATTTTTGTAATTTTTTTCTTCATCATTTATTGGAGGAACAGTGCCGTCTGTTCTTCAGATGCTTATGGTATGAGAGTAAAATTTTGATTTTTTTTTTCTTTGGTAACTAAATTTGTGAGCTTTACTAATACTTTGTTCTATTTTCTTCGGATTAGTCAATATTTTTTTTTCCCAATTGTGTGCAGGGTCTGATGCCTAATGGTCAAGAAATAGCTGTAAAGAAGCTCTCTTTGGATTCAAGACAGGGAGCTAGAGAATTCACTAACGAGGTGAAGTTGTTACTGAGAGTTCAGCACAAGAATTTGGTGATGTTATTAGGGTGTTGTGTAGAAGGACCTGAGAAGATGCTGGTTTATGAGTATCTCCCAAACAAAAGCCTTGATTACTTTATTTTTGGTATGCTGCTCTTCCCCTATTGGAATTTACATATATTCAGCATCAGATTGAATGGATTGTCTCATTTGGTTAAACTAGTAGGTAGTAGAACTAGTAATAATAAGTGGTAAATTAAATTTTTTTCAGATAAACAGAAATCTGGAACCCTGGATTGGACGACGAGGTTTCGGATAATTATGGGTGTGGCAAGAGGTCTTCGTTACCTTCATGAAGAGGCCCCAGAAAGGATCATTCATAGGGACATCAAAGCTAGTAATATATTACTGGATGAGAAACTCCATCCAAAAATCTCGGATTTTGGCTTGGCAAGACTCTTTCCTGGGGAGGACACTCATGTAAATACATTTAGGATTTCTGGTACTCAGTGAGTAGTTTCTTTTCAACAATTCTTTTTGCCTTTATGCAATACGAAGTTTTTACCATTTCATCCTATTGGTCCCCTGCTGTAACTGTTTCATATGGGAATTCTGTGAGTACAATGAAAAATGAAACTGAGAAATTCTTTTGTTAACTGCAGTGGTTATATGGCCCCTGAATATGCAATGCATGGGTATTTGTCCGTGAAGACAGATGTTTTCAGTTATGGAGTCTTGGTGTTGGAGATTGTCAGCGGGAGAAAGAACCATGATGGGCAGCTTGAAAGAGAAAAGGCAGACCTCTTGAGCTATGTAAGTCACTTCCCCGGAGAGGTTTTGATGCAACTTGTGCAAGAAATAAAACAGAAGCTCTATAAAATGAGGGGAAAAATTAAACAGAAGCATCAGTTAGTCGAATCATCATTGTTTTTAATTCTAATGTTTAGGAATTAATTTTGAAATTTGTAACATTTCCCAGAAGGCTAATTTGTTTCATAAGACTAGGCTAACTGAACCAGGACTTCACATACCAACTTTAAATGCAGAGTAGAGTAGTGCAATGAATGCCTAAATCTTTATCAAAATGGAAGCTTGTGAAATATACTGTATTACCTACACATGTGCAGAGGTTAATTGTTATTGATGTTCAAGTAAAGTTACTCTGAAGTGTTGATTAGCATACAACCAGTGGTTTTATGGAAATGAATAGAAGAAGATGTGCTCTCAGCCATTTCATTTAATCCTTACAATTTTTCATCTCTCTTCTGTGCAGACATGGAAGCTGTATCAAGGAGGGAAGGCACTGGACCTAGTTGACCCTACCCTGGCCAGGTGCAATCCTGATGAGGCAGCAATGTGCGTTCAGCTAGGACTTCTATGTTGTCAAGCAACCGTTGCAGACCGGCCTGACATGAACTCTATCCATCTCATGTTTTCGAGTGATTCATTTACTTTGCCAAGGCCAGGTAAACCAGGACTTCAGGGCCGTAGAGGACGTTGGACAACCACCTCTACTTCAGCTTTTACCAATACTAATGCTAGTAGTGGATACACAGGTGCTACCAAAGCCTCTGCGGGGAGTAGTTTTGTTGAGGAGTATTCTAGAAATTCAATTTCTCATTCATCGATTGATGAAGGTAGATAACTCATAACCTGCATTTGTGATTTGTAGGTGTTGCGAGCTGTATTTATGTGCTGTAAAGTAAATTTTTTTTTTTTTTCAGTCATGAATCTTAGACTAACATAATATAATTTGTTTTATTCTTTTGTAAGACAATCATTTCATGCACTGGGGATCAGAATAAGTTAATCACATTCTTCGGAATAATTGCTGTCTAAATATCTCGATTGCGGTTTACGTCTCGAGAATGGTCTATGATTGCCTTGATACAATTCATCATATGTTATTTGGCTCCTAGATTATGTGACTTGCTAATCACCACTTGATACGAAATCCTCAAACCAAAGTGAATTTACTATTATAAGGTGAAGCCTCTGTTTTAGGCAAGAACAAAAACAGAGCTCAATACAAAAGCACGTGTGCTTACACCAACCACGTAAAAGAAAAAACCTCAAACCTTGTAGAAAAGCAAACGAACAGAGATCATGAATTACAAAGAAGAACAATTTCAATTAACAAATCCCAGAAGTCCTGAGCTCCCTGAGTTCATCCCCAGGGGAGCCTGGAAGGCCATCTTTGTTCAGAATCAGAATAACAGAGGGTGGGGGTTGAAGAGCCTAACCTCCATAGCTCACCCTCTTTTTGGCTTGTTAGGCTCGACCAATCAACTGCTGAAATCCAACTTGCAGGTGTCACATCGTATTTACATTTATAATTTTCTTGTATAATTTTATGAAGACAAATGTTGTTTTGCGTTTCAAAACAAACTTCTTGAATCCCAATTGTATGGAGGAACATGCAAGTTTCTCAACTCTTTGTTTTTTTTTTTCCTGAATCTGAACAAATAAGGCCGAATGTGGGTTACCGCCACTGCCAGTCTACACAAAATCAATTTTGTTAGAAACAGTGTACCCAAGAGACCAAAGTCATATGATTGAATTTAGTCGGGGCCTGATTGCCCCAAGTTCAACGTTTCTCTTTTGGTCTGAGTCAGAACCTTTCAAGTTGAAAGCTTTGTTTTTTCGTCGAACATATGGAAACTGCCCAAAAAAATAAAATTTTTGTTTTCCACTTCTTCTCAATCAATCAAACTCAGGCTTTATACCTCTATTTTGGTTATGGAGAGCGATCTCTCTCTCCTCTCTGTTGAAGGAAGTTGAGGTTCCCATGAAAGAAGTTGAGGTTCCACCCAAAAACAATTGGCAATGGGGGAGTAGCCTAACTCTTTATGAACCTAGGCAAGGTCCCTTAACATTTCAATGTGGGACAAACACTCTCAACATCTGTAAACTGGGTCTGGGTCTCTGTTTTGCATTGTGAAGATGAAGCAAAAAGATCATCTCCATTTGTGCTGCTTACCAAAAGAAAAATTCTTGCAGTATTGGGTCTCAAAGAAACAGAGAAGAGATGGACTTAATTGACTGGAGGCCAAATTGGCAACTCAGAAGATGCTGCAACCGCGACCAAGTGACCTTCCTCATCTCTGTTGCGGTCTGCACTGTCGTTATACTTGTGGTAACTCTCTCTCTCTCTCTCTCTCTCTCTCTCTCTCTCTCTCATAAGAGTGGTCATACATTAATTGTTCTGAAGAATAATTCTAAAGAATAAATCTTAACTTCATTCACTTGGAAAGCAAAATACTTTCGTGGATATTTTCTATTTAATGATAAGAGTCTGCTGGCGTGTTAATACTCCTTGCGTTCTTGTGATGCACTTTTTACAAGTCACGTATGCTAAATCGTTCTTCAATTCTTGTAGCTGTGGAGGACAGTACTGATGACACCATTTAAGCTTATAACTGTGTTTCTTCATGAGGTGAGCCATGCATTGGCTTGTATGCTTACATGTGGTAAGGTGAGAAATTCTTTCTTACTTTACGCATAAATTTTTCATAATGTTCGTGTTTATTTAAGACAGGTAATGATACAGATTAGTTTGCAGGTGGAAGGGATTAAAGTTCATGCAGATGAAGGAGGAGTCACACAAACTCGTGGTGGCATATACTGGCTAATTTTGCCAGCTGGATGTAATTTCGTTTAACCTCAACCTTATTTATTTTCCGGTTGATTTGCATCTGTAGCTCTTCTCCATTTAGGACAATCAAACGTGTTCAAAATCCATGCTTCGATGTGATATCTTATTCAATGATCTAACATGATGCATGATTTTTCATATTCGTGGTTTAGAATTTTAGGCTTCAATATGACTTCTTCTCTCAGTTGGATCCCAATAATTTCTGATATAATTGTTACCTTTATCATCTTTCCATTTTGTGGCACGCCAGATCTTGGTTCATCCTTTTGGGGGATGGTATTGATTCTTGCATCCACAAAACATCTTGCTACACAAGTAGCTGCTGGCTGTTTCATCGTTGCCCTATTTGTTGTACTCTTTTTAGCTAAAAATGTAAGTATTAGTGAACCTATCTTCTACTTGGTTTTGACAGTTACTTTTTGGATGCTATAATGTACCTATGAAGCATTTGGGACAGGAAACACTTTGACGTTAGATATCATGGAAACTAAATGCATAAGTTTTTCACATAAAATTAATTCGGGAAGTAATTGATGAAGATCTAGAAACCCTTAGATTCCTGAAAAGAGTAAAATGATTCGTTTATATGCCCTTAAGGAATGTAGAACTTGCTAACTAAATCCTTATCCTGTTGTATTTGTACTGCTTGATAATGTACAGTGGACACTTCGAGGACTTTGTATAGGTATGCATTCCATAATTTCAATTAAACATCTTCCTATTACTACTAGCACAGAATGCAATGTGACATTTGGATGTTTTATGTTTTCTTCTTGAGGCACCAGGATTCATTATTTTATTTGCTGGAATTTGGTATCTGCAAGAAACAACGCCAGTTCGGATACTAAGGGAAATAATTCTGTTTACTGGTAATTGCAGCCCTGCTATTTTTATTCTTTATTGCTTACGAAAGTAGCTTATAGTTCCTTTTTTCCAAGTATCATGAGCTAAAGCCATCAATGCTTACTCTCTTTTTTATCTGATTGCAGGTGTAATGAACAGCTTGTTTTCAGTTTATGGTATTTATTCAGGAAGAAACAATATTATTTGACACTCAATTTAGCTGCCTGTATGTTGTACTCATAGATGCCTTGTAATGTATCCATGAAATGATGCAGATATCTATGATGATCTTATATCACGCAGAGTTAATTCTAGTGATGCGGAGAGATTTGCAGAAGAGTGTCCATGCTGCACTGGTTGTGGATGGGGTGTCATTTGGTGAGATTCTTCTCATTTATTAAAACTTCTGCCTGGTTTCTTTTCTTTTTATCCATCTTCTGTTCTTTTTCTAACTATGAAGAGCTTCATGTGTAGGGCGTTCATATCTTTCTTCTTTCTCTGTGGATCCATGTACCTTGCTCTTGTGGTTTTGGCTTGAGGTACGGTTTGCTTCAATGATTCCAAGTTCTTGATTGTCACAGAAACATAAATAAAACCGTCGTGAAAGGTACCAATGTGCATTCAGCTACTACTTTGTGTTGTGAAGCAAGCGTTGCAGATAGGCCCTACATGAACTCTGTTCATCTCATGCTTTCGAGCGGTTTATTTACTTTGGCCAGACCAGGCAAACCTGGACTTCAAGATAGACAACTACCTCTGCTTCAGCTATTACCAAAGCTCATGCTACTAGTTTGATTCAACGGTGCTCCTAAGGCTTCTGAGGAGACTAGTTTTGTTGAGGATTTTTCTAGGAATTCAGTGTCTTATTCCTGTTTTGATGAAGGTAGATGATCTACTACATCTACAATGTCAAGGTGTGATGATGTGATGCAATTTTGTGTAATTGTAAAGCTTATACAAATATAATATAATTTGTTTATTCTTTCATAATAAAAAACGAAATCCTCAAACCCAATATTTTTTTGTTGTTGAAAGAAATCACATTTACTATCATTCTATGCCTAAAGCTATCTATTTTAATAGTGGAATGGAAGGCTGGAAGCAAAGCCTGTTCTGACAGTTGATACACGTTCATATCTTTACTGGAAGATGCAATTTTTCTTCTTTTCTTTTTCAATAAAAGAAAAAAGTAGCCTTTTTAACTGCGGGATTTTAAAATAACGGGATCTGAAAGTAGTGTTGGGAACAGTGTATCCCGCCAGACAAAAGTCATGGGATTTACTACTTTTCTAGACATGTAGGTTCCTGATTGGTCTACCAATACCAAGGTTCAAACGTTTTCAAACTTATGTTTTGGTCTGTCTGACTCTGACTTCAAATCCAAAGCTCAAAACACAAAAGAGAGAGACTGCCCAAAAACTCCTTTCTTAATTTTTCTTCTTTACTGTCCTCTCAGTCAATCTAACTTCGACCATTTTTTATTTGTTGGGTCCGAATCTAAACTCAACCTTACACAATCTGTTTGATTTCGTCGGAGAGAGAGACCACCTCTCTCTGTAACCAAAGCAGAGAAGAGAATCGGAGATGAGGCCCAATTGGGAACTCACTAACTGCTGCAACCATGAGCAAGTGGTCTTTCTCATTACCGTTTCTGTCTGCACTGTCGTTATACTTGCGGTAAAGCACTAAACTCCCCTCTCTCTCTCTCTCTCTCTCTCTCTCTCTCTCTCTCATAATAAGAATGCTTCTCTCTTACATTGATTCTGGGCAGAGAGATAGTTCAGTGCTGTTCATGGGTTTTGATATATTTGAGAAGTTGTAGTATTGGTTTGATCTGGGTAGAGCTTTGTTTTTCAAGAGGGGTGGTGTTGCATTGATTAAACCACTGGTGCATGGAGATTGATTTTTTTGCTCATAAATCTTATTCTTAAGCTGTGGAATGAAGGACAGTTTGATACTATGGGAGATTGGTTTCTTGTCCTCAACAAATTTTGATGCTTGGAATCTTTGGAATTTCTCACTCTAAAGTAATTTTCAGGATTATTCATCTTTTCTTTGTTGTATATTTTAAATATGAATGAAATCCATATTTGAATTTCACTTGCTTATTGAAGTCCCTTGTCAGTTCCCAAAAAACATAAAAACAAAAAGTAGTCCCATGGCGCAGAAGCTGAAACAGATTCAAAAAAACTAGAAACTAAACAACATAGGTGATACGTTGTTTTAAAGAATCATCTTAACTACAATCATTTTGAAAGCAAGATGTTTTCTTGGATATTTTCGATCTAATTATGACTTTTTTTAGTGTGTTAATACTCCTTCTGCTGTACTGTTTACAAGTCATGTATATTAAATCATTCTTTGATTCTTGTAGCTGTGGAGGACAATACTGCTGAGACCATTTAAGCTTGTCACTGTGTTTCTTCACGAGGCGAGCCATGCTATTGCTTGTAAACTTACATGTGGTCATGTAAGAAGCTCTGTTCTTTCATATTTTCCTATAAAATTTTCATAATGCGCATGTTGATAAATTGCAACAGAATGCCTGCCTTGCCTTGCTCTAGGGTTGTTGAATTAATGAATTTTATGTGGTATAATTTTTGTGACTGATAACTCAAGTGAGGACAAAATCAATTTTCTTCCAGCACTAATGCCATTTCATATATTTTCTTCCATAGTAGAGTTATAATGGAAGTACATTGTTAAGTTTGCATTGCTTTTATTGATACATTGCAGCAGAGTGCCTTGCTACGATATCCTAATGAAAACTCGTAATTTCTTGAGTATCTGCTCTTTCTCTGACTCATCATGTTGGTGAGGTCAAATTTTGACCTAGGTAGCTTCGTAATTGGCTAAGTTTAGAAAGTCATTCATTTATTTGGGGCAGGTAATGATACAGATTAGTTTGCAGGTGGAAGGGATTCAAGTTCATGCAGATGAGGGTGGAACCACACAAACCCGTGGTGGTGTATACTGGTTGATTTTGCCAGCTGGATGTAATTCCACTTTATCTCTGACCTATTTTATGTTTCAGTTTGTACATCTTTAGCTCTCCTCATTTTGAGAGCTGTGTCCAAATAAGTTCTGATGTAATTTTTCCATTTACATTGCACGCCAGATCTTGGTTCATCCTTTTGGGGGATGCTATTGATTCTTGCATCTACAAATCTTCTTACTGCACGAATAGCTGCTGGGTGTTTTATTGCTGCTCTGCTGGTTGTACTGTTTATAGCTAAAAATGTAAGTACTATTTCACTAATCTTTTACTTGATTTTGCCTGTTACCTTGCTTTCTATGCTAAAATGCACCTATAAGTATTGGAGTGTGTACATGCAATTGTTTAACATTAGATTTCATGCATACTGAATGCATAAGTTTCTCACACGATGACAGTATAGAAACCTCTGCATTCCTTATATTCCAGAGCTTATGCTTTTATATGTCTTCAAGGAATTTAACCTTGCTTGAATGTCTGCCTAAAATCCTTATCCTGTTGTGCTTGTGCTGCTTGATAATGTGCAGTGGACACTTCGAGGACTTTGTATAGGTATGTGTTCTAGTTTCCAGTAACGCATCTTCCTATGACTAGCACAGGATGCAATATGACATTTGGATGTTTTCATGTTTACATGTTGACCACCAGGATTCATTCTTTTCCTCGGTATAATTTGGGTTCTGCAAGAAACAACAAAAGTTCGTATACTTCGATATATTATTCTGTTCACTGGTAATTGCAACTCTTCTAGTTTCTTTTTTCATGTGTGCTTTACTAAAGTAGGCTACAAGTCGTTTTTGTTCCCCGCGTAAGATGGGATTAATTAATAACTCTTGGTTCTATTTTGTGGAATACAGGTGTAATGAACTCCTTGTTTTCGGTCTATGGTATGGGAAGAAACAAATTATTTGATCCTCAAGTTAACTGTCTATATTTGTATATGTATTGTCTTTTAATGTTTAATTGTGATAATGCAGATATCTATGACGATCTTATATCCCGTAGAGTTCATTCTAGTGATGCTGAGAAATTCGCAGAAGAGTGTCCTTGCTGTACTGGTTGTGGATGGGGTGTCATTTGGTGAGCTTCTTATTGTTAATAAGATTTATGTCTGAGAGCTTTCCTTCTTTGCTTTTTCTGCATTTCCCTTTCTTTTGCTGGACAAACTACAAGGGATGCGCTTATGCTGTACTTGTGTGGTTTTTTCTGACTCTGAAGAGCTTTACTTGTAGGGGGTTTATATCTTTCTTGTTTCTCTGCGGAGCCATGTACCTCGGTCTTGTGATTTTGTCTTGAGGTATGCTTTGCTTCCACCATACCTTGAGTCCTTGACCGCTTGATATAGAGCCCCCTTGGGATCTTTCTGTGATTATGATATTATGCCATAGCTTAATTGAAATACTTATTACTAAAATGGTTATATTTCTGTCATTCTTATTGCCTATTAGCTCAATCACTTTCCCTCCATCTGTGCAGTGCAGCAGGATACAAAATCTGGTAAAAATTTCAGTTGATGAGAATTCCTGACACCAACTTGTCCATGCGAGGAGATTTTTCATCATACTAACTTGTGTAGATTCATTCTTTCCAACGCTGTGGATCTCAGATATCTTATTTATGCTAATGAATTTTGTTTTTTCTCATAGTCTTTGGAAGTGTTTTTCAGCAAAGCAAAAAACTTCCAGATAACCAAGAACAATTTTGATAATGTTAAACTGAAATACTGAAGAGACCAATGCGGTTTAAGTTGGATTGAGTGTGAGCCCTTTCCCCAACCTAACAAATAGAAAAACTGAAGTGCTAAAGAGCATAGTCTGAAATATCGATAATATCGGAAAATATCGATGTCGATAATTTCGCTCACACTTCAGCAATATTTTGTCAAAATATCGGTGTAATGTCGCTAAAATATCGAAAATATCAATGTAAAGAAAAAAAAAAGGAAAAAAAAAGGTGTAAAAAAGGGGGAAAAAAACACAAAGGAGGATTTGAAACCCTCCCATTTTACTCCTCCAACACCTTAACCACCATATTTATATTTATACGGGTGGCATGTTAATAATTACATGCAAAATTATTTTGGGGATTTATCGTTTGATGAATACTCTTCACAATACACTTACCCTACACATACAGATGATGAAGATAGTGAAAAATTTGAACCTCATAAGAACTCTATGTGGTACTAAATCACTCATGTATCTTATCATGCAATGTATAAAGTGTAAAATATTGTAGTAAATCATTATATATGAATGATTATGGTGTGTTTAATCTTGTTTTGATTATGGTGTGTTTAATCTTGTTTTCATTAATTACTACATATTTTCTACACTCACATTGTTTGCTAGCTCTCTGTATAATCAACTTAAATTAGTTAAATCCATCATGTAATGCATTTTCTTTTTTTTAATTTTTTTTAATAAACTAATAGATAATTGACTAAATAAACATTCTCCAAAATTTCAATAAAAATTTCCAAGTTTTTCTTATAATTTTCGTAGTTTTTATTCAATTTTTATCGATATCGATAATATCCCTATATTTTCATCAAAATTTCTATGTTTTTGGACTACCGATATTTCCGATATCGTCGATATTTTAAACCATGCTAAAGAGAAGGTGCGTTTCCGGGTTGGTGTAACTTACAAGCAGAATTTAGTACGGTTATTTCCGCCATATATTTATATTTTATAGGAATAATATTATTCTCCTCGTTCACGTTTAGTTGAGCATGGGAACCTTCTCTCCCCCAGAAATATATTTTTTCAATAAAAACGCCCACAGATCATATCATGATACAAATCTAGCAATTCCCTTAACTTTTTTTTTTCTCGGGCTTTTAGCTTTTGGTTTTTTGCACGCTACTACCGACATTCCCAACCAATTTTTCGATTTACTCACATGAAAAAATTTTATTTGCAGCCTTCGAATTTTTCTAAAAAGCAAATATCTATTCAGAAAGTAAATTAAGTGGCACCAAACCAACATCATGCATAACAATTTGGAAAAGATTCAACACTGAGATTAAAACAAGACTATCAAAAAGAGAGATTGAAAATCACAGTAAACCATATCACGTCAACATAAATATGCTAATAATGAAGAGAACAAAATCCTTCAAAGGCTATCCTAAACCACGTCCTCAACATCAAAATTTTAAATTGTCTGCCTGCTGAATTGCAGTTCTTCAGGGAACAAAAGGGAAAAGGGGAGAAGAGTAATTAAAAGGTGCGACTGCACAAAATATTTCTATGCATCAGTGATGGGGTACTCAAACACAACATCCTTTCCAGAAAGCTTCCGATAAACTGCAGAAAAGCTCTCCAGCTTGTATTCAGTGTTGTTTCGTTCCTTGGGATCCAAGAACACCTGCCCAACATCAAGAAATAAGTGATAAATATTGTAGCTTTTATTTAAAGAATAAAGATTTTATAATTTAATATCTTTAAGAGATAAATATCGTATTTTTCGAACAAAGGAACATATTTGAGTTGTATCAAACAAGCATTAAATTCGGAAGTAAAGCTTTAATTTGCTTGATCTAGCAAGGGGTTGTCAGAACTCAGCAATTAATCGAGAAACACAATGGTTTACAACAGAGGAACTTGTACAATACAGTGGTTTACAACAGAGCAACTGGTACAATGGATACATGCACTTTAATAAAGATCTGTTACAATGTCTATCTTACTCAGTCTACTATGTTATCAACTTGTGTATCAAAGTGCCTGTTTTGCAAGGCAAACATCTTTTGAGCAGACTTAATTTTTTTATTGTTGATGTCATATAGCAGAGACTAAATAATTTATTTCCATTAAAAAAATTTAGGATAGTTTACCTTCATTATCTTGGATCCATCAAGACGGTATCTGGTGCGCTTGCCAACAATCTCAGCAGGCGCAACAACATCCTCCAACATTGCCTCGTGCACAGCAGTCAGAGTACGAGTGCGGGGACGTTGGGCAGCTGACCCCTTCTTTGGAGGCCTCAATATCCTACGTGTGGCAATCAGGATAACATCCTACCATATGACAAACCAAAAGGGCACTATAAGCCTCACCAGACAATCAAATTTTGCAAACAAATATAAATGTGTGTATAAGAGAGTTTAGTCACCTAGATTGCAGATATACATAAGAGGCAAAAAACTATAATAAAAAAAAGGCACTCACAAAAAAGACAAGCAAACCAGAAAAGCTAGCTAAGCAGATCAAAACCAGTAACTAAAAGATCAATATGCCTAGAAGCAAGGCCACTACAAATTCACACACAAACTAGACTCAATTAACTCTAGGTTCTAAACAATACAGACAACTACAGAACATAAATCACTAATCACCTTCCCACTGAACTTCTTCTCGAGCTCCCTCACGAGCCGAACATGGATCTTGCGATAAGCCTTCCTCAGTCTATATGGAATATGGATAACAACAGCCTTCCGGTTTCCAGACACATCAACTTGACTGCAAAAAAAAGGAAGAATACAACTCATACCATAGGCAACAGTTCATAATACATATGAATTCAGTAAACCATTCTTACACTGCTGAGTTGATATATAGATCCTTCAGGTCACTTTTCAGGTCACTGTTACTTTCCAATTCAATTACTGCCTGCAGAGATAGCAACTCATGGTCAAAACTCAAAATTGTAACAATTAAGTGACTAGACAGCAAGCAAACAGCTGCATAGCTTACTTGTGCAACTGACTCTTCGAATTCGGTCGGTTCAGCATTGTTATCTTTCTGAATCTTCTTCCTTGAAGTAAACATCTTGACAAATCTGACTAAACAAGGCACGAAACATAATATCATTTCTGGCTTACAAGGACATGAAAAAACTGATGAAATCCAGGCAAAATGTTAATATGATCCATAATTCTTTATTTGAGTTTGATATAGCAGAGACTAACGAAACACAAACAGAGAATAGATGTGGGGATTTTATTCTTCAATAGAAACTCGAAACCCCAACATTGCCATAATAATCTGATATTTAAAATCTGTGGGAAAGATGTTCAGACATCAAATGAAGCATGCATTGAAATACAAAAGAATCTATCCAGATTAAAGTTTGAAAAAAGAAAAAGGTAGAAAACAAAGTTTTAATCTTCAAACAAAATCCTTATGCAAACGAAATGAAAGTGGAGAAAACTAACAAATGGGTTTCACAATTCAAACCCTATTGAAGCAATTAGTTCTGAGTTGGTAACTGGCTTTGGAAAAACTTGCCGCTCGGAAACTAAGTTAACAAAGATAACATCTTTAAAACTTCTTTTCAAAGCGAAGCATAACCCTACACTGTATCAGAGACTGATAGAAAACGTAAAGGCCTAGGGTAGCTTATCGCATCAGTCTAAGTAAAACCAAAGGGCTTAGCTTCTTCAAATCTCAATCACAAACAACATAACAAATCTAAGATGCATAGCTGCACTCGAGAAAGCGAAATGGGGTTTGGGTTTACCTCGAGGAGAACCAGAGAATCAGAGACTCAGAGCGTTTTTCTGCTTCGAGTGACTGAAAACCGTGAAGAATAATGGCTTCGGCGGTGCAGAGAAACCCTAATGTTGGAATAAAAGAGCTTTAAGGGGATAGAATGGACGACCGGATGGCTTATTGTTACAACTGAACGGTTGAGATTAGCTGGATGCACTAAATGGTAAATCACCGGTCATTACTGGACAGTATTTTTTATTTTCCCTATATATTGCGATGTGAAATTGTGAAAGTAACTAGCACTCGGAAAATTTTCTTTTTTCCTTTTATTTTATTTTTTAATTTTTTTATTGATTCTTTCGTAAATTTTATAGGCGCTATAGAAAGTGAAAAACATTGGCAATTCAAAAATAAATACAAATTGAAGGTAGAAGAACAATTACTCATGAAGAAAACTTATCTCATTTAATTCCCACACAAAAATATAATTTATCCTTATTAATCTCTTTAAAATGAAAATCATTCACCTCTAGCTTCATTTCCTCATTCAACATACCTTATCAAATCCAATCCAATTCTATGCACCAAACGAGACTTAAGGTCTTCTAGTTTTGTATGTACAAAAGATAGACAACCGAAGATAGAAGATAGATGAAAAGACCGAAGATAGAAGATGGATGAAAAAAAATTTAACTCCATAACTTAATCATGTGAAATAATTAATAAATTTTGTTATAAAAGATAAACCAATGGTAAGAATAAGACCATGTACTCCATGATTTTATTAAGTGATGTTTAGAAGTGTTAAAAGCTCTACAAGATTTTTCAACTAAAGTTGTCCTCTTCCTTGGTTATTTCTCAATCGTGTCCTTCTAGTGTAGGTGGAAATTCAATTTCATCATAGCTATTTGATCCCCAAAATTTGTGATGAGAATAGTCAACATACTTCAGAGTTCTGTGCTGTGATGAAAAGCTTCTGACTAGTCAACTAAAATTAAATTTAGACTAACTAAATTTCTTGTTGGTGATCATGACAATTGTCATGCCTGGTAGTCTTTTTCCAGTCAGCTGAAATTTCTTTTTTCTTTTCTACTAAATAAGCCAGATTTCAATCTATGTATTAATTATGAAGAAGAAGAATATGTCAATTCCGTCATGGGTGGCTCTAGCTAACTTCCATCTACAATTTGTGTGGATTGAGGCTGAATTGAATAGTGAACTGAAACCCACCCAAATATGCAAATTGACAGAGTTTTGAGTAAAGACAGCTTACATGATTAGTCACAGTCAATGGTGAGTGAGAGAGGAAGAGCTAAACTCGCCTATCAACCACACGCTAAAGTTGCAGTCTTGATTCTTGATATATACAAATCTGCTATGGTTGGCAACCGTATCTGCTAAGTTCAAAGTAAGTGCATCCCAGAGCATGTCTTTCTCAGAAATAGTAACTTTTTTTTCTTCATATTGTTAAATTCAATGTTCAGAAATTTGTTCAGTGCGTTCATAGTTGGTAGAGTCTTTATCTACAAGAGTCTAAAAGCATTGTTGCAGTAAGAATTTGTTTCCTAAAATTGACTAGTCAAAGTTTCACCATCCCACTAATTGGGTACGAGGGAAAACTTGAAACATGTTAATGAGACTGACATCTGATAGTTCAAAGAACATTAAATATTGTTTCTCAGTACATCACAAGATTCTTCAGATAATTTTCACAGGGAAAACCAGCCTGGACTGTTTTCTGATATCAATAGCATCATCTATGGCATGAACACACAACACACATGCATGGCTAGACCTATCAAACTGATATGAAACTGCACTCATGGACACAAAATGGCATCAGAACCCTTAGTCTATTTGCATAAACGAAAGCTTAAATCAACAACTTAAACTATTTTGAGTTTGGGTATAAAATTAACAAATGCTTTTCACTTTATGGATGATATAGAAACAAATCTGTATAAAAAAAGTCATCAGTTGATTGAGGGTTGTCCTAAAAATAAGGTCCTCAATCTCTGTTTCTCTCTTTGAGTACAAAAAAAATAACCTCTGTTTCTCTCTCTCTCTCTCTCTCTCTCTCTCTCTCTCTCTTTTTTTTTTTCCTTTTTCTTTTTGGTTCTTTCTTTGGTGGTGGTGGTGGTGGTGGGGGTGTTAGCTCCTACTTTGCCACAATTCGTCCATGCTCCACATGCCGCATGAAAAATCACTGTCAAGCCAGTTGCTTTCTGCTACGTAGCAATCACCAGCAGAGTTTCCAGCAAACCCTTGTGCTGTAACAGACCCTTGCAGATTGAAGGCTTCTATGTCATAGCTATTGTTGTCAACACAAAAGCCGCCCTTTGCATTATCATTGTTAAGTATGGCATGAAAAGGACTAGGAGGGCATTCTGGAAATTGAGACATCTTTGGCATGTCTATTGGTTCTGAAGGCAAAATGCAGGAACTGGTGCAGAACTCTGACTCTGCGTTCTGCTTTTGGATGCTATCCAAATTGTATATTGTTCCACTCATATTAAGAGCTCCCTGCCCAGGAATTTGTGGAGGTGATGCTGTTGCTGCTGTTAAATGCTGAGAAACATTGTCAAGAGGCTGCAAAGCCATCTGGTTTTGGATTAACATGGGGGAAGAAAACGCTGATTCTCCTCCTATCTTCTGCAGCAATCTTGGCATCCAAAAGCACCTTATAATATTTTGGAATTCTGTGCTGTTGGTGTCAACTTTAAGATGCCGTGCTTGTTTCTGCACCCTTGTTCTCCAGTAGTTCTTGATTTCGTTGTCCGTTCTACCCGGTAAAGACTGCGCAATTTTGGACCACCTGCAATCACAAAAATGAATGATAAGAAAGTTCTGCCAAGTTTGAATCAAATCTGCAGAAAAAAGCCCACAACACAACACACCTGTTGCCCCACTTTGAGTGGAGGTCAAGAATCAAGAGCTGTTCTTCTGGACTTAGATTTCCTCGCTTAACATCCGGTTTCAGATAATTCAACCATCTCAGTCTGCAACTCTTGCCAGTTCTCCTTAACCCTGCACCCCAAAAAATAAGAAGAAAAAGAAAAGATCAACAAAGGAAATAATCAGCTTGCAAAAGGGTCAAGGATTATATTAAGTGATTGATTACCTGAACGTTTTGCTAGCAAATTCCATCGGCCTTCACCGTGACGAGCTATGTATTGAATGAGAAGAGTGTCTTCTTCAAGAGTCCATGGCCCTCTCCTTAGCTCACTTTCATCCTCACTGCAACTTGTGCTACTTAAGGTTTTAGTATTACTAGACATATCAGCTAGACTTAAAGCAAACACGGCCAAAGCTCTACCGACTAGCAGGGCTGCAGGGCAGTATATATATATATATATATATATATATATATAAACCAAAATCTCTCCTTTTATTTTTATTTGATAGAAAAACAAAGAAATTGTATGCAAAGCCAAAAACTTTTCAAATAAGGTGACTTGTTGTAGAAGAACCACATTCTACATGCATGTAGGCTGTAGCTTCCACTGAGCTTCCATTCCCATTTGTCCATCGCTTAAATAAGAAAAAGAAAAGAGAATATTTCACCTTTTCACAGTGAAACGACAATGACCTTCGGAAGTAAACACAAACAAAATTCTTGGTCAAGGTAAAACATGTTCAATTGTTCATCATTTCAAAACCGTTAATTTAAAATGAGTTGGATTAGGTTATGGATTTCTTAAATAAATAAAAATTATAAAGAGACAAAACTATGTGCTAGTGCCATATAATGATGCTAACACGATAAAAGCAAAATACAAATGAATTTTGGAAACTTTCATGGTAGGTGCAACGCATGTAGCACTCCAAACAAAATGTCGACCTGTTCGATTTCCACACTTTTCATGATAAAATTCATAGATAGTTGTTTGCATATTGAAGGCAGATCAAACTTCTCTTTTGGTCATTAAGATAGGAACCTTGTACATCGTAAGCATATGTATGTCAGCAATAAAATGAAAAAGATTTATTTAGTACGGAAAAACACATGTTTATTTTCGTGCTCGAGACAAGAACAAGTCCAAGTTTGAACAAGGATAGAGAGACCAGACCACTCTGGAGACATGGTAGTTTCTGGTTATGAAAATAAATATATCATTATATTTGTGTTAGAGGGACGTTGTTTAATTGGGATGACTGACACCAGCCGGCCACGTCTCTTAAACCCAAGCACTTAGCTAGAGCGTAGTAAGCTTGTCGTTTGTGCCCAGGACAGTTTTCATAAGATAAGATTTGATTAACGTTAATTATGTTCTCTGAACTCGAACCCAAATGGGTTTGGTGCCTATGTTTCTTTTTGTTGCATTTTTACTTGATAGGCCGAGAAGGGTGGGACATATTAAGATACGATATGTTGGATTGTTATCTAATTTCATAAATTCAATCTCAACACACTAAACGACGGCCAAAATTCTTGTCAATTTTAATTCAAATAATCGAGTTCATACCACTCACCAAAGGTGTAATGTTTACGGTACAGTCTCAAGAGATGGAATAATAAACATATATTTCGAGCATTTAATAAGATCTTGTTCTTGCTTTGACCATCTGCGTAGAGTTTCATTCATTCACTCAATGGAATATCATGCAACCTACCTATTAACGCTATTAATAAGGCCAAAGCAAGAGGTGGAAAGAAAGGGATGAGTTGTCAACCTCTTGAAAACGAAAAGGTTCATATAATTCAAGGTTCGTACAGTGCCTTCTTTCTAGATGATCCGCTGCACTGCGAACGCTCAATACGAAACGTGCTTGACTGACCAAAACATTATGGTATTATTATATTACAGCACTCACAAGAGTTGAGCGTATTGGTGTTTGCTTGTTGAGGGGGCGGCATTTTAAAGCTTACTAGGAATCTTAGAACATGAACCTTTTTCTCTTTTTCTCTTGGTTGCTTGCCTGCTGTTGTGAAAAACAGTGGCATTTCCTATGTGGTTTATGTTCCTCCACACACCATCAACTTCGGAGACAGAGATATGAAAAGAGGTAATAAATTGAGAAAAGTCTGCAAAATTTGTTTCCTGTGCAGGCAGCTATATTTGACTCTTCAAAGAAAAATAAACTACTCTCTTCTGTACTCTATATAAATGAGTATATGGTATGGTAGGCAACAGTGGCTTGTTTTTCTTGCAGAGTACTTAATGTCTGTCAATTTTTCTTTAGCTTAAGCTATAAATTAAAGTACCTAAAAATGGGCTTATTAAGGAGAGAGATTTTCATGCAACGGGGATACTACTTTTTGCTATTCCTAGTGCAATCACACGAATGATAACTTTTCCACATGTCATTGTATTATTGGTCGGAGATAGCAAAACAATGTTATCCGGATAGTTTTTTCTGCTTATTAAGGCTACCTCAACTTTCTTCATGATATCGAACAAGGCTTCACGTGTTGGGCCCAACGGCCACATGTGCTCCCACGTCACCCGATAATGTGTTGTCGCGTATTAGGCTGAAAGTTCGCCACACGTGTGGGGGGTGTTGAGATTGTTTGTCCACATTGAAATGTTAAGGGACCTAGCCTGGGTTTATAAGGAGTTGAGCTACTCTCCTCATTGCCAATTGGTTTTGGGATGGAACCTCAACTTTCTTCAGTGCTTACTTGAAGACATATATCTCTTGGCTTATACGCGTTATTTCATATCACTTTGAAAACATAAGCAAACACAATTCGTTTGATTGGTAACAGGGACAATCATAAAGTCCAAGTATCATTTTCAACAACAAAACAAGTATGACTTCAATCTTTTATTTGGAAATTATCAAAGAAGTAAATCAAATCAAGGAATAAAATGGATATGCTCCATTATTAAGAAATAGTAATTAACTTTGGTGGTATCCATTATTAAGAAAATGGATATGCTCTATTTCTTTTTTCAATATACTAATTGGAGGGATGACAAAATTTCCTAGCAGGAGCGGCCTACTTACTTGTTCTATCTGCATAAGCTTCAACTCCAGAACAGAAGGCTGCTTAATCATGTGGACATAAATTACAATTAAATTTGGATAGTGAGAAAGAAAGAGATGATGATGTTGACCTCTGTGAGATAGAGATAATCAAGCGTGATCAACGGTGACTGCTTCTGTTGCCGATGTCACATGATGGATGATGATTATATAACAGGAAAACAACAAATTTGATATCTGAATACACACGCAAACATAATAATTACATGTATGTACCTAGCAGGCTATCTGCATCTGCATCTGCATGCAACATATTTTTCAGCAATATTTTTTATCTGCACATGATTCACTACTTAATTCATATTCCTGCCTAACTTGCTTTCGCTTGTGCAAAATTGGTAATTATATAGTGACTGATTCCAGATTCAGCAAATTAACTATTTACATCAAAAAGTTAATTACTTGCAAACATGTTGGTGGCTAGCAATATACTGTTAACTTACAGGAGTTGTTAAGTTTGACCTTGTAGCAGTGACCAAATCTTAAAGATAACAAAAAAGAAGTCATTAGTGATTGCGACTCAGCAGCAATCAGTACTAGTAGAGCTTCAACAAATCAAGGCTAAACATAAACAAGTTTAGATGCAGAAACAGAGCTGAAAACAGACACTGTTTTTGAAAAGGACTCCGGTAGTAGTTTTTTGACTTTTCTTTGGGTTGCATAGGGCCTCCTCTGGCCCAAACAGAGCTGTAAACAGACGCTTGTTGGACTTACCACATATCTAATTAAGATCCTCTAGCCCAAGATAAGCCAAGCTTAGCTCTGTCTTCCTGTCACAAGATTATTCTGGGCTTTAATGTATTGTTCAATCCATTCAAAAACCTATCAGCACAGCTGCACCCAAAAGAAAAGCTTCAAAACTTCTTCAAAACTTTTTCAATCCATTTCTGCTCTGGGCCGAGAGCTTTTCTTTTATTGGATTATATATCTCCTGAAATGGGGCCTGTAAGGGAAGACAGAGCTCTGCCGCGTGCCCACCTCAAAATGCTTTCCTTTCCTCCCCCACTCATTCATGTTCAGGTAAATTGTTTAATGAGGTTACATGCTCCCTGGTCCCTATAAATACTAGTTCCACACCCGCATTATCCAAAAACCCAATTAAGCTTGTAGCTAGCAGGGGACTGTAAAATACAAAACCCAATGGCTGAATTCACATCAGATATGCAAAGCATTGCACCTTCACTTCCTTTCTTAGATATTGCCCCAAACACAAACATGGAACCAATACACCAGTATACAGATCAATTTAACCCAAATGTCTTGGACTTTTATTCAAGCTTGAATTTCCAGACTTGTATGCCTTTCTCCAATGACAATTACTTCAGCTCTCAGGGACCTGAGTTCCAGGGAAACTTGGTTCAAAACTTTCCAAATTTTTTTGATCACGACAACAAGAGCAACCAGAATGATGAGGCTCCTGCTGTTCAGCACCTTGTAGGAGCTGGGGCTGGAAATGGATTCCAAGAAAGCAAGAAGGGAAGAGCAATGGATGATGTATCAGAGAGCAGCTCTGGAATCTCTACTCCCCCAGTTTCTGAAACTGGAGTTAGGAGGAAAAATGTAATCATTAAAAAACCTTTTTCTCTTATTTTGCCACTAAATTTCTCATGTTATCTGAATGAGCTGATTTGGTCTGTGTATTTGCAGAGCTCAGGAAGAGGAAAGAGACACAAAAAAACCAACGAGAAAGAAGATGAGAAACCAAAGGACGTGGTTCATGTCAGAGCCAGAAGAGGCCAAGCCACTGATAGTCACAGTTTAGCAGAAAGGGTAAATTTGCATATGATTCTTTATTCCAAATGAATACTTGTATTAATGACCTAGTTAGTTTTGCTAATTACATGTTCAGTTGTAATATATTATTTGTGTGAATATGGGGTTGATGGTTGCTGCTGCTTTATTCTCAATCAGGTTAGAAGAGGAAAGATCAATGAAAGACTCAGATGCTTGCAAAACATTGTCCCAGGATGCTCTAAGGTAACTTTGATATTTCTCAGTAATCTTTATCTCTTAACTTAAAAAATCTAGAGTCTATTATGATTTTGAACGCATTGATGTGATTACAGACAATGGGAATGGCGGTAATGTTGGACGAAATAATTAATTATGTCCAGTCCTTGCAGAACCAAGTCGAGGTTAGTTTGACAATTAAGGACCAAATTCTTGTTCTTGTTCTTGTTTTTGTTCTTCTCAAGCAACTAATCTTTAGTTTCCTTTTGAATGCAGTTCCTATCTATGAAGCTAACTGCAGCAAGCTCTTTCTACGACTTCAACTCAGAGACAGACGACATGGAAACAATGCAGGTACTGCAATGCCTCTGAAATTCAAACACTAATAATATGTTGGTTGTGTATGTTGCATGATAATGGAATGTTTTATTTTTCATGTTGCAGAGTGCAAAGGTTTACGAGGCAGTAGAGTTGGAGAGAATGAAAAGAGAAGGATATGGAGGATATGGTAGCTTCCACTCAACTTGGCCCCTCTGACTTCAATTTTGGATGAAACTGGATGCCATTCAACACGTGAAGATGCTCCATGTCCTAATACTTGCATCGCATTGCAGCATGTTATTCATTTTTAAAATCCAATTTGTCCCCACTTCATGCTATTGCTATGTCTGGCGCAAGTGGTGGAAAACCAAAACTTGTAACACCCTCACTCATGTGGGCAAATTTATCAACAATAATTTACAGTCAAAATTTTCTCCCTAATTGTGGTTCTATAAATATAATCAGTAATTAACTTTACAGACAATGCATAAATTAGCAAATCCAACTATCTAAATCAGATAGGGTCCAAAGAAACATAAAATCAACTTGATGTAAATGGCGTAAATATCATTTACTTTAATGGGCAAACATAATTCAACTTGGGCCACATTTTTGTATAACTAACAAAAGGGTTATCGGTCGAGTGGGGTTACCACTAGGGTAGTTGCGGTTTGGTTACTGTAATTTTTCAATGAAATCGTGAATCGACTGACATTTTGTGGTCTACCGCAGTTGTCGGTATATGGAACAACATAACATTACCGAATTTTTTATCAGCAAAAAAAAAAGAGTATGTTCATGCTTAAATCATATTGCGGTTTGTGTTATACCGCATATTGCGGTCGGTTCTATAAACCGCATGTTGCGATTGGTTTTCATGATAGGTCGGTTTAGATGTGGAAAAACCTCAGTTGGTATTTGTGGTTTTTGGTCTAAAATGCCAGCCCTAGTTACCATAGTGGTTGTGGCCCGCCCCCTTCCTCCTAGCTTGGCACCTAGATTTCTTTCCTCCCAATGTAACCCCCAAGAAAAAAAAAAAGGGTTATCAGTCTGCAGGTAAATAATTTGAACAGCCCCTTAGTCTGAAACCAGATTGAGTCATAAACTATAAGTGGTGGATAAGCAGTAAGTTGTCAACTTGATGATTAGTAATAGCGAGTACATGTTGTCTAATGTGTGAACGACATTATTGGCATCAACTTGTAAGTTGTGTATATAAGATCATGGGAAATTTGGAAAACTGAGACACATATATCTTGTGTCTGGTAAGACATTGGAAGTAATTCATTGGCACTTAATGGTTTGAATACGACCCATGAACCAAATTCGCTTTTGTAGTAAGCAGAGACAGATGGCCAAAGTTTCAGAGACTTGAAAGGGACACCTGACAAGCAAAGCAACTTCTTGACTTGAATCCATCATCCAGGGGGGTAATAAGCTGTTGATCCCACAAATAGATGGATACATGAAATCTGATGGAGGTTGCCAATTCATGAGGTGAATGATTGGGGGGGAGAGAGAAGATAGATAGGATAGTTTTTTTCTTTTGTCTTCAAGTTTGTTGTGAGGGGAAGGAAAGGTGTAGATGCATTGCATCCATGAAACTTGGAGGGGCAGAAGACAGCTAGAATGGGCCAGAGCATGGGCAATGTGGGTTCTCCTAGCTTCTCAAAATGATAAGGGCTTTTGAACCTCCTCCATCAAAAGCACTTTCAATTTGTTTCTCTTCTTCATATCCCACTCAAAAACTCAGTCTTTCTTCTTTTCCTTGACCCCCCCTTTTGACCAGGTATATGCTTTGTCTTTTGGAGCATATGCATGAACAAAGAGGAGGAAGAGGACTCAAGGGTCCCATGGTATAGTTAATGGATAGTGCCAAAATATTCCCAAATTGGATTTGATTGAGTAGATCACATATTAGGTGAAGTTGGGAAAGTAGTAACAACTTATATGGGCAAGTTCAAGGACCCTAGAAGAAATACAACTTTGGAATTGGAAGTGGAAGATGTTAGCTTGTCCAAAATGTTAAATCATTATACCCACTATCTACTACATGGCAAAACTAAAAATAAGAAAAAGAAAAGGAAATCTAATGCTCCCTCCCTCTAGTGTCTAGTGTCTAGTGTGTGCATGCATGCATCTCATAGAGTCATAATAACACCTGCCATGCATATAGTCCTCAATGTAATTGGATTCACCACCACCACTCTAATCTAAAACAAATGGTGATGGTTAAGCTAAAACTAAACATACCCCATAATTAATCATTACTTTAATTAGTACCTTTGCATGCAGGGCATCATTGGCTAGGGGAACATGTTGGACAGATTGTATTTCTTTATGCAGAAGAGACTGCAGCGAGAATCCCTGTACTATACCTTACCGAAGAATTGTTTTAGTTTCTGTCAGCCCAGTTGCGACACCCTGATGGATGGATTTAAGTTCTTGTGGAAATGTTAGAAATGGGAGGCCATGCGGGCTTTCTTATTTTTCTTCACAAATGGGCTCTAATTAAAACGCTACATATTCAACCGACGTGGGCTTTTAGTCATTCATGTCCCTCTCCGACAAAACAAACATGAGAAAAATAAGGCCCTTTTTTTTTTTTCTTTTGAACCAAGAGGATGGCTGTTGTTAATAAATAGTACTAGCAAGCAATGAGGGTGGTAATACCAATACAATAAACAATTAATTTCGAATCTGAGCTAAACAAGTTGATGAAGATATGAACATTTGGTCATGAAACTATTCTGATCAATAACACAATGACATATAAATAGTATTATTTTGCTATCTCAATTAATAATGCAATGATACTCAACGAGAATAGCAAAACAATACTATTACTGTAAGTTTTTTCTTAGTGATGAAGATCAGACCAAGCCCAACAAAAAAACTAAGGAATAAGATCACACCAATAATGATGATGTAAATGGTGGCAATTGTCTAATGTTGATCCAACCGATTTGCCACGTGGCAAGTATTTGAAATGACACTTGGCGATCGACTGGTGTAACGCATACATGCGTCGAGAGCGTTGTATCATGTCTGTGTATTAGGTAAAGAAGAAATTATTTTACTGAACCTACTGAACTATCCACTGCACCGTAGCTCATTCGATCATAACCCGCTACCGCTTTCTCAACGAAGAAAGCTTGAGATGACGAAAACTCCTTTGTCACTGTTGCCGCGAATTATATTCTTATCTAAGAATCGGAGTTTTCCTTCATGTATAATAATATAATAAACCCCAAACCACGACAGAGTAGTGATGCACCTCCTACGTGGCTGCTCGGACCGACTCTTCTTTGCTTTAGCAGCACATGTTGTTGTTCTGTTAATTTCGGAAATTGGTGAAGTGGGCTCGTAGATGCTGGTCCAGAACGTGTGGTTTTTGTGAAATGTTGCAGAAATTTGGAGAATTTTATCCTCAAAAGCTGAGATTGCTGAAAAGGGGGCGGGTTTGAATGTGCATTTTGTGGTAAGTGTATTATCTTGTGGCTGGTAGTAGTTGTTGGGTTTAGGTTGTTGCTGAAATTTGATTCTTGGGGTTGATTGATTTTAGTCTTGTGGTAAGTAATCTAGAATCCGTCTGTGGCAAGTTAAAGAAATTGTTAATGCTATTGCTGAAATTTGGTTGTTGGGATTTCGAATAGCAAGTGATTTTGCTGATTAATCTGGTTGTTTATGTGAACTCGCTGGCTCGGTAGATATTGTAGTTTCTGAAATTTGTTATGAACTTATGATAAGTGAGATCATAATATTGAAACGCTAAACTTTACTGACTACTATGAAAAGTAATTCAGAGATTGAAATGCTAAATTGCGTTCTGTGAGGGTTTGACAGTGGTGTTGGTGAAATTGGGGTCATCAGTTAAATTTAAGAACTTTGACATATATGATACTGTGTTCCTTTACAGTTTAAATACATAGTGAGGGGGAAAGCTAGGGATGGCCATGGCAAGCAAAACCAGAAATATGCTCGAGAATCTTGTAAGAGAAGGATCCTTTAAATGGTTGCTTGGAAATCGAAGCCCTTTTGATGAAGAATTGGAGGAGATGGGAAGGTCTCCCTCAGCCCAGACCAATTGGGTACCAGAGCTATCTCCTATTGCAAACATAGTTGTCCGTAGATGCTCAAAGTAAGTTTGCAGCTGTGCACCTTATACTCTTAACTCTTACAGTATCGCAGTAAAAGTGGATGAAATTTGTGCAAGTTATGTTCTTGGTTCCATTAGAACCTTATTGTTCATTGTTGAGTGCTTCATATGAATATCAGGCTTCACAGCTTACTTGCAAAATATTGTCACTAGTTTCAAGAAATGATTTGCCAATAATAACAAATAAATTATGCAGAATCCTTGGTGTTCCTACAACTGAGCTTTGTGAAGGCTTCAATTCAGAGGCTTCTGAATCTATAAAGCTTCCACTGTGCTATGCAAAGAACTTTTTGGAATATTGCTGCTTTCGAGCACTTGCTCTGTCAACTCAAGAAACAGGTCATCTGGCTGATAGAAAGTTTCGACGCCTGACTTATGACATGATGCTAGCTTGGGAGGCTCCAGCTGCAGCAAGCCAACCTATACTAACGGTAAGTTTTAATTGTTTGTGAGTTTTGCTGTTTCCTTTTTCTTAGAAGCTTATATCTTATATGGTTGATATTTTGATATTTAAATCCTGATATATATTGTAAATTGTTGAAATTATAAGTTAGAAAAATCTCATGTTACCCTACCTTTTGCAATTTTCATTAGAAATTTTTTTCCCGGTGCTTGGAGATGTCTTTGCCCATTGTTACTTGCATTGCTTACTAAACACTTAAGTAGGTTAAGTTCCTTAGTATGCATATCAGTGATATGATATCACTATATATACATCTCTGATCTTATGTCAAATTCTTTTTTAATAAGAAGTGTTTTGACTGTTTGGGTAAATAATAGTTTAGGGTTCAAGGGATTATTTAGCATTCTGGTTTATTTTTATTTTTAATGTCTATGTGTCCATTAGGGGCCCACGTCTTTTGTGCAGTTAGATGAGGATTTATCAGTTGGGGTAGAGGCTTTCTCTAGAATAGCTCCAGCAGTTCCTACTATTGCAAACGTCATTATCAGTGAGAACATTTTTGAGGTGCTTACAGCATCAACTGGTGGAAGGCTTCAATTCTCCACATATGACAAGTACCTAAGTGGACTAGAAAGGTACACACTCTTCATTTGAGTTTGCATTTTTCTCCCTCTTTCCCCCTTTAACTTGCTGTTTTCCCATTTTATTTTTTATTTTCTTTTGGGTACCCGTATGCTTCTCCAGGGGCCTTAAGGGTTAAGGGGAGGGAGGGAGAGGAAGGTGGAGGTTGCTATTATCCTTTTTATTTTTCTGAATTTTAGGGATCAACTCTCTCTGAACTGCTGAAATAAGCTATTGTTTAGATGGAAAGCCTCTTTTGTTTGGTGGTTTGCACATACACACATGCACACAGGATAGGCAGTTAGAACTTTATAGATAAAAAGAACAGAAATACAAAAGGAGATAAGCAATCCACCAAGGCAACGTATTCAGTGTTCTATTATAACTGCACTGGCAGAGAGTTGGGGTCATTCTCAAGTGGATGTTAATTGAAATGGATCTTATGATATCCAAGAATGTATTATAACTGCACTGGCAGAGAGTTGGGGTCATTCTCAAGTGGATGTTAATTGAAATGGATCTTATGATAACCAAGAATGCATACTTTGGTTAGTTGATGGAATTCAAATTCCACAAGGGATTCGCTAAAGTTCAAGTTTATGGGATTTCTGGAAGCATATTTCTTGTACCCTGTACCAGACATTCATATCTAGTTCTACAATTTTGAAAATTTTCTCATACAGAGCAATAAGGAAAATGAGGACCCAATCAGAGTCATCACTTCTTTCTGCCATGCGATCACCAAGAGGAGAGAAGATTCTGGAAGTGGATGGAACAGTCACTACCCAACCAGTTCTTGAGCATGTAGGAATTTCTACATGGCCTGGTAGGTTGGGGACTGTTAAATAATTTAAATACTTTTGTTGGCTATTATCAAATCCATGTCATTTCTTCTTATGGTGTTTACTACACATGAAGATGAGTAATTCCAAATTAACTGTGTTTTTATAATCCAGTATTTAGCCTTTTTTTTTAATGTTTATCATTTGTGAGCAGGAAGGTTAATTCTGACAGACCATGCATTTTACTTTGAGGCTCTACGTGTTGTATCTTATGACAAGGCAAAACGATATGATCTATCAGATGACCTAAAACAGGTTGTGAAACCTGAGTTGACTGGCCCATGGGGTACTAGACTTTTTGACAAGGCAGTCTTTTATAAATCAATTTCATTGTAAGTTATGCATTACTTATTTGTTTTGGCGAGATTTTTTTTATTTATAATTATTATTGTTTTAGTATCTAAACTTGTTCTGTGATGTAGCCATTAAAGAAAGTCTTCTTATTAGAACTTGATTATCAACAGTGTTTCTTCTGTAGATCAGAACCAGCTGTAATTGAGTTTCCTGAGCTGAAGGGGCATACTCGTCGTGATTATTGGCTAGCAATCATAAGAGAGATTTTATATGTTCATAGATTTATAAATAATTTCCAGATCAAGGGGGTTAAACGGGATGAAGCTCTTTCAAAGGCTGTGCTTGGAATTCTGCGACTACAGGCCATTCAAGAAATTTGTTCTGCAAATCCTTTACGCTACGAGGCTCTTTTAATGTTCAATCTTTGTGATCAATTACCAGGCGGAGATTTGATACTTGAAACCCTTGCAGATATGTCAACTGTAAGGGAATTAGATAGGTCTAGCAATTCTAAGCCTGGAGGTGGAATGTATTCGATCTCAGCTTTGGATATGATTTCTAACTTGGGCTTTGCATTTGGAACAAGTTCTAATAATCCTGTTGAGGCTGGGCTTGCTGTAGGTGAGATAACTGTGGGAGAAGTTACTATGCTGGAAAGAGCAGTTAAGGAATCTAAAAACAACTATGAAAAAGTGGCGCAAGCACAAGCAACAGTAGATGGAGTCAAAGTGGAAGGAATTGATACAAATTTTGCAGTGATGAAGGTATTTGGTTATATGTTTGATTAGTGATCCCAATTAGTGGACAGAAGACGCCATAGAATCTCTCATTCCCTTTTGAGGCATTGATTGCCATTATTCCTTTAATTTTTACTGTAAATAACCACTTGATGCTTATCACATGCACTTGGGCGATGAATCTGAATCTACTGCACTCTTCTCTCACCTAGCTTATGAGTTGCTCCATTATCTAAATCTATTGAGTACTTGCAGGAGTTACTGTTTCCATTTATGGAACTGGGGAAGTGCCTTCTTTCTTTAGCATTCTGGGAGGATCCAATGAAGTCTTTGGTTTTCTGTGGTGTTTTCACTTACATCATTTGCAGGTAAACGGCCAGTTAAAATTTCACCTTCTTGTTTTACTCAATAATCTTTATCCAGACTTATGCAGGAGCTCTGGGGGCAACATAATTTCGGGTTATCAAAAACAACCCCTAGAAATGCGTTCTGTAAAATGTGTTACTAAATTTCTTAAAAACTCTATGGGATGGGAGAGAAATGTGGCCAGGAGAAAGCGGGGTAGCTAGAGAAGAAAGAGACTATGGACAATGGGGTTTCTTAGGGTTTTGATGCTCTTGTGTTTCTTTCCACACAGCACACTGGTAGGTATCTTTTCCTGTAGGCTTACAAAGGTGTGTATTTCAGGGGATGGCTGAGCTATGCCTTTGCACTGATGCTTGTCTTTATTGCGGTCTTCATGGCCCTCACCCGATATTTTAGCCAAGGGAAGTCTATTCATGAGGTTAAGGTGTTAGCACCTCCGGCAATGAATACAATGGAACAGCTTTTGGCTGTTCAGAATGCAATTTCCCAAGCTGAAGGGATCATCCAGGATGGGAATGTTGTTCTTCTCAAGATACGCGCCTTGCTACTGTCCCTTTTTCCTCAGGTTCCTCTCTCTTTTTGGCCTTGCTTGGTTCCTCCACCTTTCTACTATGGCTAATATATTTACTATAAACACATCGACTTTGGTTAGTATCATTATGTATGCTCGTAGTAAATTCTATTGCTACATTTGACCTTTTGGTAAAATGCTCATACTTGGTTGGGTTTTTGTGTAATGGTGATCAGGCAAGCGAAAAATTTGCGGTAGCTCTTGTAGTTGCAGCTTTGACTCTAGCCTTCGTGCCCAGTAGATATGTTTTTCTATTAATGTTTTTGGAGATGTTCACGAGGTATTCGCCTATGAGAAGAGCTAGCACGGAGAGATGGATGAGAAGATTGCGAGAGTGGTGGTTCAGCATACCCGCGGCTCCCGTTATACTTGAAAGAGAAAAGGAAGAGAAAAAGAAGAAATGATGCTGTAATTATTTGTATTGTATGTTTATGTAACGGTTTCTGTGTCACATAGAGAGAAGTGAGTGTATATCTTAACAAGGAAGGAAGTCGAAATAAACTCATGAAATTTAAGAAAATGGAAAAAAATAAAAAGGTTTGGTTTATATCCCTGCTGTTCTGTATAAAGTTGTTTGTAATTAGAATCCTGATCAGAAAATGCAAATGTTGGTAAACTTATCTCTTCTGTCCGTTTTATTCTTAATTTTAATTAGGAACTGCTTCTACTCCGGCTTTCAGTTTCGGTATGCAACTGGGAAGGAAGGATAAATCGGAGAGCTGCTGCTGCTGCAACTGTTCAATAATCTAACAAATTCTTTATCTTTGCCTGTTTCGTAAGTCAATCCATTTCATTTGCATGAACAGAAATTCAAAAGGAAAGAATGAAGCAAAGAGACAGGAACCAATACGTTGTATAGCTTAGCTATATATATATATAATTAGATTAAAATATTAACAACAGTAACTATGAAGTGATAGGAACAAACAAACGCTAACTCAAATTTCAACAGTGTTTTGACAATATTCATTCACAGAAAAAAGTTCTACCCCAGAAAATTAGAACTTTTATTGGCAGCTGACATGACAGGCACCCATATTTATAAATAAAAAAAACCAAAACCAATAATCAAACATTAATTCTAAACAAAAAGAGTGAAAATCCTTCCCTTAATTGGTCACGTACGTAGGCCTCCTCCTCATGGATCATCATGGATCGTGGATAATGATGATGATGATGATCATATTGTAAAAAGGTGGTTGATGGGATTGGAGCTAAAGAAATCGGCGGCGTTGGGGGTAAAAACCGGAATCCCTCCGATATAAGGATTGGGCGGCACAAAGCATGAATTCATCTGAACATGCCCATCCCCTCCTCCTCTTACGCCAATGCTGACCCCTACATTAATATTACTATTAATAATATTTGTGCTGCTGCAATTCTCCTCCGTCGTGATCACCGACGACGAGTCGTTATCCTCGTTTCTCATCACAACCTTGGCGCCCTTACCACTCATCATCTCCTCCTCTAACAAACCCTCCCCTCTCTCGGCTTTCGTCGTCCTCGGCGTCTGCTGCTGCTGCAGCGGCGGCGCTTGTGCATCTTCGTCCAAGCGCGAGAGGCCCGTGAGTTTCTGCACCAACGCCATGAAATCCCGCGGATGCGTGTGTATGATCTTGGGAGAATGCGTGTAGATAATAACCGGGTGGCGCTGCTGCTGCTGCTGCGGCGGCCTCGCAGCAGCAGATCCCGCCACCGCGTTCACTAGCGATGACGTGGATGAGGAGGCGGACGAGGACGGGGAGGAAGAGGAGGAGGAGGGCGATTTCTTGATGAAATGGGAGTCCTTGTTGATCTTCAATGAGGGAGGCGGATACAAACCATTATTATTATTGTTATTGTTGTTGATGATCATGTTGACGTCCCTTTTGTTGGTTGCATGTGGGCTCATTGTAAATATATCAAAAATATGAATTTGGCACTTTGGGGGACACTTTTTTTGAGCGCAAGCAAAGCAAAGCGCATGCAGGGGCCTCTCAAAAGTACAAGAAATCAGATGAGGGTGAAATATATATAGGCATGGGAATTTGGAAAATAAAGGAAACGTACGTGTGCTCAAGAGGGTGATGAAGCCTTGCTCCTATTTAGGTGGGATTGGTTGAAACAAATTTAGAGGGTAGAATTTTGAAGGAAGCTCCGTACTCAAATCAAATGTATCGTGATCATGAATCGAGTGCGGGCGTGCCTATGATTGGATGAGTGGAATTGGCTCTCGTGTTTTGCCATATGCGTGTTTGGATATATGGATTTAAAATGTGTACTGTGCTGGTGGTTTCCGACATTGTGGGATTGGGCCAATTGAGGTGTGCCAGATGGGATGACCGTTGAGATATGTATGGGATGGGAGGTGAGGTGTTGGAATCTGAGGGCTTATCGGTGGAGCGTTGGAGTTTTTTTTTTGAGTTCATCTTCCAGGAAGCTAGGGGCAAAGGCAAAGCAGCAAGACGTTCTCGTGTTTCTTAGGTAGCTCTCTGCCTCTTTCTCTTTACGAGTTGCGTGATGTTGTCATCCATTTACACGCTTTCCATGCATTCAAATCTCATCTCCCACTTGGAGGTTTAGACTAATTAATCAGAGTAGTGAATCCGTCTCCTTGTATCTAAATTCGAGTCTTATCTCTCACTTTACACTTTACTTAATGATATGGTGGGATGGGATACACTTACATGTCCAATATTAATATATGCCCAAACGCCCCTTGTATGAAAGCTCAGACTTTCAACCCAGAAAGATAAAAAACAGAAGGCTTGGACTCTCCAAAAGCAAAAGCTAGAGGAGAACTTCTAAAATTGGTTGTGGTGCCAATTAGCAGGTGGTTTCAATTTCCTTAGTTGATTAGCAAATGCGTGAAAAAGAGAAAAAAATACAATTGCCATCTATTTCCTTCCTGGCAACTACTCCTCCTAGAAAAAGACAGCTTATATAATTAAAGCTTTTGGTGTCCAAATGATTAAGGCTAATTGTTCGACCAAAACACTGTTGTGTCACTAACAAGCTAGCTAGCTACACAGCACAGGATTATAAGTCAATCCTCTCTCACCCAAACCCAATGTCAACCGCATTACCTAGCAACCTCATTTCTTCTGCCACTAGCTCCAAGTTCGTGGTATGCCGTCTATCCCGTTGGGCCTAAGGCAATGGCTTTAAACAGTAATTCTTTGTGAAAACAGGGCTGCATGCATGGGAATGGGATGGGCTGGGCAGCTCGGTGGCATTAATTAAATTTCTGCTGGTGTTCACATTAATTCATGTGCTTAAGTACAGAGTTAACTACGTGTACAAGGAGAAGGAATTAAACTGATACATTGACAAAAGCATATACGAAATGAAGCTAGTGCCAAGCTGCAGTCCATAAAGTCACTTAGTTGATTGAGTCCTTGATATATATATATAGATGGTCCCCCGGCCGGGAAGAAACCGAAGAACATGTCATGATTAATACATATGCGGTCCACCCACCAACAACTCATAATCTGTGCCCTCTTTCATTAGGTATATAGCTTTTCTTAAACATATGAGTTTTGATCGAAACAGACAGCACGCAGGTTGAGAGAGTGACGCGTAGGAAGGAGCTCGAGTTTTTGCATTTAGATTTCGTGTATTTATCCACATTTAATTTAGGGAGTTTCACTAAAACACCCAAAATGGAGGTTGAAATTATAAAAAAACCCAACACCCAAAACACTTTATAAACACACCCAAAACCAATCATTACACACACTCAAAACCCATTTATAAACACACTCAAAAAGTTGACTTTGGAGTTGATTTTAGGTGTGTTTCTATATTTAAATAGTGCTTGAGTTTTTTTATAAATACATGTCTAGGATTGTGTTTATTTATAAATTTGTATTTAATTTAATCTTATCATCACAGTAATCTAATAGTTCAATAAACTCATCTATGATCTTCTAGTGCTGATCAAACATCAGTCAATTTAAAAGATGAGTGGGGAATATCTCATCTCATCGTCCCCCACAGCGATGATTTCATTCATATAGGATACAGCTAGCTAGTACTGCTGATAAAACATCAGTCAATTCAAAAGATGTGTGGGGAATATCTCATCTCATCATCCCCCACAGTGATGATCGAACCGTAAACTTGATGATCTCATGATGATGAAGATGTAATTTTTTATTTCTTCCTTTAGTGTGCCTACTTTGACTCATATTTGAATTGAATGAAAAAGCTTAATTCTGTTAAAGAGTATCACCGATGTCTTTTGTAATAAAACCCCACATTTATTGGACTTTTTAGTGTACCCACTCCCTTATGTTCACACATTGAAATTGGATAGATCATTATTAATTATTGTCATTATGAGTCTATGACACGTGCTTCTAGAGAACTCTTAAAAAACAAAAGTCTAGGTCTTGGCTGTGTCTGGTATTGAATTAAAAAGTTAATTTCTAATAAATATTGTATCATCCTTGAAAAGTATATGTGAATATATTGCATGATCAATCACTTTCTCTAATCTAGTCTTGACCCATAGAATAAATAAAATTACAAATAAAGTCACTTTATTGCAAAGCAGGTGAGGATAATAAGGATGGGTTTAAACATTACAAATTTATAAATAAACCCAATTCTATACATGTATTCATAAAAAAACACAAACACTATTTAAACATAGAAACACACCCAAAATCAACCCCAAAGTCAACTTTTTGGGTGTGTTTATAAATGGGTTTTGAGTGTGTAATTATGGGTTTTGGGTGTGTTTATATGTTTAAATAGTGCTTGAGTTTTTTTATAATTTCAACCCCCATTTTGGGTGTTTTAGTGAAACTCCCTTTAAACATCTCCTTTTTTTGTTGTTGCCAAAGTTAAGAAGAAAGAGGGGGGAAAACTCACACACATTACCAATCCAACTAACACCCTTTTGATAGGTATAAATGTCTCCTTATCATCGCTTTTTCTCGAAAAATACATGATGTGCCATATTTAAGCAGTATATGCATATTCTTGATTGTTGCACCTTATTATATAATCATTTTGCATATTATGTTTGCAATTTATTCAATTGCCATCTTTATATTCTTTTATATTCATTCTCAATTGTAACCGATTTATGCCTCACTTTTTAAAATGTTTTGTTTCCTATAAAGTTTCATTTCTTTTGATACAAGCAATATTATATTTTAATCTAATTCAAAACTCGAATATAGAATGAGGAGCACATTACTCTAACCAATTTGACTGATCCTATATATATATATAGAATATAATTGAAGGTTGACGCTAACTTAATTATTGCTTCGTGTGGAGGCGGTAGGTGGTTAGGTTGTCTTTGTCTCTTGCACCACCAAACATCCATGTTTAAGAATCAAATTAAATTAGATATTTTCCCCGATTCCTGAACTCAACTTGATTAGTCTGAGACGTCGAGGTTTATAGCCATTCTCGTCTGACTTGCTTATTATTATTTTTTTGCCACACTTGCTTATTATTAATTTACTTCCCTAATATTTTTTAAAAATGATTTTCCCATTTTATTTAAGCTGAGGGAATAATAATCATGCGAAAAAAAGCATGACCGGTTGACCATGGTTTGTGCTGGTCAATGGGGTTACAGAAACACAGATTCCAATGCTCTTTGGTCCTAGAAGTTGGAAATAACCCTTAGTAAAAGTAAAAACTTAAGATAGTTGGTGTCCCATGTAAAGAGACACACACACCAACCAAATCTAGATCCATGGATTTCAGGCTGTACGGTCAACGGACGGGAAGTCAAGGAGTTTACACTAATGCTAAGAGCATCTCTAAGGGAAATGTTAAATACCAAATATCAAATTTAAATTTGATGACTGATGTGAAAATTTGACATTTACACAATTTTACACTCCACCCGATATGTCAAATAAATAATTATTGTAATAGTCAAATTATTTAAAATAAAGAAGAAAAAAATTAAAAAATGAAATTAATAACCAGCTGTCTTTAAAAACTAATAAAATATTCATTTGACATCTTGCTTTTAGGATGTCAAAAATAACATCTCAACCTCCAGCCTTCATTCCATATCACTTTAACACATGGTTGGAGTGATGTGAGATGTTATTTCTAATGTTAAACGCCTACATGTGCAGACTTTTGACACATCGGTTGGAGATGCTTTAATATACTAATTTGCTAATTTGAGCGTGTAACACACGATTCAATCGCATCCCAGAGAAGTACCTGTGGTTGAATAAATACTTCCACACCTTCGTTGTATTGTCCCTTCTTCTTATTTCATTTCGAAGAGACGTGAGTTTACACAAAGTATAATATGCGCATGTAATACACAATCCAATCGCTTCATAGAGAAATGTAAGTGGTGGGAGAAATACTTCCCTACCTCCGTGCATCGACCCATTTTTCCTGTTTGTCTCATTCTTTAGCAAGTGACATGAAGAAATAGATAGGGAAAAAATGACAATGCAACGGAAATCATGTGGTTGCTCCCACATGCTGCGACGTATGAAAACAACAAATGGTGTTCCACAAAAATGCAGACGTGGCGTGGGAAAAAGCGAATGGGTGGTAATTGGAGTTAGTCCAGCTTCAACGTCAATGCCCAAACTGCCAACCAGTTCTGACAAGTACAGTGCCTATACATCCCACCAGGTCAAACCAAACGCGCGCATCAAAAGAATTGGTATAAGCACATTATCAGATGATTATCAACCGTTGGATCACTCCAGCATCAGACTCATAATCCAATCTGGCCGAGTAGATTCTTCTATTTTTCTCAATGTGGGTCCCGCCCACCCTGCCAACCAGAGAGCCACAGGAGTAAAAGATGGCTTCTTGGTGGGGGCCCAGCTAAAGCGGGGACTAAAAGCGCTTTTAAGTTTCTATAAGCTGCGGTTATACGGACAATTTAGCCCACGCTTCGTTTCATAGTTGTTAACAAAAAAGAAAAGGTTGGGCTTTTCTCCTCCGTGTCCCTGGCTTGACTTTTCCTCTCTTTCTTCTCTCTCTAAAAATGGAAAGGCAAAGCCAACTGCTTCAGATTTCTTTCTCAGCTCTTTCACCGTTTAAGCTTCTTCAACTGGCAAAGTATCTGAAACAGTGAATATATTCTTCAACTTTGTCCGTTTTCTCATAAAACCAAGTCTAAAACTGATCAGAAATTTCTTAGGAAAAAGAAAAAAGAAAACTGATCAGAATTTCTTTTCCCTTTGTGGGTTTATTCTCTTCAGTGCTTTTTCTTAATAAAGGATGAGACTTGGGCGGTTCTAGTTGTTATATATATGTAGAGTGAGAGAGAAGAGAGAGAGAGAGAGAGAGGAAAGTAAAGTCTGAGATATCTGGATGCCTGCTCAAATGAGTAGAAGAAAAGTGAGAGGCTTGAGCGTTGAGGATGCTGTTGAGTTCTTCAACTATGTGATGGAAGAGAAGCCTTTTCTTCCGTTTTTGATACCTCTGGTTTTGTTTGCTTGGGGTATTGAGAGATGGGTTTTCTCTTTCTCCAATTGGGTTCCACTTGCCGTTGCTGTGTGGGCGACTATACAGGTTTAATTTGCTTCTTCTGTTTTATATTTGTTGGTTATGTAAGTCTGGAAGAAAGAATTGATAGGTCAATGTGACTTTTGGTCTGGAGTTTTGAAGTGTTTTACTCCTGCTGGCTGGTTTTATTGTTTGTATTATAGTTCTCTGTCAATTGGTGTTGTGACTCTGTTCCTTTTGTTTTCTAATAGTGTCTTGTAATTTTAATTTCAAGGCAGTTCGTCTGTAGAGGTGGGAATCTGATCATCCCTTTTCAAGATTTCCATTGGCTCATAAATGATATGGAATTTAGAATTTATACAATGGTTGTGATTTATTTTCATTTATTACTGATTAGTGCCCATAATTTTCGATTCTGTTTTGTTTTGGCAACTGTTCCTGTTCTGTTGCGTTTCACGTCTGAATACTTTGCACCTCAATTTTACTAAAAAGATGCGTGAAGTTGTTTCCTTATTCAGTCCAAATAAAGTTGTTTCCTCATGTTGAGATGTAATGTTTTTCCAAACTGATGAATTAGGACTTTGAAGAGATTTATTGAAGATGATCCTTTTTGTAAGTACGATAACTATTGGAAACATGCTTGGATGTAACATAAGCTGTCACTTATTCTATCTGCAGTATGGGAATTATCAGCGTCGGATACTGGTTGAAGACTTGAACAAGAAATGGAAGAGAGTCATACTGAACACCTCGGTACCGTATTTGTTCTCATTTTTTCCCCTTTTCTTGAATGAAATTTTAGCTTATCAAAGCTGAATTTTCTCTTTGTGATCCTTTTGATTTATATAGCCCATTACTCCACTGGAGCACTGTGAATGGCTGAATAGGCTACTGATTGAGACATGGCCTAACTATATGAACCCAAAGCTTTCAATGAGATTTTCATCCATTGTTGAGGTGAGAATATTCTTGTCCTTTTATTTGATGTCAGGCTAAATATGGTTTTTAAGATTTTCACTTATGCCTAGTCAATGTCTGAATGTTCTTGTGGAGCAGAAAATTTCAGATACTCCTTGATTGTATATTTTCCTAAATGTCATTTGACTTCAGTAACTGAATGCTTAAAATGCTGAAAGAAGTTTTGGTCATTATCGTTGCCATTTTCTGCTTTTAATAGGACATCTCGTTTGTCCATTGAACATGCACAGAGACAAATTTTGTCAATGGATCAAGCTAATTGTATAAGTTTCTTTTGTGCAGAAACGGTTGAAGCACAGAAAATCAAGGCTTATAGTACGTAATCTATTCCTTTGTTTGTTTATAAAAATTTGAACCTTTGAATTCATCCGTACTATATGGTATACTTGATGAGTAACTAAAGAATGACCATTTTTCATGTAGGAAAGAGTTGAATTGCTGGAGTTTTCATTAGGTTCATCCCCGCCTAGCTTGGGTCTCCATGGGACTCGTTGGTCCACTTCAGGTGATCAGGTTTGGTTTCTATTTTATTCATCAAACTTTATTGAGCATGATTCTTATGTAGTGTTTTGTCTTGAACTATACTATTTTACATCTGCTCAGTGGTTCATATTTATTCTTGAAGAAAGGATATTGATGTATCAGTACTAAATTCGTGACATCTTTGTATACGTTGTCTATGCTCATTTTGACAGAGAATCATGCGTTTGGGTTTTGACTGGGATACAAATGATATGAGCATTTTGTTGCTTGCAAAGCTTGCCAAGCCATTTATGGGGACTGCACGGATTGTTATAAATAGTCTCCACATCAAGGGTGATGTACGTAAAGTAGCCCCCCTTTCTATTTTTCTCATACAGTTCAGCTTGAAAGGATTCTATCATATGAAACTAGTTACATAGACAGGCAGACATGCATTATTTATTTTTGGTCAAGATTTGTGATATGTAAACCACAGATCATTGGGTGCAGTCTTCCTGTTATGTATTTTGTAATACCGTATTTAAAGGGAATTCTGTGAACGTAATGTCATATTTCTATGAGTCTACAATATTCTACTGTTTATGAAGGCACTGATTGTTTAGGAAGCAGTTTCAGTTTTCTTTTTCGGGTAGTTATTTATCCACTAAATTGCCTTTTGCAGCTTCTCCTGATGCCGGTTTTGAATGGGAAAGCGATTTTGTACACATTTCTGTCAGTTCCCGAAGTGAGGATAGGAGTTGCCTTTGGAAGTGGTGGAAGCCAATCGCTGCCTGCTACAGAGCTTCCTGGCGTTTCTTCTTGGCTGGTTTGACTCCTAAGCATGAAAGTTGATTTGTACTGCATTAACTTAAGTTCAGCTGAATTAATTCTCTAAAATTTGCCTCCTTAAAAAGATTATTCAAGACTTTTTGGTACTAATTTGATAACCCTATTTACAAAGCTTCATTCCATGAAATGGTCATGGAAAGCTCCTGCTTCTATAATCTTTGGTCTAATCATTATTCTATCACCAGGACCATCGCAATGGTATTTTTGTCTCTAAGAAACTGTATCATGCTCATACGTTAGTCTTGCTGTAAATAAACATACGACCATATATTATTGAAAAATTAGATGGTCAAAACCATGCATCTAGCTACATTTTTTTGCAAAGCTTGATAATTTGACAAATAATATATTGCTTTCTCTGCAGGTTAAACTTTTTAGTGACACCTTAGTTAAGACGATGGTTGAACCTCGCCGCCGTTGTCATACTATGCCAGCTGTAAATCTAAGGAAAAAGGCCGTTGGAGGCATTATATATGTAACAGTCATCTCAGCAAGTAAACTTTATAGGAATGGTTTGAGAGGAAGCCCATCCAGAAGGCAATTTGATAAAAATTCAGAAGAGCAGTTTGTTGATAAAGATCTGCAGACATTTGTGGAGGTTGAACTTGAAGAGTTAACTAGGAAAACACGTGTGAGTTTGGGCTCAAACCCTAATTGGAATTCGAAATTTAACATGGTGTTACATGAAGAAACAGGAAATCTTCGATTCCATCTGTACGAGTGTACACCAAACAATGTGAAGTATGACTATCTGGCGAGCTGTGAAATTAAGGTACTATCCTTAAGATGCAAAATTTAATTATTTTCAAATTATAGTCATGGTCAGTAAAATGATATGTAGTCTTTGTTTCTTGGTGGTTTTTGACAAGTACATTTTGAGTTACAGTTTGATACATGCGACATGCAAAGCTGAAAAATGTGCTTAAAAACCTTTGTTGGGTGTTGTTCATGTACTGTATTTTCTAAACCTGTAGTAGGGTTAAATTTATTACCAAAAAAGGGATAGGTAGCCCAATTTCCATTCCAAATTTCCAATAGAATTGTTTTGGTTGAAAAGCTGAAATGTTAATTATGCTCCTCATTTTCGAGAAGTGGCTTAAACTTATCCATGACTCCAATTGACAATGCAAGAAACACATGACAGCTAGCTAATGATGCATAAAAAGTGTTTTTCCTCACTAACCCTTAGTCTCAGTACATATTCTCTGCACAGAAGTCAACAACTTGTTGAGTGTCAACTAAGTTGAATTGTTCTTCCTGTGAGCAGATAAAGTATGTTGAGGATGATTCAACAATATTCTGGGCAATAGGACCTGACTCTGGTGTGATAGCGAAGCATGCTGAGTTCTGCGGAAAAGAAGTTGAATTGGTTGTTCCATTTGAGGGGGTCAATTCAGGGGAGGTAACATTTTTAAAGTTTTATGACTGATTTCTTTATCCCTTGTTTTTCTTTAATTTTAACAACGTTTTACTCAATGAATCATATAGTTGACAGTGAAGCTTGTCCTAAAAGAATGGCAATTCTCTGATGGTTCACACGTGGATAACTCTCTTGTTAGCTCACGAAGATCACTTTTTGGGTCATCAAATTTTCTACCAATAACTGGAAGGAAAGTGAACATAACTGTTTTGGAAGGAAAAGATCTTAAAGACAGATCTGGAAAGTGCGATCCATATGTTAAATTGCAATATGGAAAGGTAGATTTTTCTCTTCCCTTCAAAATTTCCTTGGATGTGCGAATTAAAAATTAACATTATAAACACCATATATGCACGGTAACCTTCTTTTCAGAGTCTCCAAAGAACAAGTACTGCTCATGCTTTGAGTCCTGTCTGGAATCAGAAGTTTGAATTTGATGAGATAGGAGACGGTGAATACCTGATGATAAAATGCTACAATGAAGACACATTTGGTGACGACAGCATCGGCAGTGCACGAGTTAATTTAGAGGGACTGGTAGAGGGGTCAATCAGGGACGTTTGGATCCCTCTGGAAAAAGTAAATTCGGGAGAATTAAGGCTTCAAATAGAAGCAGTCAGAGTTGAAGGCTCTGAAGGATCAAGGGTATGGGAACATCATGTTTCAGTCTGTTTGCTCATTCATATGTGTGTGGATCAATGTTCTTGCTATTATCAGTGTGTTGGTGGCTAGATTGTTCTGCTATACTGTTTCTTGTTTAATTTGGTTCTGTTCCTTTGTTCCTCTTCTTGGCATGTTCAGGCTGCGGGTTCAAACAATGGTTGGATTGAACTTGCTCTCATTGAAGCAAAAGACCTTATTGCTGCTGATCTCAGAGGGACAAGTGATCCGTATGTGAGGGTTCAATATGGGAACTTGAAGAAAAGAACAAAGGTTTGAGCAATCGCATTCATAGTGATGATCCTTTTTATGTTCTCTGTGATCTCTTATTACTTTGCTATTGGTCCCAAAAATAAATATAAAAGAACAGAAAGAAAGGTCTCTTCTAGATGCTTGATGTCTTGCCTTGCAGGTAATGTTCAAAACTCTAAATCCCCACTGGAATCAGACCCTGGAATTCCCTGATGACGGCAGCCCCTTACTCTTGCATGTGAAAGACCACAATGCATTACTACCGACGTCAAGTATAGGTGACTGTGTCGTGGAATACCAGAGATTGCCTCCAAACCAGATGTCAGACAAGTGGATACCCCTTCAGGGTGTGAAAAGGGGGGAGATCCATATTCAGGTCACAAGAAGAGTCCCGGAGTTGGAGAAAAGATCGAGTTTAGATTCTGAACCATCTATAAATAAAGCACACAAAATCTCCAGTGAGGTGAGAAGACTTGTTTTCCATTGCTAGATTCTTAGAATTTTTACGAAACGACTTCCAATTCTTTCTTTTTTTTCCTAACACTTGTGAGTTTGGTCAGATGAAACAAATGATGATGAAGTTTCAGTCTCTAATTGAGGATGGCAATCTTGAAGGGCTGTCAACAGCTATGAGTGAGTTAGAAGCCCTGGAGGATACACAAGAAGAGTACATGGTTCAACTTGAGACTGAGCAAACACTACTTCTTAACAAGATCAAGGAGCTTGGCCAGGAAATTTTTAACTCATCTCCTTCTCTTAGCAGAAGATCTTCTGGAATCTGAGCCACTCTCTTTTCAATTTTGAGTTTTAACCTAAATGGTTATTTATGGTGTGTGTGTGTGCGTGTGTGTGTATATATAAATTAACTCCAGTTAATTAACATGAAGACCTTTACAGATAGGGAGTAAGTATGCACGTGGAGCCCTAACAGTTGAGGTTCATCACCATAAGGCTGCATAATTGTATATGGGTCATGTCATGTCATGGATGCTTGATCAATTTATCTGCACCATATCAAGGCCTTGGCCATTTATTAGCTCTTTTTTTTAAATAAAAAAAAGAGCATTTCTTTTTCTGCATAATTGTATATTTTTTTAAATATATATATGAAATAAAGAGCTTTTTTACTTTCTTTGTTCTGCCAAGGAATTTTAATGAAAATTATTAACACGCATATATATAGTGAGATGTATTTAACATTACTTTTTAAAAAAAGGAAAAAAAAAGGAAAAAGAAACTCTCAAAATCACGAGGAGTGCTCCACCGATAAAATTACAGACGCGCCCTCCCAATCAAATTCCATAGGTATATATATAAGAAAGAAACGTATCCGAAATTTTCCCAGAAATATCTTATCATCTTCTTCTCCCCCCCCAACTGTAACTACAGGGAGAGTCTATTTAACCTCCCTTCTTTCCACAATTTTCTCAGTTCCGAGCAATCAGAGAATGTTAGAGAAAATCGAACACCACCATCAGCAGCAGCGACAATAAGCTCAATCTACTTCATACTCACTACAATGGCCTTCACAACCGCGAAATTTTCCGAAATGCCACTGAGGAGCTCACTCCCACTCACGTCTCACTCGTCCTCCTCTCTCAACTTCCTCTTCTCAGCCTCAAAACCGTCATTTCGCCTCCTTAAACCCTTCTCTTCTCTCAAAGCCACCGAACACAGCGGAAACCCGAACGCCAAACCCTCACACAAATCCAGAACCCCCTCCGCTCCTTGGCTCAACAAGTGGCCCCCTCGAAACTCTTCGGCCGACTTACCCCGCCAAAAAGTCAACGAAAAGGTAAACGAATCGCACGGCCGTGACCAAGCCGTTAAAGCAAACACCACTCGATACTTTGATAAGAACAAAGGCCAGAGTGCGATTGAGAGAATCGTGCTTAGGTTGCGGAACCTAGGGTTAGGGTCCGACGATGAGGAAGAAGACGACGGTCTTGAATTGGACGGTCAGGATTCAATGCAGCCGGCCGCAAGCGGAGAAGAGAAGCTCGGCGATTTGTTACAGCGCGAGTGGGTCCGGCCCGATTATGTATTGGCCGAGCAGAAGAGCAATGATGAGGTGGCACTGCCATGGGAGAAGGAGGAGGAAATAAGTGAAGAAGAGGAGGTGAAGGGATTGAGGAAGAGGAGAGTGAAAGCTCCGTCATTGGCAGAATTGACAATTGAGGACGAGGAGCTGAAGCGGTTGAGGAGAATGGGCATGGTGCTTAGGGAAAGGATCAGTGTGCCTAAGGCCGGGATCACGCAGGCCGTGCTGGAGAAGATTCATGATACGTGGAGGAAGGAGGAGCTGGTGAGGCTCAAGTTCCATGAGGTGCTGGCATTAGATATGAAGACAGCCCACGAGATTGTTGAGGTTTGTTCAGTTCTTGAATTTTCAGTTTACATGGTGTTATGATCCATTCTTTACATCTGTGTCTACATTGTGTATTGGATGCAATTCTTGCTGAATACAACTTGGAAACCTGTCTTAAATTCAGAAATGAACAAGAAGGAGTTGTTGGCACCATTTACTATTACTGTTATTTATTTCATTTACTTTCTTAATGTAACTGACTGCTTGTAGTGATGGTCAGCGTCGAACAGGAGGGTTAGTTTTATGGAGGTCAGGAAGTGTCATGGTTGTGTACCGAGGGAGCAACTACAAGGGGCCGTCTAAATCCCAAACTGTTGATGGGGAAGGAGGTGCTCTATTTATCCCAGATGTTTCTTCAGCTGAAACTTCGGCAACAAGAAGTGGCAATGATGCAACTTCAGGTCCAGATAATACTGAGAAAGCTGTAAAAATCCCAGCACATCTTCCAAACATGACGGAGGAGGAAGCTGAGTTTAACAGCCTATTGGATGATTTAGGTCCGCGTTTTGTTGAGTGGTGGGGTACAGGAGTACTTCCTGTTGATGCTGATTTACTTCCCAAGACAATTCCTGGTTACAAAACACCTTTCAGGCTTCTCCCTACCGGGATGCGATCACGGCTGACTAATGCAGAGATGACTAATTTACGGAAACTTGCTAAATCACTTCCTTGTCATTTTGCCCTTGGTAAAATTCTCCTTCTGTGTAGTTTTCTTTAGTTTACCACGTCAATATTTGACATAACACTTCATGCTTAACTTCTTGAAGGGAGAAATAGAAACCACCAAGGATTGGCATATGCTATTATTAAACTTTGGGAGAAAAGCTCTGTGGCAAAGATTGCTGTCAAACGAGGTATCCAGAATACAAACAACAAATTGATGGCTGAAGAGCTGAAGGTCCGTCCTACATTGTCTCTTGTTCTTCACTTTTTATTATTACTTGATTGATATTGATGAGAAGCACTTTTCCCTTGCATTTGCTAGCAAATCTTAGTTCAGTCTCTTTCTCTCTTTGTCAAATAGGTTTAAGGGTTTATTTTTTGGGTTTCAATTTTTTTCTGGAACCTGTGTAGAATAAAGACGAAAGGGCACTGGTTTATAATTTCTTCTATTTTGCAGACATTAACAGGTGGCGTTTTACTGCTCAGAAACAAGTATTACATTGTCTTTTACCGTGGAAAGGACTTTCTCCCAACAAGTGTAGCTGCTGCTCTGGCTGAAAGACAGGAATTGACGAAACAGGTTCAAGATGTTGAAGAGAAAATGCGGATCAAAGCAATAGATACCGCTTCTTCAGGTGCAGAGGAAGGACAGGCACTTGCAGGAACTTTGGCTGAGTTTTATGAGGCCCAAGCCCGTTGGGGAAGAGAAATATCGGCTGAAGAACGTGAAAAGATGATTGAAGAAGATTCAAAAGCCAAGAATGCCAGGCTTGTGAAACGAATTGAGCATAAACTAGGTGTTGTAAGTATTTTCTCTATCCTTCTTTTAGCTTGCAAGGGTCTCACACTCCCACTCCTTCTGAAGTACACCATTGACTTTGGGCCTCTTTCATTATTGTCCGTAGCTCTGGAATTAAGTTTCACATAATTATTTTTGAATCTTAAGAAGGCTTGTTAATCTCCGAAAAGGAGAGGCTTGTTGTAACTTGTATATGTATTTAAGTCATATATGCCTATATGTAATGTTCTTAACCCTGTCCATATGTCACTATATGCTGATTTTGTCTTTGAAATTTCTCTTTTGTATTCCCCGATATGGTAGACTTTCTGAATCTTGGGAGTTAGACTTTGTGTTATCTGTTGTGTACATCCAGATCCAGTGTACAAGGGTGGTGCCATTTTCTGCAACATATGCTGTCTTATCCAAAATATACCATTTACACTCATTAGATATATAACTTAATCTTTGGTTAAAATATGTATGTAGATTCATAAATATATCTGAGTTTGAGATTCTGAATCCATTGACAGGCCCAAGCCAAAAAGCTAAGAGCAGAGAAACTCCTATCCAAGATAGAATCGTCAATGCTTCCTGCAGGTCCTGATTATGATCAGGAAACAGTCACTGATGAGGAACGGGTTATGTTTCGCAGGGTTGGTTTGAGAATGAAAGCATACTTGCCTCTTGGTGAGTAATCCTTTTTTTTATTTTGGGGTGAAGATGGAGAGCTGAAACACTGATGGTCTTTATCTCATATTGTACCAGGCATACGCGGTGTTTTTGATGGCGTTGTCGAAAACATGCATCTGCACTGGAAGCACAGAGAACTTGTGAAATTAATAAGCAAGCAAAAGACCCTTGCTTTTGTTGAAGATACAGCTAGGTTATTGGAATTTGAGAGTGGTGGAATACTTGTGGCAATAGAAAGAGTCCCCAAAGGATTTGCTCTAATCTACTATCGTGGAAAGAATTATCAGCGACCCATTACCTTGAGGCCAAGGAACCTTCTAACCAAGGCAAAAGCATTAAAACGTTCAGTGGCCATGCAACGCCATGAGGTTTCTCTTTTTCTTTTCTTCTATCCCAGTTTTTCTGTTGAATTACACGTCCACTGATATTTCTCTCTCTGTGATGTGGCCTTCACCTCATACTTGATCTTATGTAGGCTCTTAGTCAGCACATATCTGAATTGGAGAAGACCATAGAGCAAATGAGTTCAGAAATTGTAAGTTAATAGTCACATTACCTTTTTTTTTTTTTTTTACCCCCTCTTGAAAGAAAAAAGAATCTTTTAATATACCAGTGTGGTGATGTGCATGCTCCTATATGTTGCTTAGTATTGTCTTTGACATTATTTAAAGCAAATTTATTTGTGCAATATAAGGGTAGATTTTGTGCTTTTGCATGGTGGGTGTTCGCTCATGTGTATGACCATAGTTTTGTTTATTTTGAGCAGGGTGTTTCTGAAGATATAGCTTATGAGAGTACCTGGAGCTCAAGAGATCCCAACCAGATTCATCGTGCCTCTGAATTTGTCCAAGTGAGATATGCTGCTTCGCATTGTCATCTATTTACTATCCTGTCTCTCAAATTGTGGGATTAGATTCCCTGGGTTGGAATTCGAATTTTTCTCTAGGACAGCTTTTTGTTTTCCTTAACTATTTATGTAGGATGAGTTGAAAAAATAAGAGCCTGTTATGAATTTATGCATCAATGAGAGCAAAATATTTGGTTCTTATCTGCAGAGTGAGGATGAAGCTTCACGCATGGGTTCAGATGGTAGTGACGATGATGAAGGCTTTGATTGGGAAGACGAAGATTAAAGAGTTGTGCATTTTGAAAAGTACCTTGAGCAAGAATTGTTGACAACAGCAAAATATGCTTATGAGAATTAGCCATGTGATGCTAATCATGCTGCGTTGTGGCTTCTGTCTAAAAATGCGAATGTTTATGTGAGACTTGGACCATGACATGGATGCGATGGAGCTTTTCTTCGAAGAGGATGGAGTTGGCGGCAATGGAGTAAACATTGAAACAAAATGTTATCAATTGAGACTCGAGAGTGCACACATCTACTTGTTCTTCGCTTTTAGCATACGTACAATTCTAATGTATTTTGTTGCTCAACAACATTAATCCAATGTCACTAAGACCAAGCTCTCTCTCTTCCTTATAGAAGGGCGTCCCATATTGTAGTTAGTCAACCCATTGTTTTCATATTTAGGTGATATTGGTTTAGTCTTGTTGACATTTGTTCGTTTCTGTATGTGTATACTACAGTGAATGTAGATTTAACACCCGAAGGTTACATCTAGTAGTTAATTTATTCATTCTTTACATTGTGACTTTCGACGACTGGACTGGGATTGTAAGTACACGAAAAGCAGGCAAAAGCAGCAAAGCAATGCTCTTGCCAACTAGAACAAAAAGATTAGTGCTTTGTTTTGAGAAATTGTGCCATTAGATCCTATGAACGCTTGCACTGGATTGGACGTAGGTCAGTAGAAGGAAATTCAAGTCTAATATTCTAACAAGAAAACTTCGCCAAGTAATTGGCAGCATATTTCCAAAGATACAATTACAACACCTTCACGTTACAAGACACTCTGCATCAACCTCCTCCGCATACAATCAATTAAAAACTCATTGATAAGTAACAAATTTATGTGACATAACTTCGATTACTAAATAGCCCATCGTATCTCTGATAAAAAAAAAAAAATTAATAAGTTTAAAGCTGTCCATCTAACTTCCGTATGAAAATTTTCAAAAATTCACACAAGTTTATTGGCGCAATATCTGCTGTAGCTGTAGCACTTGATTCCTTTGCTCTGGAGGCAGGAGGTTAATTTGTTCTGGTGTGAGGCTCATGACCTGTTGAAGTAGTGCCTTCTCCATATCAGGGGTCAACTGCACAATGAGCACAAAAGTCAGATGGCGTGACAGGAAAACTCAAGCTATAAATAAAAGCTCCAGCCGAAGTCAAATATGAGAAGTTGCAGCTATGTTACAGGTGGGGGGCGAGTTGACTGGCTTCCAGGGCCCATTTGACCAGGAACCAATTGTGGCGGTCCTGAACTTGAACTCTCCGGGGGGCCAGACATCCACGATCCTCTATCCACTTGCATGGAAGATCCAGCTTGATTGTTGAACTCTGAACCTAAATGCATACCTCCACCCTGAAATAAAAAACCATCAGGTGAGCTCAATTATTATTATCCACCAAACCTGGCATGAAAAACCAATTAGAAGAGCATTAAAGGTGACCCCAACTCACCAGAAACTGACATTCCAAACACAAAAACGACTCTCAATGAAAGCTCGAAGCGGAAAAATGAAGACCGACCATGCCCGCAAACTAAAATTTTATTCTAGTAACTATTGAAACATTTCCTATAGCCAAGCAACTCCAACCTTAAAAATAATGACGACGCTTTTTTTCTTCGATACAGTACTGTTAGATACAAGACTCTTAACAACATGCCCAAATTTGCCTATCTTTTGGTGCAAATGGTATTTCATTCCTATTATTGAATGTAACCCATTCACTAGACCAAACATTATTCTTTAGTGATATAAACATCAAGAACACAGTTGCAAGGTTTATACAAATACAATTTTTTAAATTGAAAGAAAAAACATAAACAAAACACATTTACCTGATACAAAGATTGAGGTGGTGGTTGACTTGGAAGTGGTGGCTGTCCCTGGGGAAATGAAGGCCCAGCACTAGCAGGGGGTTTTGTACCTGACTGAGCAGATCAATGAAAAAGACAATTAGCCCAATCACATCATATGTGATACATTTGATAATGACTGGTGAATTATAAACTTCATCTTACATGAAACATGGATTGTGGAAGATGTTGAGAATTAGCATGTTGGTAACCCATGTTTGGCCCCATTTGTGGCGGATACTGGTGATGGAAGTTAGGCATTGAAGGTGGTCTTGGTTGTGGTGGCAATGGTGGTTGCATTGGCATATGCAGAACTCCTGATGTCTGTAATGACTGTTGCAACTGGCCAGAAGCAGTAGGCATTTGGGTTTGATGAAGCGAAGGTGGCTGTGAAGAAGAATGAAGAGGATGTGAGGGTATATTTGGAAGTTGAGAGGACTGTGGAAGCGATGTCGGGGTCATTTGATGGCTCAGATGTCCCTTAGGCTGCTGTGGGGTCTGCAGAGGGTGTGAAGGCATAGGCTGAGACTGAAGATTTATTGATGGAGCAGCAGCTGATGAGCTAGGCATTGCAGATTGGTTTTGATATTGCTTTCTCGGAGGAGCTTGGATCTGAGATGGCCCTGTTTGGTCCTGCAAACCAACTTGACCAGGCGACACGGAAGCAGACTGAATGTTTGATTGCTGAGTTGGTTGTGTAGACTGCTGGGAATGCTGTGATGCTGATGGCTGAATGCTGGGAATCTACAGGCAACCTCTGTTTAGCATATAATAGAAACACAAAAACAGAAAAAAGATAAGGCTTCCAAAGACAAAAGCATACCACTTGAGGTGGGCGCACCATTCCAAGCATAATCTGTGCCTGGTGAAAGAATACAAATTGCAGAAATACAGTCAGGATTAATACAAGCAGCTGAAAGTGAAAGGGATAGTTCGCAGACAAAAGCTACTTAAATTAAGAAACCAATTAGAGACTACTAAGCAATGAACTCTCAAACATCATGGGACAAACTCAAGGTCCTGAAATGATGGATGTAAGTCCCTTGACATGGACAGTTGAATTTTTCAGACAGGCCGTTTGGTAAAAGTTCAGCACTTAGCAGAAACGTAAAATTAGCACTTAGCAAAGAAACAATTATTTTCTCACTAGGAAACTGTAAGGAACTTCGAAACAAAGCTATTCATATCATTTGAATCCTAATCACACAAAATTTTCTCAACGAAGGCAATAAGGAAAAAAGAATCAAAATTGACACAAACTAAACCTAACTACACAAAACCATATCGATGAAAGAAAAAGCAAGACATTAGAAATTTACATATCTAAGCACAAAGGGGAAAATCGAAAGGGAAAAAAAAAAAACCCTAAAACCATAAAGAAAAAATTAGGAACCTGGAAAAGAGCTTTGGTGAGAAGCGGGTTCTGAATGAGGATCTGCCTGGCTTGCTGCTGGTTCTGCTCTATAAGATTCTGTATTTAACAACACAAAGAAAACAAACACGAACATTACTCGTAGGTCTTCTTTAGGTGTTTGGAAGGCAAGTAAATTTTGAAAAGAAAATTGAAGAAGAAATATTCGAGAGGGAAAGGCAATGCCTTCATTTGAGACATGATGGTGTAAAGCTGGTTCTTCGACATTCCGGCGAAATCCGCCGGTAGACTGTCGCCGGCGAGTTGCTTTCCCGCCATTGTCCGCTGAGACTGCGAGAGAGAGAGAGAGAGAGAGAGAGAGAGAGAGAGAGAGAGAGAGGGACACTACAGAGCGCGGTTATGTCAAAACCGAGAGAAAAAAAAAGGGGAAGACATAGCAGAGAGCGCGCTTTAAGAGGGTGCGGTGATTGTTCTTTAATGGGCCTGGGCGCTTTTAAGGACAACTTATTATGTTTGGGCTGGACTCTTCTTTTCTTTTGGCAAGTAGGCTGGATTATTACTATTAGTAGAATTCTACAAGGCTTAGATGAGGCCCCATCTTTTAACTGTTGGATCGAGTTAGTTAGTTTGATCTAACGGTTAAAATATATACTCATCTAAGCGTTATAGAATGACTCATTATTATTACTACTTCTTTTTTTTTTTGGGTAAAAGAACTTGATTCTTTTTTATCAATAAAATCAAGGTCCTCGTAATCAAAGAGTTTAATGGTTTGTAACTTTTTTTTTTAATACCAGCGATATTGGAAAAGGAATGATACAAACACAGGACCTCAAATGTAGTCTCTTTACTCCAATTTTTCTTCTTGCAACTAGAAATTCTCGATGAACAAGTGAGTAATTTGTAACAATTGCAAATTTTTCTAGTCAATAATAATATGCCATATCAACTTCTATACTACTAGATTATATGAACTTTTCACACACACATATATATATATATATATATATATATATATATAGAGAGAGAGAGAGAGAGAGAGAGAGAGCAATTGTACCCCTAAAGAACAAGGGTTTTCATGTGTTGAGATACATATTATATGTAGTGCATACATAATATATAAGAGCTACAAGATTAACAGAACAACAACAGATGACTTGGGGAGTTTTCCCCACCAGCTGACATGCATTGAGCTGGGCCAACTTAACTGCTCCGGAACATAATTAAACAGAACCATAAACTAGGCAGTTAACCTTATTTTTGGACATCGATGGATCTACATGAATAGATCATAAGTAGTCGATCCGTGTACTGAGTGAGTCATATATATATATATATAGTTGCATTTCGTTTACAAGATGTTATTTAGGTTATTCATTCGATCTCAGGCCAACTAAAACTTCACCAAATGGAGTCCAAGTTGAATGGTTGCTCCGGATGCTGCTGTGGCGGCACGGCTTCCATCATATCTCTCGTCGATGAAGAAGCTTGGAAATTTGAATTCATATCTGCACTAGTGCCGGACCCAAACTGAGACATTGGCCGCGGCATGCCTTGCTCCATATTAATATTATTATTATTATTATATGAGTAAGAGGGATCTAGGGTAGCTGCACCTGTATTACTACTCCTCAGTTGCAATGCCCTAAGAAGCAATGAATTCACCGACAGGTTCGACGGAGTTAGCAAGTTCGATGGCCATGGCCACGTTAGCGTCGGAAGAGCGCTTGCAGCTGCCTCTCTTGCTGCGCCCCAGTTCATGTTCAAACTCATGTTCACGTCACTACTATGATCATTAATATTATTATTGTAACAGCTCTGTGATGAGGGCATGGTGCTGATCAACCCACTTGATGAATTTGCAATGTTGTTGCTATTTAGGTTTGGCAACTCGATGTCTCCAAATTCGTTCACGATTGAGTTTGTTTCATCGCATGGGGACTCAATAGATGTCTGCTGCTGCTGCTGTGAGGATGTTGTTGTTTGCTGTGGCTTTTTCAGTGATGTGCTCTTTTGAAACACCCTACAAACCACCCATTCTTCCTGCATATTAATTACATGAGAAAGTTAGAAATAATTAGCCCTCAAGAATTAATTAGCAATTAAGTATATGACTATATGTTGTTGTGCTTATCTAGTTTACCTTTGAGGATTTGAAAGGATGTTTGTTTTCTAGTCTGTATTCGTGCATGACCCAGTTGCTTTTCTCACCCCTGGGAGCTCTACCCTTGTAGAAAACTAGGGTTTTCTTCATCCCAACCAGCACACCTGCTCGATGGATTTCCTTGTCTTTCCCAGTTGTTTTCCAATACCCAGCTTCTGTGGCTCGGTTGGTTCGAAGTCCAGTTGGATATTTTCGGTCTCTCAAGTTGAAAAAGTACCACTCTTTCTCTCCCATCGAAGCCTTGCCTGCACCACCACATCATTAGTTTGTTAGTTATTAATTTGAAGAAAAATCGCCATGTCATCACTTTGCATATCATATTGATGCTGTCAACAAAATCGGAAGGAAATATTCATGCCGTGTTTGAAGATACTGTTAAAGGTCTTATTGCATTTTTTTAAAAACAATAAATAGTCCTACAGCTAAGGAAAGTCCATTAAGAAAAAAAAATGTCTGGGAGTTAGTTCTGTCTATGTATTTGGTATGGTTGGTCAAGCAAATCAGAGAGGAAAGAAGAGAGATATAATTTTCCTCATTTCCAAACTCCATTCTTCTTTTTGGCAAACATATCAGGAAAAAGAAAAAGAATTATCATGATCATGAAGATATCTTCATGACTAAAAGCCTCAAGGAATTAGAACGAAAGAAATCCTAGAGGAATTAAGGCAGATGATCTGGCATGAAGAACACAATTATAACAGATGATGATGCTTATAATTAATCGCATGAGCATTAAACTAGCAATATATATATGTATGTATACCTGGGAGGTCCCAAGGTTCACACTTGTTGAGATCAACAACTGCTACAGCTTTCGATGTGAAGCTAACATCAGAAACCTTGCAGCACAGATAGTACGTGATCAGCTCTTCATCTGTAGGATGGAATCTGAACCCTGGAGGAAGACTGTCTTGCATATTCTTAATTTTGATTCAGAAAAATATTGAACCAAGTGGGATAATTTTGAGAAGCAAAAGAAAGCAATCAGCAGAAGCAAGTAGCTAGCAGGGATATTTGATGCCAGTTTCAAATAAATCCACCAAGATGATGAGGTATTAATGGTGTGCCCCTTGTATTGTGTAGAGCTCAAATCTTCAAGAAGAAGCAGCCATAGCCATTAGCCAGTAGTCTTTTTATATTTTGATAATTACAGCTAACACTTTGACAAAGATGGTGATAGGAAAGTACAAATTTTCTTAATTATTTTAAATTACCAAAACACCACTACTATATATAAATGGGGGATTTCACTAAAACACCCAAAATAGGGGTTGAAATTATAAAAAAACCCAAGCACTATTTAAACATATAAACACACCCAAAACTCATCATTACACACACTCAAAACTCATTTATAAACACACCCAAAAAGTTGACTTTGGGATTGATTTTGGGTGTGTTTCTATGTTTAAATAGTGCTTGGGTTTTTTTATAAATACATGTCTAGGATTGGGTTTATTTATAAATTTGTATTTTTATTATTACCAAAAAACCCACATAGACCTGTGGTGTGGCATTGACTAGGAATTAGTCAATCAAGGTGGATATGAAGATTGTGTACATGTCTTTTTAAAATCAAATTTTGTTCAAGCGATGAGTGGCAATTATTTGGGCACGAGGGGGTCCTTTGTTAATGTCACAGCAGATTTCATTTCACATGTAGATATATATTATTAATTGTTTGTATAATTCTATGATCCAGTCCAACCACCTTCACCCATTTCTACCCACCGAACCCATTTCAATAATTATTTGGCTACGCTACTACTAGAATACTATACTATCCCAATACATGGGGAACATGGCAATCTACATTCCACAGTAACCACTATTTTCATTTATATTGAAATGTGTCACACGTCTCATATCATCTCTCTTGTGACCGTGGATATTCTTTCCGAATGTGGGTATTTAAGATTTGTTTGGGAGTGATTCTGGATAGGCTATAATCATTTTTTAGGAGAAGCATCTTCTTCGTCTATGCTTCTCTATAAAATCACTTAAAACCAGCTAAAGTGATTCTCCATAAAAGTGATTTTTGGTCTATCCAAAATCACTTCCAGACGAACCCTTAATCTACCAAATTAATAAAATTATAATATGATAATTATTGATAACACCAAATAAAATGTATATACAAATTTTGCAGCCTCTTTGTTTTGTCTCCCTCCCCTCTCATTGGCTATGTTTCCAAATGTACATAAACATTATAATCTGATCAAAGAGATATATGGTAGTGATGATTGCTTGATATGGTGCAGTGCAGTATTTTAATATATTAAGGTGGCATGTTGGAAGTGCACATGAGTCACGATATGATAGTTTTGTCTCTGTGACAAAGAATATTGCATAATTGACAGTTGAAAGATCTTTCATTTGCTTGGCTGTGGGCTGTGGCCTGTGGGCTGTGGCTTGTAGGTGGCTTTATTTATGTACTTTTTGTTAGTTAAATTATGATTAATGGTGGCAAAAGTTTACATGAGAGTGGTTAAAATGGTCACCAACCCACACGACTGTATCTTGCTTGGGTAAGCGTTTTTGTTGGATCTTTTCTTCCTCACTCACCACCCCCCATTTGTCTTCCAAGCTTCACATCAATTTCAATCCTAACTCCCAACTTTTCATGTCCATATCTTTCCCGCATCTTTGCCGGTGCTTCTAGAAACAACATCTATACCTCCACATGTTTTTGGGTTGAAAATTTACACCATGTTCATTATATAACTATTTTTTTACATTACACAAGTTTGATTATTTTAAACAAAGGACGATGTGACTTTTGGTTTGAAAACTTGCAACTCCATTCATACGTGCCATAAGAGTTGGCTTGTTTTTTCCAAGTTTTTTTTTTCTAATACAAATGATATTGGAGGAAAGAGGATTCGAACACAGGACTTCATATAGGAATGAGGAATGAGAAAAGCCATGAATCGGAGAATTTACCAAGAATTGAGAAAACCATTAATCGAGAAAGTTAGATAGGGGAATCAAGGTATTGGAATTAAATCAACTACTCCGCCTAGTTGATCCCATTCCCCATTTTGAGGATATTTGATTACGGATTTTAAGGTGGAATCCACATAATTTTTTATTCCTTATATGTTTGTAAAGGAAGTTAGGAATTTGAATCATTCCAATGCTCATTCCTGATAAGTAATCATGTCATTAATAGAGAAGGTCATTGTCATTCTCTCTAAATTTGAGACCTTCATTAAAATAAGAAAATAAGAAAATAATGTTATAAAATAGACAGGGTATGAAAGTACCACTTAATATTGAGATGAGATTGTATTTGCTCTTAAGGTATTATACTGATAAAATTTTCTCTGTCGGATAAAACTTTCTAACTCTCTGATTTATCTCTCACTTTTTCTCTTCAGATTGGTGTATATCTCTTCTTCAGCTGAGGATCCTTTTTATAGAGAAAGTTACCAAGACAGAGCAGTTAATGCTTTGTGGAAGAATTGGAGGTGAAAACATTTCACCCACCACAAACATTATTTCACTTACATTACATCAATCTACTACTGCATGCACAAAAAGTCTTCCTTACTACATCCACACACGTGTTTCACAACAAATAAAAAGATTTTCGCATAATGATGCAATTGGGCTGTCCAATGACTTATATGGAGGAGAGTATTTACTATTGCGGTACCAAGAATTGGGTTTCGGGCTTGTGTGCAATCCAGAAATGGGAAGTTTGGGGCTTGTGTCAACTAACATATCCGATATGATGTGCGGGTCTTTGTCAAGCAAGGATACTTAATGCGATGATTAGATTAATACAAATAGTTTAGTACTTAGGGCATGTTTGACATTGTTGTGCTGTGAAAATAATCGTTGTCAGATTTGCTGTGAGAAAAATCAGCCGTGAGAGAAAGCATTTTGGCGTTTGGTAAACTTTTTGTTACAAGTGTTATTGGTACTAATTCCAGTATAATCAGAAAATAATTGTTGTATAATCATTAAACCCAACGCCTCTTCAAAATTGATTCATGCATAATCAGAAAATGAAAGCACTTCATTAGCTGCTTTCCCTTATAGCTTTCTCTCATAACAATTTTTAACAATAAATAATTTTCTCGTAATTTACCAAATGGATTAGGCTTCCCAAAATAAGCAATACCAAATGGGCACTTAATCTGATGATTTGATTCGTGCCTGCTTGAGTAATCAACCGCTGAGTGGATCAACAACTACAAGTTTGCAGAAATCTTAGTGGCAAAGTTAAAGACAAGAAACAACTAAGAAGATTTCCAAAACAGAAAGCTCCAATTGACAACACCCCCATTCTTACCTTTATAAAAGGCTCTTTATTCCATTAGGACTCGGGAGGCAAAGAATACTTAAAACTGCCCAAAATCCACATTTACTTAAATTATATACGATTTTAACTTCTTTTTATTGGGAAATAATATCTTAATACTTCTTTAAAAAAAGTGGCATGCATACCTGTCTACCAATGCGTGGGGCTTTGGTTTTGGTCTATTTTATTTATTTATTTATTTTTGTTTACATTTGTTTATTTGGACTGGATATAGCATAGGCCCCTTTCTTGTAGAATAGGATTTTCTACTTTGATTCAAAGCTGAAAAAGGAAAAGGTTTTATATTTTAAATAAATACAAGCTACAATACAAGGTTTATGTGCAATACAAAGCTATCGCATTATAAATAATTCCCCTTATTTGTTTTACACAATGTAAGCATATGCAAAATAAATTGAATCCTTCATTCAGAGAAGAACTTACATGTAACTGAGATGCCACCGTAACGGTATTCCAAACTTATAATGCATTGCCATGTCAAAAAGTTAAAATATTTGACAATAAGTTATTGTCTTGGAATACCGTCACAGTGTTATCCCTGACATAAATTTTTCTCATTCATAAGAGGGTTGTGTTGACCTTCTACTAAGGACTAGATTTTCAGAAAGCAATTCAATAAAAACCAAAAATGTAAAGGTGCGTATTATGGGAAACTATACCATACGGTGTATGTATAGAGCATAAAATTAATCAGTAACAAGGTAAAGTTGGCACTTGCAATATTGCAGGACACATGGGGCATTTCTTGGAAAACAAATGAACCATTTTGACCAACAAGAAGGAAGAGATTTTACGAAAGCAACCAAAGCACGCGCTTTAACTTTTTTGAAGGGGCACCACTCCACTTTGCTATTGTGCTTTGTGAAGGAGAGGAGTTGATAGAAACTCATTCTGGAGAGAAAAAAAAAATGCCATGTTCAACAGAGGAAGCACTTGCTAGGCTTTTCTACAATGTCTCATCCTCCTTGCACCTTCTCCTGCTCTTCCTCTATGTCTCCTCCATTGTTCTTGCCAAATTCTTCTACTTCGTTGGCAGCAACCCAATTTTCCCAAGGTCTTAACAAATTAACCTTGCATGGCATGCTGCTATACATCAATACCTCTCTTGCTAACTTTGTGTTTGCTTATTTAGTTATTTCCTTTGACATATTAATTACTTAAATCTTCACCCTTTTGTATGCATTAATTTGTTATATTGCAGAAATCAGAATGGATACGAAAACTATATGTTTTCGGAAGAAGAAGAAGAAGAAGAGGAAGAGGAATTAGAAGCAGAAAGGCAGTTTCATGTTCATGGTCATCAGAGCTGCACAGAAAATGATCATGATCTGGTGGCTGACATCATTCTTGGCGGTGAATCACTGATGTTTTTGCCGAACAGCAACCTTCAGAGCCAGCATCAAACAAGTTCTTCTGAAGATCAATTCATTAGCGCCCGTGAGAGCTTAATAATTGAAGACCAAGAAGATGAATCTTTGCATGGCTCACCACAAGTTACAGAATCTGAATATTATGATCATGATGCAGAGGATATCCCAGTGAAAGAGACCGTTTTGGTTCGCAATTCTCTCCAAAATGATCAAGTGTGGTCCACTGCTCCGATAACTATAGACCTAAGCAAAAGTGACTTGCGGAGCAATGCCAAAAATGGTGACGAATATATCAAGCATCTACGTTTGTTACACTAGCTATAGCTAGTCACATGTTGTACTTGTAATCTTACTTGTACATGTACTCTGCAGCCTGACATTGCTTATGCTATTGATGCAGGTAAATTTGAGAAACAGAACACCGAAAAAAACAAGGCAGTTCAGACACATTTGCCTGGTGATGAAAATTGTCTAGTGTTTAGGCCACACCAATTGGAGACCAACAAGTTCCAAGTTCAAGAAAATAAAGAGGATGAGATTTTTGGTGACTCAACTGTTGGATCAACTTCTAAAAGCTCTTCTGAATGGAGAAGCTCAATTAATTGCAGGGACTCTGCTACAGAAGATCCATTTTCTTCGTCGTCCCGGAGAAGCTGCCCCAAGTGGGAGTCTTACACAGTTTTTCAAAAGTACGATGAAGAAATGATGTTCCTAGACAGAATTAGTGCCCAAAAGCTCCATGAAACAGGTCATTTGGTTTCTTATAGCTATATTTTTTTTCTTCTTCTTTTTTTAAAGTGGTTGTATTTTTGTTTCGGGAGATTGAAGCTAATTAATCTGATAATCATAAATGCAATATTTTCATTTTCCAGAATCACTCAGGTCTATTCAAGTTTGTCCAAGATCAATTTCGGAGAGGATAGTTCATAAAATCGCCATGGTAACAAAAAGGCCATTGGACGTACGTCACAACCCTTATCATGAACTGGAGGCTGCTTATGTTGCTCAAATTTGCTTAACATGGGAAGCACTTAATTGGAACTACAAGAATTTCGAACAAAAAAGAGCGTCACACGGTGATTTTGATCCCGGCTGTCCTGGCCAATTAGCGCAGCAGTTTCAGCAATTCCAAGTTCTTCTGCAGAGATACATAGAGAATGAACCTTATGAGCAGGGCAGGAGACCAGAGATTTATGCTAGGATGAGGCTTTTGGCACCAAAGTTACTGCAAGTGCCAGAATATCGAGGTAGTCCTGCAGCCAGATTGTACTTTTAACTTCTTTTCATACCCTTTTTCTTTAACAATAATTTGAATGTATGCGCATCATGGTTAAATTAAAGTTGTAATAGTTACATCATCAAGAGTAACAAAGAAATGCAAAGGTCTAGGGATCAAATCAATCAAAGATAAATAATTAATTAATGCCTTGCTTTTTTATGTTTTAAGCTTCAGAAGATGATGGTAATCAAAAGGATGAAGGTTTTGGCTCAAGAATCTCGTCAGCTGCGTTTTTAATGATAATGGAAGATGGAATCCGAACGTTCATGAATTTTCTCAAGGCTGATAAGGAGAAACCCTGCCAGAAATTAGCATCCATGTTTAAAAGGAAACGAAAAGGTTCAGTTGATCCAACTCTTCTCCATCTGACGAAGAAAATTAATCAAAAAGTAAGTGAATATATTATATTAATCACATCTGCTTAATTATATGTAATGTTATCAACTTATCATATTGGTTCTTGACTCTTTTTTTGTTCCATTGGATGATGAGCAGAAGAAGATGAAAGTGAAAGATCTTCGGCGTTCTCACAAATGCTTGAGAAAAAGAAAGTTGAAGGTGGAGGAAGAGATGGAGATACTGATGGGTCTAATTGACCTAAAACTAGTTTCAAGGGTTTTGAGAATGACAGAGTTAAGTGAAGAACAATTGCATTGGTGTGAAGCGAAGATGAGCAAAGTGAGAATAATGGATGGGATATATCACAGAGATTCCTCACCACTTTTCTTCCCTGCACAATGACCCACAGCTTGCTTTGATGACTAGATCATGACATGAATGTGCACCAGGAGGAGGACTGCACAAACATGAATATCCTCCTAGCTATAGGTACCCTTTTGTATATTAATACATATTATTATTATTATTATTATTATGTTTATATAATATGATGGAGGGATCCTACAAATAAAAGTAACCACATGGGATTTTGGAGATTTGGAATCCAGGAAGGAGAGAATGTTTAGAGAGAGAGAGAGAGAGAGAGAGAGAGAGGATATTGGTTGAAGGTGAAAGATGAGGGGAAGAAAGCAAGGAACATGAAGAGATAGAGACAAGAATAACTTTAGCTTTATTAGCTTTTTAAATTAGAGTTTATCTACAAGGCTGGGATTTGATCTGAATCAAAAGGAGAGAAGACTGACGAGGAAGAAGGTGTGCAAAAGGGCAAGGCTGCTGCTACACATGCAATGCAGATGCAGTGGAATAAAAAGGGGCACATGGTACACTCAAGGGATATATATCAATCAAATTATATGGCAGGCTCATATCATATGGACCCACTTACATGGGAAATCAAAAAAGAAATAAAATTTAGTCCAATAAATCAGCCGTTTTAGTTTAAAGATGTGTGTACCTGAAGCTACAATGAGATTTCTTGACCTTTTTTTAAAGTTCCATGGCCTTGTTGTAGTTGGGCAATCATCATGTATGGAAAGGAATTGAAGCATTATCATTTGCACCATGGATGGAATGGAAGTAGCTTGATTTCATTTCAGATCAGATACTATAACCCCTTGTTCCGTTAAAATGACACAGTTTTTTATTTTTTATTTTGATAATTACGATATTTTAAACTACTCTAATATAAAAAAAAGATGATCGAATTCAAGAAAAGGGACGTGCAAACATCTGCTAATGTTTTTCATATGGCCTAACAGGCCCGTTAAACTATTGTCTCATAACCCACGGCCTAACAGGCCTTGTATTCAGTATATTGGGCAAATCCTTCAGCCCAACCAAGACATTGGAGCTTTATTCACAATATACGGGCCTGCATGATCATGTAGCATATCTATGTATATATATAAATATATGTGCATTAATATTATGCATATATGATATGATACGATATGAGCTCAGCAATTGAAAGGATTGCTGGTAGGTACGCAGTGGACCACTGCCTTCAAATTTAATAGAAGCCAACTTAAGCTTGGCCATGTGAAGAAATCGAACGCAAAAGGAAAGCGAATTGGGTTGTGGTTCCCACTTCCATTCCTCTGTCTGCAAAACATCTCTCTTTCTGTCCTTTCCACTTTGGATTGGAATCATGGAGCCTCCCTCCCTTCGTTCTTACCCTTTACCTCTTCTGCATACCATAAACGTTTTTATGCATAACAAGCAAATGTGAGTTAAGTCAGTTGATACTCAAATTATAAGGTCAGCTGGTCGAGTTAAGTCAATTGATTAAATTGATACTCAAAAGATAAGATCAGCTGGTCAAGCCTCATCCCAAACGTGATATCTATATCAACGTCACCTTATCATGTAAATAAAAATATGCATTAGGAGGGGTGTACTCAATTTAGATTTTAAAAGAATTTAAAGAAGTTAAAAAGTTAAGATGTATTCAATCATGATTTCATAGAAGCCTATACAATTTTAGGTGTATTCAATTCGGATTTTTTAAATTCCATTCAAATTTAGATGTATTCAATTACGACTTTAAAAAATTTCATAAAAGTTTAAGTGTATTAAAAAACTCATTGATTTTAAAAGAAATATAAAAAATAGTGGATTTCGTTTGAATATAAACTAATTTTAGGCCATAAAAAATCTAAGTTTTGGATGAGAGATTATGACTTTCCTTGATCATAATCTTGCTTTTTGTTCAGAGAAAAGCTTTGTCAAAATGGCTTTTTTTCTTTAATCAGGAAAGAAAATAAACGGTTCAATTGTGCAGCACACATGCTCAATGGTGATTGGTCAGCTACTATAAATATAATATATGAGAAAATGAGATATTTTCCTTCGTAGGCTTGTGCTAAAACAGGAATTATTTATTTATTGATTGGATTCTTACAGAGGATCAGGATGCAAAGAACAGAGGCTGGAGAGCCGGATCTCAATTTAATTAAAGAGCAAGCATACGTGTATTATGTGGACCAAATCGGTCTCATCCATCCACCAATCTCGATGTCAAAATGACCCCACAAACAAAGGGCTATCATCAGGCATATCATACCGTCTACAATCGGATGAACCATGCACCCTCACACAGCTGAACATAACTCCTTCTCTGTCCCCTCCCCTGTTTCTGTGAATCATAAATACTCGGCCCACCCAACCCTTATCTCTCTCTCCTTCTCAGACGCCCAAAAAACACTCTGTTTACAGATCTTTTTCTTACCTCAATCTTTTTCTCCTCCTCCTCTCGGAGGAGCCTCCTGTGGCAGCTCAAGGTTGTTTGTTTCTCCCTCTTCATTATAAGTGTCCTATATCATAAGCCAGAGGCTTGTTTATTCATAGATCTGCGAAGTTCTAAGGAAAAACTGAGGATTACCTCATATGCCTTCTGGGTTTGGTTTTCAGGAAATTTTGGAGCTTTGTTACATGGAAGAACAGGAAAACATAAATTGTTTAAAAATTATAGTTTGATCCCAAAGTTGTATTTTTTTATTGTTTGTGTTAATTTTGATGAAAGAAAATCTGGGTGTGTGTAGGCGTTGTTGGTGAGATCTCGAAAAAAAGAGACAAAGATGAACAGGTGCGCTTACGAGCAGAACGCCATGGCAGGTTGTGAGGGGATGAAGATGGTGGATTCAGTTGTGTGCCCAAAGCCACGTCGTTTGAACCTCATCAATCCTTCCCTTAACGACTCCATCAGACCCTTCAGATATTTCAAGTATATACCTTTTTCTCACACTCCTCTGTTTTGTTTTGTTTTTTTATAATCACGTTGTTTAGATTTTAATTTATTAGAGTCAAAGGTTGTTCTTCCGGGCTCATGGTTTTCGCTCTTACTTTCTCACAGCCAATCGGAAATCGGAGATTCTCAAGCAGGGTCTGAACTTCTGGATTTTCTTCTCACCAAGGTTCCTCTCTCTCATCATGAAACGTTTATTTTGAGCTAATATTCATTTTTTAATTTCTAGTATCGGGCACTTTTTTTTTTTTTTTTTTCTGGACTATATTTAGTTGTGATTTGTCAACAATCAATTGATTTGAAGTTTGTTTTTTCAACCTTGAACTCATAATTTTTTTGATTTTGTGTCATGCTTTAGCTCGAACTTCCAAAATTGAATTCAAATCCAAGAATAGAAAAACTAATGCTTTCCCAATTTTTCTTTGGTTAATTCATGAGTTCAGGGAAATTGTGAAGAGAGATCCAGTAACCAACTGGCTTCATCGCCACCATTTTTCTGTGGGTCTCCACCAAGCAGGGCATCAAACCCTGTAATCCAAGATGAGCAATTTGGCAACAGCAGCAAGATGGCTCCATTTTTTCCAGCACCGCCGTCTTCATTGTCTGCGCGCAACGGAGGGTGTGTTCGGATGAAATCAGGGGACAAGCCTGTTGCTGTGCGCATTGAAGGGTTTGATTGTCTTAGCAGGGACCGCAGAAACTGCAGCATCTCTGCTGTAGCTTAGGCAGTTATAGGCTCACACAAGAATGAAGAACCCTCTCTCTCATTATGGAAAAAGCAGAGTTTTGTGAGAGAGGGTGCTTTGGGATCATCATCGAGAGGAGGAAGCAAAGGTTTTTTGGGTTCTTTGAGTGTGTAATTTTTGTATATACAAGTCAAGTCCAATCTAATGTTATTTCTGCAGAGTTTTTTTGTGTAAACTCAAAGATATGTATATGTAAATTAAGGTGATGGGAGATGTTCCATTTTGAGGAATAAAAGGTCTTAAGAATGAGAGAGTGGGGGGGAAAGGGGCCAAGTCTTTTCTCCCTCTCTTTTTCTGGGTAGAGTTGTTTTGGTTTCTTTCATAGAAGTGGTCAGCCATTGTCTGTTGGGAGATGGTTGGTATGTGACTTTTGTTTGGGAGATTTCATTTCATGGGACAAGCTTGTAATCTCCTGCTAAAGACTTGTTTGGGTTCTCATAATCCTCCGTTTGTAATTGTATTTTGGAGGAAGTGAGGATTGGATCTTTATTTGGAATCTGTTATATTATTATTTGTTTCTGGATTTTGTGTTGTGTTCTCGTGTACAGAAGGGGCAAATCAAAGTTGATGGGTCCATGAATTAAAAAAGATAAATCGTTGAGTAGGGCGGCTGCCTGGCATTGTGACCAGATTTAAAGCTAAGCTAAATTGCGATTTTAGAATTGAAAAGAAATTTCCAAGTAGTTGTGGAGTTGATAGGGAGAGAGGGAGGGGGATGGGGAAAAGGATGAAGAAGGTGGGTGGAAGATAGGACGACAAGTGTGGGGTAATGGGTTTCTGTCTTTGGAAGCATCGTATAACATGTGGTCGTGGATTTGGCCTCTTTGTTTGTTTGTTATGTGTGGCCTTACTTCCTGGCTTTGGCTGACTTAGCATTGACGTGGAGGATTGCTATTAGGCTTTTCAATTTTTGAATGGTCAAGGACTGATGAAGTGACTGACTATTTAAATGCCCTAAATTATGGTCACTCTTTTTTTTTTCCTTCCATCAGTTGGGCAATTGTAGTTTCTGCAAAGTGTTCTAGTCCGGTGAAAAATAGTCTTGATTTACAGATTAGTAGTCTCATATTCAAATATGCATTACAGTAATGTGTGTATAAAAAATCCTCATTCCTTTGTAGTTTAGACTATGCTTATATTAAAAAAATATATATAAAACTGTTCATTAAAAAAAAAAAAACCTTTTGTAACTCGGGTCGAAGTCATTTGGGTTGGACTGAATTCATATTTTTCCCAACTACATGAATAATCCACCCAATCCGCCCATAGCTGAAGGGTCATTCGTTGGGCCATCAGGCAGGTAGGAAGGTGTGGGCTATAGTACAGACAAAGGCTCTTTTTTTTTTTCTTTCCTTAATTCAATTTGGGCCAATTGTATAGGTTTTACCAAAGGGTGGATATGGATCCTTTATGAGTTAGGCCCAATTTGGTGATATTTTAATTTAAGGAGCTTCTACAATGAGGAGTTAAAGTGAGGAGGTTATTTGAGGAGACCGATCCGACCGTCAAAACATTTAAAATATTTAAGTCCCATGATTTCTTTACATTTGTTGATGGTGATATTTGACCTCCTCAAATAACCTTCTCACTTTAAGCCCTCATTATAGCCTTTCCGTTTAATTTGAATGACAGTCCTGTGGGAAAACAAAGCACCTCCATCTTTAGAGTCCAAAGCAACGCCCAAAACCCGTTTCATACTTCACTTTCCATCCCAATTTCTCGGAAACCAAACGGAATAATCTAAAAGCAAAGCATAACATACGTACATACATTCTAATATGTACCTACGAATACATTTCTATGAGCGTGTGTTTGTCTCGATTTTGAAATAATAATCAACAAATACATTGAAACGTGAAGATTTCAGAAAATGAAAAGTAAAAGTTTCTGAAAAAAAACGAGGGAATTTACAGTGACGTTCCTGGCGATGGAGATGGATCACGCCGATCGGCCAAGCTTGATCCACGCAGAGAGGGAAAGTTCAGAGTGTAGTTGTTCATAAACTTTGCCGATTGGAGCTGCTTCCCCTGTTGATTTACAATTGCTACCTTCCAACGATCAAGAATGGTTACTGCAACATCATGCCTTATGTGGTGCAAAACTGTGCAAAGGCCTCATTGTCTCTCCACTGAGCCCAAAGCACCTCCCCATGAGAAAACTCTAGCCAGATGATTCCTTGTTCTGGCAGGTAGAATAGCAACTGGAGGAGGAGACACAAAGTTTTGCTTTTCTATCAGAACCCAACCAACAGTACCATCTCCCCCACAAACAAGATATCTGAAGTGCGGTACCTTTCTGAATAAATAAAGACCCACCTCTGGTCCTTGTGTTGAGCTCAGCTCAAAAATCTGCATGAAACACAAAAACATGCAACAATTAAGCAACAATATATGATATATCACAAATATTAATAGAGAATAGGTTCACCAAACTCCATGGAAATCAACTGAGGAGAGAGCCCAACATGTGATGTTGATAATCATCAGCAATTAGAATGCACAGTTAGGACTTCCTGTTTCACTAGGGGGCTAAACTAGCAAATTTTCAATTTTCAATCCCACGGAGATTTAAACCTTAAGCCTTAGTAATAACCTTACTTGGCTCATTTGAAAAGAAAAGAAGGGAAATCTTTTTTACACCACAGAAATTTCCACCTTAAACCTTACTTAAAGACCTCACTTGGCTAAACAAATGAAGGCAAATATATTTTTCCAAATAATCAAGATGCTAGAGAAATCAAACCTGAACAAGATTGAGAAGAATATTCAATCGTTGCCTCAGTAAATTCCCACGCTGAGCCCCACTCCTCTTGTTGATAAAAACTAACAAGGGTCTTGCATCTGGTGACAAATCAATCAACTCGTATTTTTGTTTCATCCCTAAAACCTGAGACTCATCCTTCTTATTGCTTGACGAGCTCCTTTTCAAACTAGGCTTAGAATCCAATTTCCTATCTACATCACCATCTTGGTGCTGTAAATCCACATTTACAATACCATTGCGGTTTTCCTCAATTTCATGAGAACCATTCACAACTTGATCAGCATCAGTTGTGCTTTCTGTGGACATATCCCTAGTACTACCACTATTTCCCGTGTCAACAGAGGTTTCATTTCCATGCTTGGACTACTTGTAGAAATTAAAGGAAAAAGAAACTATTATTCATCATAAACAGAGAATTAGCTTCCCTGGTACATAAAGAGCACTCATACAATAGCCAACTGAAAACAATTAATGCACACATCAGGTACCAAGCTACACTCTTGAAGATCCCAAGACAACTAACTCCACTCAGCTAACATAATAATAAATGAAGGAAATAACTCTATACATATTCCAATACTCCCCCCCAAGCTGATGTGAAAATGTCAATGGAGCCAAGCTTGGAGAGAAACTCTTGAAACTGAGATGAGGACAAGCCTTTGGTAAAAATGTCTGCCAACTGCTCATTACTTCTAACAAATACCGTTTGAATGGCATTTGATTGAACCTTTTCACAGACAAAGTGACAGTCAACTTCAATATGTTTGGTCCTTTCATGGAACACTGGATTAGAGGCAATATGCATAGCAGCTTGGTTATCACAGAATAATTCCATGGGCTGAGAAATAACGAACCCAAAGTCTTTAAGCAAAAATTGAAGCCAAATTAACTCACTGGTAGTAGATGCCATAGCTCTATATTCAGCTTCAGCACTTGATCGAGCAATAACATCTTGTTTCTTACTCTTCCAAGTCATTAAATTGCCTCCGACAAAGATACAATACCTGGTAGTGGATTTTCTATCTATTGGACATCCTGCCCAATCAGCATCGCTATAGCCAACAATCTGACTATGTCCATTCTTTTTCATCAAAATACCACGTCCTGGATAGCTATTCAAATACCTTAGAATTCTGTTTACTGCCGTGAGATGACTTGTCCTTGGAGCGTGCATAAACTGACTTACTAAGCTAACAGCGTAGGTTATATCAGGACAAATGATGGTAAGGTAAATGAGTTTTCCAACCAGCCGTTGATACTGTCCAACATCTGATAACAATTCCCCATCCAAACTAAGTTTCTCCTTGCTGTTAACTGGATTTTCGGCAGGTTTGGCACCCAGCATCCCTGTTTCTTGAAGAAGATCCAACACATACTTTCTTTGGTTGAGAAACAGACCCTTTCTTGATGAAGCAATTTCGATTCCAAGGAAGTATTTCAATGCTCCTAAGTCCTTAATGGCAAACTTTTTAGAGAGAAAGAACTTTAGTTTAGAGATTTCAGCATTATTGCTCCCTGTGATTATTAAATCATCAACATATATTAGGACAACAAGCTTTCCAAGGATCCATCCTTAATAAATAGAGAAGAATCTGCATTGCTCCTCTTAAAACCTATAGCTTCGAGAACTGAACTAAGTTTTGAATACCAAGCTCTTGGTGACTGTTTAAGTCCATAGAGAGCTTTATTTAACTTTCATACAAATCCTTCTTGATTTTCTTGAGGATGTCCTGGAGGAATGCTCATGTAGACTTCTTCTTTTAAGTCCTCATGCAAAAAAGCATTTTTGACATCCATTTGATAGAGGGGCCAATCGTAGTTCACAGCAATAAACCAAAGAACTCTTATCGTGTTCATCTTTGCAACTGGAGCGAAAGTCTCTTTGTAGTTTACCCCATAAGTTTGAGTAAATCCTTTAGCAACCAGCCTCGCCTTATGTCTCTCAACTGATCCATCACTTCTGAACTTAATTTTGTAAACTCATTTACAACCAATGGGCTTTTTTCCTTCTGGCAGCTTGACTATAGTCCAAGTGTTGTTTTCATCAAGAGCTTGAAGCTCTTCTTCCATTGCTTTCCTCCAAACAAATTGCGATTTTGCTTCTTGAAAGCATGTAGGTTCTAATATCTTCGAGATCTTGCTTCAAAAGGCTGAATGTGATCTAGACACTTTTTCATAAGATATATACTTCTGAATTGGGTACCTAGATGTGTGATAGGTGACAAAATCTTGAAACTTGGTCGGCTTGTTTTTTTATTCTGCATGATCTTCGTAATGTGCCATTGGAAGAAATTATTGAATCATCGATAGCATGAGAATGTTCACCATTAAAAATAGATTCCTCATTTTGAGGTGAAATATCATTGTCTCCAGCCAAATTATGTGAGAGAGAATTTCTCAAATCAACACTATCTCCATCCGTATTTGATGGATAACATCCTTCAGTTGTGTCAACAATTGGTAAAGGAACTTGATCAAATGGACTCTCCTCCTAAGACTCATTCCCTGATTTCTCCTGAAAGAAAGCTTCTGTTTCAACAAATTGAACATCACGAGAAATAACCATTTTCCTTGCTTTAGGATCATAACATTTATGCCCTTTTTGTGTTGAAGAATATCCAAGGAAAACACTTGTTGCAGCTTGAGGATCAAATTTATCTCGTTGAGTAGCTTGAACATGAACAAAACATAAGCACCCAAACACTTGTAGATGAGAAAGATCAATTTTTCAATTCTTGAGAATTTCAAGTGGCGACTTGGAGCCAAGAATACGGCTGGGAAGTCTATTTATCAAGCATGCAGTAGTAAGAACTACTTGTGACCAGAACCTTTTTGGAACATTCATTTGAAACATGAGAGATCTGGTTTTCTCAAGAAGATCACGATTTTTCCTCTCGGCTACTCCGTTCTGTTGAGGAGTACCAACACAACTCGTCTTATGAATGATGCATTCACCAGTCAAGAATTCTGACATAGAACTTGTCATAAACTATGTACCATTGTCAGATTGCAATACCTTAATTTGAGAATTGAATTGATTCACAATCAGTTTATGAAAATCTTTAAAGCATGAAACAACTTCCTTTTTGATTTCAACAAGTATAACCATGTGGCTCTGGAAAAAGCATCAACAAATGTGACAAAATATTTATAACCATCATGTGATTCTACAGGAGTAGGACCCCATAAGTCAGAGTGAATAAGCTCAAATGGTTTATCAACTTTAGACAACGAAGAAGCAATAGGCTTACGAGTTTGTTTAGAAAACTGACAAACTTCACATACATTAGAGTCCATAACAAAGAAAGGAAACAAGCATGACAACACCTGATTAGAAGGATGCCCCATGCGATGATGCCACAACAAACTATTTTGGGGAGAGTTGACATGAAAAGCTCTTGAATTATCTAGAGGTTGATGCAAGAGATATAGGCCATTAGAATAAACTCCCTCACCAATCGTCTTCTTGGTGATTCGGTCCTAAAAAATCACAGAATGAGGAGAGAAAATTGCATCATAGTTTAAGGAATTAGTTAACTTCCCTACTGATAACAGTTGAACAGGGAAATAGGGAACATAGAGAGGAGTAGATTTAACTTCTGAGTTGAAGAAATTGATTTCCCCATGTCCAAGGACAGGTACAGAAGTTCCATTTGCCACCGAAACTGATTGACTTTTTTCTGGAATTTGAAGATTAAAAAGACAATTTTTGTTGTTTGTCATGTGGTATATAGCTCCGGTATCCACAACCCAAATACTTGATAAGCAATTATGAGATAAGGCAGATAGAAAAGCTTGGAAGATATGTGATGCAAGTGATGCATTTTTTAATTTACCAAACTGTTGAAGTAATTTAGTAAGCTCACCAAACAGGGAGAGAATTTAAAGAAGCATGGTTTGCATAAGTCTCCTTAGAGGTGACTTGACTCGAATTAGAACCTGGTGCAGTCTTTGAGAAGACACCATTTCCATAGTCATTGGTGGAGCTCACATTTTTGGCAGCAGAACCATGTGCAGACTTAGCATTCTTTTCATTTCTTGGTTTCAAATGTGGATGGAGGATCCAACAGGTTTCCTTGATATGTCGACGTTGTCCACAATAGTCGCAGATAGCAGAACCTTTCTTTCCTCTGAAGTTCATTTTTGTTCTCCTCTTGTCAACAAAAACAAAAAACTGAGATCTTGTAGAAGCTTTGATCAGTAAGACTCCTGCTCTGATACCATGTAGAAATTAAAGGAAAAAGAAACTATTATTCATCATAAACAAAGAATTAGCTTCCCTGTTACATAAAGAGAACTCATACAACAGCCAACTGAAAACAATTAATGCACACATCAGGTACCAAGCTACACTCATGAAGAGCCCAAGACAACTAACTCCACTCAGCCAACATAATAATAAATGAAGGAAATAACTCTGTACATATTCCAATACTCTGACTCCTAATAGTTGCACGCACTGAAGATGCTATCTCATTGGCCCCCTGAGTAATGGGGCTCAAAAATCCACCAGCGGAAGTCTGGCTCAATTACTTCATGAAGAGGGGATAGAAATCAACCTTCTGAATTGACCTAAATCACAAATATCACCTGTTTCATTGGACATGCTGCTGTGGCAATCCGCATGTACCAGTCTTTGACACCACAAGCAGCACCATATTGGGGATACACCAAGAAAAGACCCACTACATGGATCTTCACAATAGCTGCAAAAAGAATTTTCATCAGGTTGATCTGTTACCTCATTCCAACGCACAGCCCATTGGCGCATCACATGCTCATACCCCATCATGGATACACACTTGCAATCCTTGTGCGCACTAGAAGAGCAGCTTATTTGAGCCGCTGCACCACAAGTACTGCAATGGAGACTAACACTGTCTGAAGCTGTCACAGGCCCGAGAGTTTGAGAAGGTCTCATGGACTTAAAGCATACACAGGAATTCAAGTTCTTTCCACAATATACCGATTCTAAAACCCAAGTATGAGGAGCTATAGGAACTTTGTGACGTGCCTTTGGATTTTTCTTTGATCTGGCTATTGCTTTCATCCAACTTAGATTGATATTTCTCCTCCATTGGAATGCGGAGTAGGGTACAGTCAAATTTCCAACTAGAGCAGCGATAAGGCAAGAGACAATAAAAAGGCTCAGTTGGATTCTTGTTGTTCCAATTGGAGAAAAAAATATCAGTGTCACCATCATCATCCATCCTCAATGACTACTTGTTTGATCTACATACACATAAGCATCAAACTGCCCAATCCCAGTTTAATTAGGCTCAAACTCATATATCCTCCAATACGGTTTCATCATTCAATAACATTATCAAAAGCCTTAAACTCATTTGAAAACCCAACTCATCATCCTACTTAATTCATCATGTGCAACAGAGAGTCGAACAATGCTTTTGATAGGTGCTACTTACTGTGAGCGCTTCAACCTATAAAAAAACTGAAAACGTTTCACAAGTAAAACAAATATAATTCCAAATACAAAGCACTTGCTGCCATGATCATTGATTAGTTTCATATCAAAATTCAGAGAGATACAAAATACATGTAAACATGAAGGAAATACAAAGTCCACCACAGTTGCATCATAATTTAGTGATATTTTAATTTCACACAAAACCCGCTTCATACTTCACTTTATATTCCAATTTCTCAGAAACCAAACGGAATAGTCTAAAATCAATAAATACATTGAAGATTTCGGAAAATGAAAAGTGAAAGTTTTTGAAAAAAAAAAGAAGGGAACTTACAGTGACTTTCCCTGGAGATGCTGATCAGACAAAACCTATAATTAACTTGATCCACGCAGAGAGGGAAAGTTCAGAGTGTAGGAATTGAAGCAAAACCCAAACCCAAATCCAATTCGAATATACTATAATTATCCTCGTTAAATATTCAAATATATTTAAAGCGTATAGCCGCACGGCTATAATATTTAAATATTAGCATTCGAATATATTTAAACAGTATAGCCGAACGGCTACACTGTTTAAATATACATATATATATAGTATCGCCGGCGGCTATACTCTTAAAATATTAAAATAAATTTAAACAGTATAGCCGCGCGGCTATTCTGTTTAAGCATTCTACTGTGGCTATTCGAACAGTCTAGCCGTACGGCTATACGATTTAAATATTAGAATATATTTAGAAAGTACAGCCGGTCGGCAGTACTCTTTAAATATTAAAATAAATTCAAACAGTATAGCCGTTCGGCTATACTATTTAGGCATTCGAATGTATTTAAAACGTATAGCGTTAAAAATTAAATATTCGAATTAGAGAGTATAGCCGACCGGCTATGTATTTTAGGATTCAAATATATTTAAAAAGTATAGCCGTCCGGCTATATGTTTTAAATATATATATATATATATTATAGCCATTCGGCTATACGATTTAAATATTAAAATATATTTAAAAAGTGTAGCTACTTGTTGAATATTAAAATATATTTAAACAGTATAGCCGACCGGCCATACGTTTTGAAAGTATAGCCGGAATACTTCCTCCTATGGAGGCTGAGCCCCTGCCACAACAGTAGCACCTTATAATTCAACCTAATCTTGTTGAGAATATTTCTGAAAGAAAGAAGAGGAAGATACAATCAAAAGCTTGATTACTAATCTAAGCAGCAAGAGGAAACTTCTAAGTCAGCATAAGCGCCATTTCTTGAAGAAGAGCTCGCTTCTGCACAGCACTTACTACAATGGTTGGTCTCGGCATTCTCAACAACATCAGTGATAATGGCAGCATGCTCTATGTGGTGCAAAACTGTGCAAAGGCCTCCTTGTCTCTCCACTGGGCCCAAACCACCTCCCCCCCAATGACAAAACTCTAGCCAGATCATTCCCTGTTCCGGCAGCTAGAATTCCAATAATACAGACGAGGAGTAAATCAGGAAAGCAGTCGTCCAGGCTCAGTGAAATGCTTTTAAAACTTTCGTCAATTTGGGGTTCACCTTCATTTTTACTTGTCACACGTGATATATGTATTATTTATTCTTTCTAGTTTAAATCAATCAAAATGTACTATTCTGTCAATTTGAAATACATTCTCAATTTTTTATTGTCAAGTCAAGTGTAAATTGTATTATTCCTGTCCACATTTCTTGTTGTCTAAGATTTGGATTTGTACAAGCCTTCAATCTCTACGTTGATTTAGACCTTACTTAGCAAAAAAAATTCAGCAATTACAAAGCTAGGGCAGCTGTTAAAACCTCACAACAGGCAATTACAACTAACTAGAAAACCATGGATAAAAAAAAAAAAAAAACAAAACTATACATGTAAAATCAAAATGACAAATGGTAGCGTCGACTGCCCTTCTACTTATTGCCATCTTCTGGAAGAAGGCTTCAGTGAAGAAGAGCTGTTACTTTTTCTTAAACCTGAAACCAGTAATTCCATTGTGGCAATGTTAATAATTAATTACTCTACAACATAAGTCTAAACGTGTACCCACTGAGAAAAACAGTAATTGCCGCGGAGAGTGGTCAAAAATACCTGGTGGTACCCTGGGAGAGTTCTTTGATCCTGATGCTGGAGATGTTGAATTTTGTCCTGGTTTTAGTGACGGTCGCGGAATCCTACTAAGCCTTTTAGGCCTGCACAAAATAAAACCACCACCTTTCATAATTACAAACAGCAGTTTTATATGTACTAGTTGCTCACATATGAGGCAGGCTCCAATCCAACGCACACTGAATTTATAGTTTCAAATCTTTAGTCATTCCTTTACAAGGACAGAAAATTTTAATAAATGAACAGACAAGTGTTTGGTTAACCCAATTAAGCCACTGTCCAAAAGCATTACATAAAGTTTTATAAATCAGCATAGGGTGATTTTAATCTGCCTAACAGTATGCAATGCAAGAGAGAAAGCAGTGAGAAAGTAACACACCTTTCCGAGTTATCAGATTTTGCACTTTCAGGGTAATTCATGCTGTCTGCAGAGCCGTCAGTTTCTGTTCCACCAGAAAGACCACCGTCAGACATGTCACTTAATTTCTCCTCACTATCTGCATCTCCAAATGCTAACATCTCAGCATCTGCATGTTTATGCTGACCTATATCACCTCCGGCAACCTTTGATTGCCGGAGAAAATCATTTTGGTGTTTAATGTCATGCATGGACTTCTGGAGCTCAGCTTCAGAATGCTTATGACTGTACAAAACACACATTTTTCAGGATCAGAAGCTGCCTTAAGTCCTAACCCTTTCCCACTTAACGGTGTTTGGCTTCACTTAGGAGTAGTCCCGCCTCTAGATACTCTGCTTGGATGGGAAGATTCATACCTAAATGAGCCCGTCCCACGCTTCTCACCGTGGACATCGTTTTTTAGCAACCGTTCGATCTCGCCATCCTTCTTAGCAATAGTGTCTTTGAGAGATGCCACCTGCAAAGCCAGGAAGCAACAATTTTCTTGTTGATGCATTATTTATTGCTGTTGACTATATATCTCATGCCCATCAAACTAGTTACAATTTTTTCTTTGATATTTCAGAAGGAATGTTAAATATTGTTTTCTATAACGAGCATACTTTCTGGGTTGAAAAAGGATTTCTTAGCACCAATCATACATGGTAGTTGATCTGTTTAAAAAGTTTTTGATCTTCAAAGCAAATCAAATGAGTTCACAATGAGGACCTGTTCCATTAATTCTCTAACATCCCTGCCCTCTTTGCTGCTTCGTGCAGCCCCCAGCTCAACTCCAGCAACCCTCTCAGCAAACTTTAGAGTACTTAAACTTTCAGAATATGAACTTGTTTCTGGATTAAGCTGCACAAACATAAGCGTTTTTGCTTGCCCACCTGTTACAAAACACCAGAAAATTCTAGCACATATAAATCTTATATAAGACTTTGCAAGATGGAAGACAAATCTTAGGGAAAAAAAGAAGAAAGCAACTCTATAGCAAGTCTTTGACTCAATGAAACTAACTAGCAAATAAGTAGTACCGAGAGAACTTTGAAGGACTTGAGTAAGCTTGCTATTTCTGTATGGTACATGAGTGCTCTTTTGTGAAAGAGCAAATATGACATCTCCAAGTGCAGATAGAGATTTGTTTATATGTTGTGCTTCCTTTAGCCTATCTCCAATTACCTCTGAGCGGTCCACTCTTTCGCTTCCCGCGAGATCTACAAGATGAAGATTACCAATCAAAGCAGAACCAGTCTTCAAATCCATCCCACGTACATGAACAGTAACAACACTGCAGACACATTCAAAGTGAACATCAAACCACTAGAAAATATATAATGTGCAGATAGGTTTCCATCAAGATGAAATGTACAAACCTATGGGAGCGACTACTTCTTTCGTTTAGGGCAGTGGCACTAACAACTCTGTTCTTAAGTCCCAAACCCATTAATTGTATCACATCTGAGGTTGATTTGACAGGGTGCATGCTAGCATCTGGCACAGCTAACCCATTCGGTTGAGAGTGCGTCATAATCCCAAGTGTGTGGAAATCAAGGGAAACAAAGGATTCTTACCAAAATCAATGAAACTACGATTTTGACTCACATAATATATTGTTTTGGAGTAATGTGAAAACAAAATGCAAATGTTAACACCATTTTAAGCACAATTCATAACTGACAAGGATATTTTTTCTGAGAACCATCGCTGGATAGTAAATCGCGCACTTGTTCGTTATATATTTCAACCATTTGAACTCCAATTTCATAGTTGATGGAGCTTTTTCTACATTGAGAGATGTCAAAAAGGTCATTTAAGGCTCGAAAATTGACCCCCCAGTTCTCTTTAGTTGAGGAATTAGGACCAGTCTGAGAGGAAACAATAGACACAAAAGATCATCAGCATTCACAACTTTTCAAAATATTGTTGTGTGATCAAAATTAGGATATAACAAGGGTCCATACCATTGTGTAGGTTTTCCCAGATCCAGTTTGGCCATAAGCAAAAATACAAACATTATATCCATCAAGCACGGATCGAATCAACGGTTGGGTGTCAGAGTATACCTCGGCTGCCAACAGTTAAATTAGTTGTATAAGTTTGTCATGACAAAATCATGTTCAAGAAAAAGATTTTCAAAACAGATTAATCAAACAAGTTTTATCCAACATTGAAGACACAAAATGACATATATAGTGGATAACCTTGAGTTGCATCTGAACCAAAGACCTTATTAAACTTAAACAATCGATGACCCTCTTTCCCTGGTTTGGAGCGGTCTGCAACTACCAGTTCCCCATTTTCACCAACATGTTCTACCAATGTCCGTTTTTCTCTCTGTCCCGGAAAAAATGGCCTTATTCGACAATACACTCTAATGTTTCCTGCGCAAGAAAGTTAAGAAGAGAACTCTAATGTTTTCTATCAGATGCAAGCCAAATAAAGCTAATTTATCTTTTTGGCACCTTTTAGATCCTGAATTTCGTTAAATAACTTCCTATTTTCAGCAAGGAGTGCATGATAGTTCTCAGAAGCATCTGCTAATGCTTGAAGCTTCACTCCTGAAAAAAGACAGTTATAAGCCATGAAAATTTTATAGCACAAACTGTAGGAAACAGACAGAGTTTACCAATAGACAAACCCACCTAATTGATTAAATTCCACCGTATAACTCTGTCCTGCCTTCAAAATTTCGTGCTTAATGGACTCCGTAGATAATCTGAGTTCCTGAATATTTCATAAATTTTCTAAAAATGTATACTATTCATCATATACAATTAAAGCTAAAAATACAATTTAACATATAAAAAATACCTTCAATGAACCAAGTTGAAAATCCATAAAGCTATAGCAAGCGTGCTCTTTCTTGTTCCAACTTTTACATTTTGACTCTGCATTTGCCGCAAGTTGTTTCGCCTCATTCCTTGAATCTGCCAAGAGGCGTTCAAGTTCTTTTATTCTCGCTTCAAGCTCTGCTTTAGAAAACTGATATTTTGACTCAGAATTTGTCTCAAGCTCATTCACCTTATTCCTTGACTCTGCTAGGAAACCTTCAAGTTCCCTTATTCTCCCTTCAAGCGCTGCCTTAGAAAGCTGATATTTAGACTCAGAATTCGCCTCAAGCTCTTTCACCTTATTATTTGACTCTTCCAAGAGACGTTCAAGTTCTTTTACTCTCCCTTCAAGCTCTGCCTTAGAAAGCTGATATTTTGACTCAGAATTGGCCTCAAGCTTTTTCACCTTATTCTTTGACTCTTCCAAGAGACCTTCAAGTCTTTTTACTTTCTCTTCAATCTCCGCCTTAGAAAGCTGAAACTTTGACTCAGAATTTCCCTCAAGCTCTTTTACCTTATTCCTCGACTCTTCCAAGAGACGTTCAAGTTCTGCTCTAGCGCCTTTAGCTTCTGTCTCCATTTGCAAGCAACGCAAGTCATATGTCTTTTTGGCTATATCCAACTCTTGCTTTAAACCTGAAATTTCAAGGTTGCTCTGATCTTTCTCTTTCAGCAATCTGATCACATCCTCATCATCGATTTTCTTCTTTGCTTCCAATCTGGTTCTCTCATTCTGCCAATGGTAAACATTCCCACTAAAAGATATTCTGAAATTCATATAATGAGGAAAGATTGCTAACTGCAGGTGGAAAGTAGCAAAACTATACATATTCTTTCACTGCTTAAACAGATAGATAATCAGGTGTAAAGTAATTTCTTTACATCCGTAATGGAAAAAACTCTGAGGAGAATTTGGCAAGAATGTAAAGGCATGTGAAAAGAAATTTTGGTGCTGCCAATTGGTGAAGTGGATAGCATAGCACAAAGGAAAGAAAATAAATTTATTGTCTCTGAAATATACCTTAATTTGCTGAAGATGGTGGTTCATGACGAGCTGTAACATAAAATTTTCACTTAAAAAGTAAGGCATTGGTACCGTATCAAAACATTTGTATAGAAAGCTGTCAGCTCCTGGTCTATTTATTCGAATTATGTTTCACACCTGGCTTTCTTCACTTGTACCGGAAGCAAGGGCTTCAAGTACTTTGACTCTTGACTGGTATTTTTCTTCACGAGCCTTAAAAAGGTTGTTTTGCTGGATAAACAAAACCATAAAGAAATTAACACAACATTTCTTAATGAGGTCACAAGTGAAAAATGTTCATAAAAACATATTACAGTTCTTAAATGCTCTGCTTGAGTTGATATACGCCGCTCAATCTCCTGGACAACTTTTCTCAGAAGACAAGCCACACGCTGTGCAACAAATGCAATGTCAGACCAGATTTTTCAAACTATGTATTTCTTGAATATGCATGTACATACTGTATTTGAATACAGGAACTTATTTTTCACAATCATGTGCTTTCTGATTTCCATACATGAGGTATTTCACCACTCTTTCTTTCAACACTTTCATCAAGAATTCCATTTACAACACTCAAAAGTGACTGAGTTGGCGCGTTCTGCAACAAGAGATGCTGAAATGCATTAAGGATGCATCAAACTGATGAGATCAAAAAACGAAAACCTGATTCAGTTTCCTGGTCCATTGACAACTTACATCTAAACTGTTGGGTTTCATCATTTCTGAAATTTTTGCAGCAGGAAGATCAGCATAGCATCCTTGCTTCATCTGAAACACCTCGTGGAACTTATGTCCAACGTGATGCATTAATGCAGCTGATGGCTCTGTGGAAAGTAAATTTGCATCAAACATCAACTGTTTGGATTAAGAAAACAACATGCAAAAGTTTTTCTTTCTTTTTCAACTGAACCAAACAAAGGTATATCAGAAAAACCAAAATTTGACTACGGAAAATTAGCACATGGTTTTTATACGGCACCAAAAACTGCTAAAGTGTGCTACATCTCTAATTTCTTTTTGTCCATCACACCATGCTAACTTGATTTATTATTTGAATGATATTTTACTGTTATCTATAAGCCAGTTACCATGCACAACGGATATAATCTGTATAAGTGAATAACCATACCTGACATAACAGGACTACGCAATGCGCGTTGAAATTTTGACTCAGACAAGACCTTCCGCCTCTCTTCTATGGATAATGGAGATAAAAGGCCACGGGTAGATTGGTTGTCAGATTTAGTAGTTGGACTTGTTATAGAAAAGCCATCTCCCATAACATTTGGCATAAACTGTGTTTTAAGTGTTAAAAGACAGTCTGTGACAGTCTTCATAGATCCCTGCATAACACGAATCCGAAAAATGTGGCTGAGAGAGAGAGAGAGAGAGAGAGAGAGAGAGCATGTGGGTGGGAAGGAGGGCAGAAGATATAGATGAACAAGAAAAATCTTTGGGAGGCAATTACCCAACAAGTACACTATGACTAGTATGTTAAGCCAAAATAACATTCAATACAGGTATTCATAATGCATACGAATTATCAAAAAATTCTGCTATATAAACTTACACATGCACGAAAAGCATATACTTACAAATTGTTTAAGAACAAAACATTAAAACTGGATTTCAAATGCACATTGCAAAGAAACTGTAAACATACAAGTGATATTGACAGATACCTTCTCTAGGTCCGACATGTCAAATTTAGGAACTCCCAGTACATCCATAGCTGCCAGAAACCTTGCAACATTTTCTGAGGATGGCACTGAATCCTGATCTGATTTAACCCCCTATAATAGAATATGCAAATTGAAAGTAAACCAGACATCCAATCACTAACTTGTAGAACAACTCATAAAGTTAAGAGTAAAAAACGGGATGAGAAAAGACTATCAATCAACCTCATCCACAAAACCAGGTTTAAGCCTGTTCAATATCCGACATAAAATGGTACCATCAATCAAGCATGATCTCAAGTCCTCATCTGAAGCATTTTTTGGGAAACCTAATGTAGGAAGTAAACTATTTAACCACTCTACTAAATATGTTCGCCGCTTGCCTGAAAAATCAATTTCAAAAACAAGAAAAAGTTTTAGATTGTTACACATTAGAGATGTATAGCTGTGTAAATTGGAGACAGCTAGCTTTCCTCACCTTCAGTCTCACCATTACCATTTACAACTTGTTCTGAACTATGCGTGCCAGCATGAAAGCTTGAGCTGGTGACCCCTCCATTTTCTGTTTTGCTGTAACTTGATGTGGAATCCATGATCAGCTACTTGGGAGTGGCATCTAGCTTTGGAGCTCAACTATAAAACTCATGGTAATGGTAAGCATTATTTATGTGCCTCTGGTTGGGGCAAGTCTGCTCCTTTTGAACACGAGAGAGAGAAACTTCTATGACTGCTGCACAGAAAGTAAGTGTTTATTCAAAACGAAGTAATTGCATATACTTCTTCTCAAGAGTCGAAAGCTTTTGATGAGCTGTTCCTGCCTACATTTAGGAAAGGGGCTGAAGATAAAAAGACAGCTCAAGCTATTTGCTAGAGTTGGCTTTTAATACTTGAATGAAAAGATGATCACTAATGTCTTGTTGCCATGGAATAATATCGGGTACCAATAGTAATCATAAACATTATATATTTCATACTTCATAATCTATGAAATCGACAAAGGCAAAACAAACCTGGAATGATTTTGATTATAACTCTGAGACAATGACCTGAAAAAGAAGCTGCAGTGCAAATTGTGGCGGTCAAGCCCCGAGTTACTAATTGCTGCAGCCTGCATTGCAAAGAAGAAAAGAAAATGTTAATCACAAGGCCGGTTTGAAAAGAAAATAGCAATTTCAAACATCTGAGACACAATTTGCTACAACTGCACTCTAGTTACAAAATAATGCATGCTCAATAATGCAAAGAGAAAAGTAGAATGGAACGACCACCCTGAAACATTCAACCAGACTAGAACCCAATATGCATTAGAAACTTGGCTCAGCTGTTCTTACGAAATGAGTAATGTCGGTGGCAATCATGCATATGCAAATTACGAAATGCAAGAAAATATGAGAACAGAATCTAACCTGGGAAAACTGAAAGAGACGTCAAGCTATGCACGTTGATTAAGGTTAAACTAAGGATTGTCAAGTCAAAAAATGTTTTGATCTTTTACTTGGAAATTTTAGTTATGTTGTTCAAATGTTTTTTTTTCCTTGAGAATATTGGTTTGTTTGGTCTTTCCGTGCACCGTTGATCTTCCGTGAGAGTTCAGAACCAGTCCGTGAAACTAGGAGCACAACTCTCTCAGCTCTACGTCTCAAAATCCATCAGGTGGGTTTCTGCCACGTGTCCTCAACCCGACTGTGACGGTCCGTCTTCTGTGCTATCTCTGTCGTGGTCACCATCAACAATCACACGTTGAAATTGGTCTCGAGTTTTCACCTCCACGACCCAAATAATTTTGGGCCCAATAATTAGTTTGCTTAGTAGCCCATCTAACTAGGCCCAAAACCAACCGCTAGTGAATCTTAAGCCCAAGCACCCAAAGGCAAACAACCTGTTGCAGCAACGGACAGCAGAGCTGTGAAATCAAAGGCAAAACACAGAGAGGGAGAGAGAGAGAGAGATCGAGTGAGTGGAAGTGTGAAAATGGGGAGGAGGAAGGGAGTTGTGGACTTCGACGAGTCGCCGCCGGATGACTTCGATCCGGCGAATCCGTACAAGGACCCGGTGGCGATGCTGGAGATGAGGGAGCACATAGTGCGAGAGAAGTGGATCGACATCGAGAAGGCCAAGATCATCAGAGAGAAACTCCGCTGGTGCTACCGCATCGAAGGCATCAACCACCTCCAGAAGTGCCGCCACCTCGTCCACCAGTACCTCGAGTCGACTCGCGGCATCGGTTGGGGCAAGGACCATCGTCCTCATGAGTTCCATGGTCCGTCACCCTACCCTATCCTCTCCTTTCCTATCATATCATTTCCCCTCTTTTTCTTCATTAATTCTCCTTTTCTTTTTCCTTTTGTGAATTTCAGGTCCCAAGGTGGAGGCTGTTGAGGCCGACTGATCCTTACTTCTTTGAGGTATTTGATTTGGACCTCTCAATTTGTTGATGTAATTGCCCTTTCTTATTCTGTTACCGTTTCTTCAAGGTTTGGTGTTGTGTTGCCTCTTGGAATTGCAATTTATGACTGTCAAATTCCCTTGAAGTTCCTTTTTTTGCGCCAAAATTTTGATCAAATTGGGGACTTTTAGACTTTTAAGTTGAATGCTTGTCGAATTCCCTTGAAAGTTCATTTTTTGGGCCAAAGTTTTGATCAAATTAGGAACTTTTTCAGTTCAATTGTTGGTTTTTTTTTGCTGCGAAGCTACACTGGGTTTTGCTTGTGCTTTCCATTCTGGTGAGGCATAGGCTTTAGGGTTTTAGATTAGAGTAATATTCAACTCTAGACCTTCCTAGGAAATGAATGTCAAATACTTAATTAAGCATGATAGTGATCACAAAACGCAATTATTGATGGTTAGTTCGGATCACTATTTGCAACCCAGCTTTACTTTAGTTCAGATGATAAATATGAGAACACTTGGAGCTGAATACCAAAGACATGGGTCTGCAGACTTTTGGGGATTTACCCCTACAATCTCCCCTATTGCTTCATGAGGCTTTTTGATGGAGTCCCTTTGTCCTATCATCCATGTTGCAACCATCAATTAACTAGTCAGGGGGATGTTACATGAATTTGTTATTATGATTTACTGTCTTTGATGCATTTTTCATGGCATGCTGTGTCTTGTTGGATTGGGTTGCTTCAGAACTTTTGGATGGTTCATTGAAAGGTCTCAGCAAGCAGAAAGTCTTCACCTTGGAATTCTGATCGTCTTTAAACTGGTAGGTCTACAATAAGTTTCAGTACAGACTAAACGTAAACAAATAGATAAGGGTCTAACTTGAGAAAGCAAAGAGCTTGATGAATTGTTTTTAAATGTATGCCGTCGTTGAGGCCTCCTGGTATGATGTTGAAGTCTGTCAATCTACTCATTTGATTTTGAATTTGGAGATTGGGTTATGGAGCTAAAAGGTTTGCTTGCCCAATCTTTCTGGCAACTTCATTTTATCTGGAACATTTAATTTGAATCTGTTGAAGGACATGAATACTGAGCTTTGTTGTCATACTGAGCTTTGTTGTCATCACTCTCCGTCCAGATTTAATAGAATTTTGAATTTGTTGCTTGACATGGTATGTTCAATGCATGTGCATGAAAGGAGTCTGCAAAGTTGTAATTTGGGGTTTTTATTTATTTATGTTTTCGACATGCAGGTGAGTAAGTTTGGCGTGTGAGGAAATGCTTAAATTGGAGGGAAGTTGGGGATCACATACATCACGATTTGGTTGCATTGTTGATATTCAGTTCTGTCTTATCTAGACTTTGTCATACCAGTATTCTCTTTTCTTTCGTGTTACAGATGAAGGCCAGATTTCAGGCATCGACTGTTGACTAGATTGTTAGCTTCCAAAAAGTGAAGGTGATTTGGACTGGGCCTGTGCCTAGATTAAAAAATAAATTTCTTGTCTTTGGTTATGCATCAGAAATGTTTTGCGTTGCTAAATTGATAAGAAAAAACAGTTGTTAACTTTCCAATGCATTTGCTTAAAGGGAATGGTGAATGGAGCTTTAGTTATTGTAGCATACTTATATGGGTACTGGCTATTTTTTTCTTCTCTCCGCAATTTCTATTTTCCCAGGACCCGATCTGCTCATTAGAGATGAAATCTGCGAGCGCCTAATGTAAGATTAATGGATATACACCTGGTAAAAATAAATAAATTCAGGCCTAATCGAGAAGGCTTTGGCATATTCAAAGACTCTTTCCAATGTTGTTTGTAGAAGTTCCAAAGTTAGCTTGTTTAAGATGCACAACATCGGAAACAATATACAATTACTTATGATATTTACAAGTTCTGCTGTGCTTTGGTTGCAATAGTTTGCTATCCGTCGCCTTCCATTTACGGGGAGAGAGTGAAAACGGAACAATGGAGGTACAACGTGGGCTTGGGAGTCCCTTTCCCTCTCGATGGTGGTTGCTTTCGGCAAGGCGCACTGTAAGCCGACGTTGCTAACTTGAGAGCGAGAATGGGTTAACATGGTGATCGGAGAAGACAAACCAGAAAAGTAGTGTCAATTTCTCAAGATAACTTGAGAGTGAGAACGGATTAAACATCACGGACACCATTTAAGCGTATGCTGGAGGTAAGAATATACCATCTTCTTCTAGTTAACATGCATGCATCCAATAGATGCTTCTTCCCCCAAAGCTTGGAGCTTCATCAACTCTTATTTCTTCGTCTTTCCCTCGTGTCAAGCCAATCAAACCTTATTTCAAAGTATATAGGACTGCATGCATAAGAGTAACAAGGATGAGAATGGATGGAAGAATATGACAATCAGAAATAAATTAAAAGTAGTAAGAAAGAAATTAACGAAAACCAGATATGCAAATGTGATGTGATGAAAGCGGCGGGCGGGAGCTCCCTTCAGTCCAATGGGTGGGCTAAGCGCGCAGGAGGAGTTGCTCCCACACCATGCACCAGGCTAAACCTTAACATTTTCATAAGAATAATTGTGCAACACAGGCACAGCAGCAGGAGGGTTAATTAGAAATATTAAGGGGTAGCCGAATGCATGAGATGACAGCTCTAGCCACACCTCAGCCCTCTGTATTGGACCAAAAGGAGCTCCCCATGGCCATTGCTCTCTCTCTCTCTCTCTCTCTCTCTCTCTGAATGCTAGCAAGCAGCAAGCTAGGCTCTTTATACTATAGCAAATTAATGCTCCTTCCTTCCCCTTCTTGCTTTGCTTCCTCCTATTCTATATATTAACTGCCAATACACCTATAACATATAGGCATAGGTAGGTTGGAGTGAGAGATTATGAATCATGGGAATATTCTCAATTCTGATATATAACCTGTTATCTATGGAGGAGTGATGGGTTTGTCCTGTTCGATCAATTGATGTAAGAGTAAGAGAAAGGACACCCCTTGTAGGGCCCACTCCGGATTGTATTTCACTAATCCAAACCGTCTATTTTGTAGATACACATTCAAAGATCATCTCTACAAAAAATCACTTGAATCCGATATCTTTTGACCATGCAATTGAGTTATTGAAATTTTAGTATTTTCTTGAAGCACCGTGTTCATTGATTTTGTAGGACACAATTGGATGTCGAAACGGTTTCCGATTTGTCTAATTTTTTGTAAGGATGATCTATGAATGAAGACCTAAAAAATAGATGGTTTTGATCATTGGAAAAAAAATTGTAGAGTACTAAAGGCATCCTCAAATAAAATTATTTGAGGATCCTCAATAGAAGACTGTATATATATATATATATATATATATATATATATATATAAACATACGAAATTGAATATGGCTAGATTGGTTTTACTTTTAGTTTCTCTTTGGTGGAAGGAACGTAGCTTTCTTGAGTTTGTACGAAATCTTTGGATGGATGAGATTTAACATTACGTACTGCAATATTCCCATCACGATTCACGACAGAGATCGCAAACATACCCAAGAGGTAATGGTCTTCCCTCATTACTCATGTCTGTTCAAAGCAAAAGCGAAAAACAACCTATGAACCAAAACACAGTCCTATCCTATCCTATCCTATGTATTGAACAGTTATAGGCACATCCAATCCAATCCAATGTACCCCCCAACCGTTGGATTTCTTTTCAACTTTCACTACTGCTAATGGACGTTCAAGATACTGGAAAAAAAAAGACGTTCAAGATAAGATGCTGAAACCCCAAGTTTACCTGATTCTAATCATGATTCATGACCTAGGTAGTAGGTATCAATTGAAGATATATGCAGATAAGAAATATGCCACATCTCTTCATGCATGATTCTTAGTAATTGCATTAATATTGGCAGGGATAAATGTAGCCTTCTTGGTCATGCTAGCTAGGGTTTAGTTAAAGAGAATCATGCATCATGAGATCATGGCTCCATACATCTCCATGTATGTGATTTAGTGTTTGTCCTGCTCCCAAATGCTCGGATTCCGATTCCCTCTCTCTCTCTCAATTGTATTTTCGAATGGAATGTGACATGCTGAATTTTTATTTTTTAAAGAGAAAATGAGAGGAGAATCCGAAAGTCTTTTTTCCTTTTTTACAAGTCTACATCCTACACATAAAAAAAGTTGAGTATATAAACTTTCATATATACTTGTTGATGCCAAATTAAGGTTTTCATTGAAATATAAAATTTCAAAGGAAGACGTCTAAGAAGAAGACATAATGCAAATTATTGATCAATTCTACATTAATTTATTTGTGCAACTGACTCCAACAAGCCAACCTATGTCATCAAACTTAATTAATTTTAATCTTAAATTCCGATAAGTTCTCAACCAATTAAATAACTGACCCGAACCACATCCCACGTATGCAAAATTCTTTGTGCAAATTGGGCTTGACCCATGTACGTTTTTTGCTTAAGATGTTTCAATTGGGCTTTCACTTAGGCCTACCCTAACCTGGGCAAAGTGTATGTAGCCCAAGCTCAATTGGTCATCATGGTTGCTAGCCCATCCCCAGGCGCATTGATTTTGACCAAAAAATAATACAAATATCATGGGGCTATAGATATTTTGCTTGCTAGTCGTAGCCCACGTGTAACCTCACTTTCTCTCTCGCTCATGGAAGACACAACACAACCACGTTCTCTCTTTTTCAACAGGAGAGAGTGATTCATGTATGTGTTGGCTGGCACAAATGGACTTTTCTGGCTTAGAAGAAAATATTAAAAAATGATTCGATATTTTGCACAACAACACTATTAATAAGTCACCTTCAGATCTATCACAGTGGAAAAATATATTGATTTATAAACTATTGGTCTTAAATTCGAAATTTTATGTCATGATGGCACCCTCGTAGTATGTGAGAGAAATCCCTAACCCTCTTGTAGTTTAGAGTATCGTTTGTATATTTTTTTAAAGAGTAACATTCGATCATTTATCAATGATTCAACATTGTTGTTTAGCTAAGGAAGAATACCTCATTAATCTCATTCCTCCGAGTCCTAACTATAATTAGCATAACAATTAGATCGAGTTTACCAACAAGAGGATGAAATTTGCAGTGGAAATAACAAGTCTTGTGACTTATATATGATGTCTATGATATAAAACCAGAAAATGTTGGCCAACTCAAATTCAAAATGGTAAGACTGAAGATGACAACTCGCAACAAGATTTTTTTTCTTCTTTCTTTTTCTGTATGATGGGATTTGAGGCTCCAGGCGGACATGCCTTGTCACAATGTGTGGCTGGCTCTGTAGACAATAGCTTTTTTGGACATAACTTACCCACGAAATTGACTTATTAATCAACAGTGCATGGACCATCTTATTAATTAAATTAATTTGGGGCTGATCTTAATGATATGAAAACAAAAGAAGATTAAGTTATGCTTTTCATATATATAAAATAAAATAATTCAAGCAAATTAATACATGGTTTTTAATTCCAAGTATATGGGAAGGAGCTTCTGACTTTGTTCAGTGAAGCTTGGAAATTCCAATGGATGTGTTACTTAGAGTGTAAGCTACCAACTTACAACTTACTTCATTTATTGTATAAGTGCAGGCCTACCCTCCCATTGCATACATCAAATGTTAGTCCTCCTCCAATTTTGCCATGAAATTAATTAAACATGACAAGCAAAATTGGGTGCTAGCTCAGGAAAATTTATAATTATTATATGCTGCTGCTGCTGCTATTGATGGATGAGGTAGGGAAATGCAGCTGCTGCAGTCTTACTACTATTACTAGAACTACTCCCCACAAAGTTGGAGCCGCTTGTCCTCTTAACAAATCGACCTTTCATCCTAGGCCTCTTCTCTGCGTTCAGCTTCCTTACTTCGTATCTTATTTTCTTTGAAAACAGTCGTGTCCTTCGCTTCTCTCTGTACCTTGAAACCCTTGCTTCTCTTCCTCGGTCATCGCCTCTTCCACCTACACATCCTGCACTCTCTCCATGTCCATGTGACTGATGAATTTGATCACTCCCCCACATACCCTGCAATAATATATATGTCCCCACAGTTATAGTTAATTAGTTTTTACTTTTATGTACACATTATCAATGTGTGAGCTTCATTGCATTGTGTTTGTGTTTCTTCTTCAATATTTATATGTACATAGTCTACTTCTAGACCACGCTCATTAATGCACATGTTTTTCAAATTTCCCTATTGTTACAGCAATCACATGCACAACAAAGAGTACACACCTGAGTAATTCAAATCAGTATGTTTTGTTTTGTAGTATAGTATATCTAGAGTAGGACCAGAAAATGCACAGAGAGAGAGAGAGAGAAGAAAAAAGTAGTATTTTTTTACCATGCAGTCTAGCCAGCCATCGTCTGGGTTAAGCTCCGGTCGAGTTCCAGTCGTCCATGGAGAGCCTTGGTTTGCCCAGGCAGTGATGATTGCCTCGTAATCAAGCCTCAAACATATCTTCCTCTTCATCATCATCTGCTTGTTATCCATTAGTGCCACCTCATCACTACTCTGAGCTCCCATGAGGAAGACCACCTTCTCCTCCTCCTCACCACCCATTGGCAATGGTGATGATGATAATCTAAGTTCATAATCCGAGTTCCAATCCAGCATTGATGGATTGAATTCCATTCCTTCAGCTTCCTCTTCAACCTTCACTGCTTTCCTGTCTTCATTTATGTCAACATTCTTCATGCAAACATCCACACCCCCATCTCCTTCTAATTTGCTATCATCTAATAGTCCCAATACTCCTTTGATGTCACCAGAATCTTCATCATCAAGTCCTCCACCAATCAGGTTCTCAACATCTGCAGCAAACTCAGCGAGCTCCATATCTGATGGTAGAAAGCCTGGCAAATTATCCAAATCATTTCCTCCATAATTATTATTATTGTTCTCCTCCTCATCATCTCCAACTTCATGATGGTTTCCCCTTCCCATCTCAGTTACCTCATCATCAAGATTAATGGCACTGGTGCTATTCCCAACTTCATGACTTGACATGTTGCAAAGCTCAGCTGCAAAAGGGTCATAGATTGGGACCCTATACAGAAGCTGCTCTAGATCTTCATTCTCCCCATCATCATCCATGTAATTAGCTTCTTCGCATCCAATCTCCGGCACGAAAGGAAGAGGAGGGTTTAAACTTACTTTCTCTTTATCATCTTTGGCCATGAATGGAGGCTTATTATTGTGGCGTGGAGTTCGTGCCTTGCGTGTGAACCCCTTGTGCCAAGCCGGTGGAGATTGGTCCGCGGCCAGTAGAGTCGACTGATTGGGTTTGGAAGATGCAGCTTGGAGCTTAACCCTCTCATGTCTGCTTGCTAACTGGTTTGCTGAGTGCACTGAGCCATCACATCTTTGGCAAAGAAAAGCATCATCAGCAGCACAAAACCATCGAGCCCGTTTAATCAGACAGCTATCACAAGCTCTAGCTGTGTTACCTCCCATGGCATTTGCTTTCTTTTCTGTGATCATAATTAATTTGCAGCTGCAAAAGTGTTTGATAAAATTAGAGAGAAGCGTTTTGTGTTTTGTGTTTCAAAGCCAAGAAAAGAATGCAAGTGACCTGCCTCACAAGTCACAACTCACTAAGGAATATTGAGGTGGAATCCCTTATTTATTTAGAGGCCCAAATGGTTCAATTATTAATGTGTGTGGGGACTGGGAGAGATGGTGAGAGATAATGAGGAGAAGACCCACTGCAGCGCTTTTAGTCTTTCACCAGTAGCCCATGCAGTTGTTTTGGTGGTTTGCTACAGAGGAAGAGGATGCTGCTATGCTTCTTTGGGACCCATAAGGAGGTCATATCTCACTCCTGATTGGCTAAACTTCTGAAGTTGATCTTATGCTCTCAAGTCTGATTGGTTAAACGGTAATGGAGGGATCCAGGTGGACCCAACTGGAGAGAAAAGTAGGGCAAGGACACAACTGGGCCTCTTGTGTGTTCTGTGTTGTGGAGGTAAGAGAATGTAAAAAATTGAGTAAGACCCTTTTGTTGCTTAGTTTCTAGAATTCAATAATTCATATTAGAAGAATTCGACCCTTTAAAAACTCTTGTTTTTGGTCCCCTCCCTCCCTATGGTTGCTTTCAACTCTCAACTCTCTTGTTGTGGTTCCCATCTCTCACTCTCACCTAAAACCACTCTCCTCCACCTCTCAATTCTACTGTCACTGTGCAGGTCGTTACTTCTGTTGTAACTTGTAAACGAATCTGAGTCTCAGTTAGAAAAAAAAATTGTAATAAAAAAAACATAATTGGAGCCCAATCATCCAGCTGTTTAATGGTAATTGATTCACACCCACTGATTTCATTTCATCATTGCCTTATCTGCTTATATGTCACTGCTCACAATCGTCGTTAGCACCAACTTGTTTGACTTTGCTGATCCAAAAATAGAAAGGAACTATAGTACATTTTCACATACTTGGCTAAACTTGTGTCTTGTGTGTGATGACTTGGTAAACAAACAGATTAAAAGTTAAGCCGACATTAGGCTGAAAACTTGCCAATCAAGATAAGCTTGTGCTTGGGGTCAGGCCAATATTAGAATGCTGCCAAACTTGTATAAAACCATAAACCTGCACATGCCACGCACACAGAGAGAGAGAGAGAGAGAGAGAGAGAGCATCCTGGTTTTTCACAGAGAGTACTCTTTATTATAAAAGATGGTATTCTAATGAGGAAGTTTTTCACACAGAGTACTCTTTAATTATTATAAAAGATGGTATTCTAATGAGGAAGAAGAGTGCTGGGTTTGACACATAGTAAACAAACTGTACCTGCAAATTTATCATCCATACGTATATGTATGGAATGGACTGGACTGTGACTTATATGATGTTGAAGAACAACAAGAATATATAGTACAATGTTATTGTCAATTTGAAGATGATAGCTTGAAATCTATCTAGCTAGCAAACTGATGATGGAATGGTAAGATCAAGTTAGGTTTTGACACGTGTATGCTCTAAGTGGGACGGCGCATAAATCAAAATTTTGGGTTATGATTTTGAGACTGCTAGCATTCCCCTTATGTGAACATCTAGTGCAACTGAAGCCAAGCAGAGATAGGTGCCACGTTTGATTTTTGGCTTGGGGCCATAAAATAACCAGTAACGGAACTCCACATATATACATTCATGGTGGAGATTTGTGTACTCTCTCTCTCTCTCTCTCTCTCATGGATTGCTGGAATCATTTAGACTTTGCCAAACAATTTGGTTTAGTCGGGTTCTGATCAAACACAATTCCTTGAGTTTGAATTGGGCTGGTGTGAATATTATATGTAAAGGCTCCTTAGTGGGCTAGCTCAGGTGAACCCACGCCCATTAGGGCGAGTGCAGTAAATTTGCGGGTATGAAAGAAATAAGACCCATAATTATATTATTGGACACTAATATATTACAAATTTTTTATATAATCGACATTGAGAGTAGAAGAATCGAACCTAAAACCTCAAGTGTATGAATGAATGATCTTAACCACTAATATATCACAAGTTAAAAGGATACAAATGGAAAGCCTAAAACATTACACACATTGCTGGTTGTGACATTCTGTCTGCATCATTGCCGTGGTTGAGCCTCTAAATGCAAAATATGAATTAAAAGATTCTGAGATTTCATGGCTGTGAGCCTTTACAAGAATTGGCATTATTTTGATTACAAGAAGAAAAAGAGAACGACCAACAAACTGTAGGATGGAGCATGAGTAAGCAATGTGCTGTAATTAGGAATGTTTGGGTTGTGTGTGCTGGTAGGACCATAAGCACTTACTCCCATTGGTGGATGAGAAGATGGCAACGGTGATGGAGATAGTGATATACATGGAACTATAGGATTTGGAGATTGCTCTGGTGACCCTGCGCTGTAATCTTCTCCATCTGCTGCACAAAAACAAAAACAAAATGAAGTAAAGAAAGAACGGAGGAGTCTTTTTTTTTTCGTCACTGAATAAGTTTAGAATTCTAAATACATATATTGGTAGCTACCAGAGTAAGGGGATTATTACCTGAGCAGTTGGCATGAGTAGAATTTTCCAAACTGCAATGAAAAGAATATAAAAGCATTTTGTGATTCTTTCTGAATAGAAATTTAGAAATTTACTCCATGAATTTGTGGATAAAAATCCTGTGTCTTACTATCTACCTCCTGAAAATCTTGCGGCCATTGTGGCCTCGATACAGACATGTGCTGACATTACAACCAATAGCATTTTGTTGGATAGACACATCGCCAATGAAAAGATCAGATTCTTTGCACTGCAGATGAGAGCATGAGGCGACAATGCCAGATGGAGAACAATGCAACCTGATCATTTCATTCAGTATCTTCTCAGGTTTATATATGTAAAGTTTGCAAACATGAAAACATGGTAATTGCAGTACTAAAATCTAAAAGCACTTTTTTGCTTGCTTGCTTACTTGAGACTGCTTGGTCTGCAAAAGCACGTTATGCAGTCGTTGGCAGTTAAGGCGGTTGAACCATTTGGAACTATTAAGCTCTCATTGTACCAGTTCAGATTTGCTGATGAACATGCTGCACAAACGCTGAGACTAAAATTAATTAAAATGAATTTACTTCATATTTGTACTAAAATTCCACACTTACTTTACCAAACACATGCAGTTGATAACATGTTGACCAGTGAGTAGATAATGATATGGCATGTTACAAACAACAACCTACCTTTCTGCTACATAAATCTTAACAACCAAAAAGCCATACTAATTAACCTGAAAATGGAATAGCCAATATGTCTCCGGGATCTACCCGCGGTTGATCGAGGCCATTGATGCTCGCCAACTCCATCAAAGTTGCTCCAAATTCCCGTCCAATGCTGCTCAAGCTCTCCCCACTCTGCACCACATATGACATGTACACAGAGGCAACCCCATTGTTAGTATTGTTAAAGCACGTACATGGCAACTGTATCATAATGCTCTGCCCGCTCGTCAGTGGATTCTCTGGACCAATCCTATTCATGGTCCTAATTTGTTCTGCACTAACAAGCCCCCCATACCCTTGTGATATCAGATCCAAGCTGTCAGCTGCCTTCACAGTGTAGGCTATTATAGACCGTCTGATCCCATCCACGCAAGCACATGAATTGGGAATTTTGAGCAGAGATTTTGCCTGCAGAATTTGGTTGCCTGGTGATGGAATGGTCAATTTAATGGAGTTTGCAGCCAAGACATCAAAGACATTGACTTGGAAGCGATAAGCAATCTCAGAGAATTTTGAGTCCCAAGGGACAATGTAGGAGAGAAGAGAGGTGCAGGAGTCTGAAGAGGAGCATGCTTCTATTGTGGACTTGGCATGTGTTACTAGTACTAGCAGTGTTGGGGAAAGAATGAAGATGAAAACAAGAAGTTGCTCAAGCTGGTTTGATCTCATCATCTTGTAAATTGCAAAGTTGCTAGCTTTTACTTGTGGGTTTCGAAAACATTAGCAAAGATCCTATCTTTTGTCCAAATTTTTGTTTTTCCAACGGATCTTTTGTCCAGATTTTTGTTTTTCTAATGGTTTAATTTTGACTGAAGTTGTTGGGTGTATACATCATAATTTATGAGACTTAGATGGGTTGGTGTGGTGTGGCAACCATTTTGATTCTAAATTTCTTTAGCTATAAATATACACATTTATGTACTGCTATGCTATAGGATGGTATAGGCCGTGGACATTGTCACATCATACCGACCAGTCTTTGGCCCTTGGGTGTTTCCATGAGTAGCTAAGCAATAATCAATTCTTCCATAGCCGTTGAAACTTGAATTGAATTCTTTATTGCCCATTGGTGGTGTGCTCAGTTTTTTTTTTCAAGTACAAGCGATACCCTTACACCCGACCCGAGTTCATGCGTAGGACTCTTTCCACCCCCAATATTGCAAAAGATTGGGCATATATTCTTTCTTTTTGAAAAAAATAATAATAATAATTGGGCTGGGATCTTGAACATTTTATTGGGTTGGGCCATATTATATGTGTATGGGCTAAGAAGCTTATAACTTCATTGGACCGTCTCTAATTCATCCCTGTCCTCATGACGCCGTTAACGATGCTCGGAGCAACCGCCATTCTCCGCCAAGGAAGCGCGTACCGATATTGAGCGCGATCCTCTCACGCGCCACCGCTAATGAAACAGTTGGGCAGAATGGAGGGAAATGGCGATGTGCGGCCTCCGAAACGTAAACGATATTCAGTAAACACAGAAGTAGAACAGCAGCCTCACAAAATTAGGCGCGGAAGAGTTGAGTTCGAAACAGAAACCCTAACCCGAGAACCCGGCCCGTCGTTGTCAACTAGGTTCCAAGCCCTTTCTCCCTTGTCTCGGAGGCATAGGAAGCCGCAACAGAGTCGAGATGAGAGAGAGAGCTCCCGGCAGTGGGCTTTCTCTCCCTGCAACTCTTCTACTTCTACCTATAAAGGTGAAATATCAAACTATCAATTACTGTGTTTAGCAGCCTTCAACTGTCCAATTTGAACTTCGATGAATTTCTTCAAGCACAGACTTTTTCTTAGGATTGTGTCTTTGCTATGTGAAAGACTGCAATTAGCTATTTAGTATGCTCAGGCAAACGAGGCTCTTGAGTTTTAGGCCATGGAATGTTCCTGACGTCTTTAAGCTTAGTTCCGTGATGATCATCTGCTAAATTTGTATCTTTTTCGTTCTGCAGATAATTTTGTGGTTGTTTCTTATAACATTCTGGGTGTTGAAAATGCATCCAAGCACCCAGATTTGTACTATAAAGTCCCACCCAGATTCTTGGAGTGGGGCCGCCGCAAGAAGCTTATACGGAAGGAGATCAATCGCTATAATGCTAGCATTATGTGTTTACAGGTGAATTTCAAACCATCAGGCTTGTAGATAATATGATATGTGTATGAGTAGAGTGTGAAATTGACTTACTTTTTACTTAACCCCAATTGCAAACGGTCTAGAATGGTATTTCTTTCTTATTATTCACTCGTGTGGCTGTAGGAGGTTGATCGTTTTGATGATTTAGCTCATCTTTTCCAGAAGGATGGGTTCGAAGGTGTTTACAAGGTGGCTTTAAATGCTCATTTCTAAATTCTAAGTGTGTAATCACTTATCAAGTACCTTCTTATCGACATATATTACTGATAACAAAATATCCCAGGCACGCACAGGTGAAGCAAGTGATGGATGCGCTATATTTTGGAAAAAAGAAATGTAATTGCCCTTTTCAAAGTGAAAATTAATTTGATTTCTAAGTTTGAATGACGGAGTAGATCCTACCCAATCTTTTTTCATATTAATAGTAAATTTTCCTTTACTTCTTTATAAATGGTTAGATAGGTTTTCCTTTGATATTCCATTATAGAAACATATTACTTGTTTATAGTTTCTTGAGGTTAACTGTAAATGGATTAGGTACTCTATCTAATTTTCATATATTAAATGCATACTGTTAGTGTATTCAGATATGGGGTTGAGCATGTTCTCACAATTAGTATCACTCTTATGTATGATCAATTTATTTACCTTCTATATTCAGCTTTTAGCCAAATCAAATTCTGAACGCAGGTTTAGCCTTTTGCATCAAGAAAATATAGAGTTCCAAAGTTTTGGCCTTCGAAACAATGTTGCCCAACTTTGTGTTTTAAAGGTAAGTGGAGCAGTATTTAGTGCAATATGACATACTTTCCCTTTCTTCTAGGAGGTGCTAACCCATAAGTTGAAATGCACATTGATGTGTGGCATATTGATTCACTTCTGTGTCATGCTTTCATGTAGCACATTGTGTTGAAGTATGTGACTTATGGTGTGATCTTTTAACATATGTGACTTATGGTGACATCCCTGGTTAAAAAATTAGCCGCTGCTGATGTTGAGGAACCCCTTCTGTTTTATTTGTGTTTCTTTGATGTGGAAGGCGTTTTTTTTCCAATTTGAACTCTTGTTGGTTAGGTACGCATAAACAGTTTATACCTTAATGTTTCTTGTTTTCCGTATACGCAGAGTAAACAAAATCAATTAGAGTCGGAGATAACTCCCCAAACCTCAGTGTAAGTTCTAGTTTATTGTGTTTGCATATCATTTGTGTAGAATGTGATTTAACTTCAGATAATGGTAGGTCAATTCACTCACTGATGTACATACATACAGGAGTCCATGCACCCAAAACAGAAGCGTAGTGATTGGCAATACGCACGTACTATTCAATCCAAATCGTGGAGACATCAAGCTAGGGCAGGTATTCTCTACTGTGATTTTTCAGAAATGTGTGAGATTCTTGCAGCATGTCATCAATCGCTATCAATGAAAACTTGTCAAATATTGCTCTCTGTTAGAGCTTTGTGTTCATTGTTGTCACTGTGGTTATGCATTGACATAACTTGTAATAAACAATGGCGTAGGTCCGTCTGTTTCTTGAAAAAGCTCATGAGCTATCACAAGAGTGGGGCAGTATCCCTGTTATAATTTCCGGAGATCTAAATAGTATCCCACAGGTGAGTTCTTGCTATGATGATATTATATATTGAGCAGATTTGATTCACATGATCCATGTACTAATTTTCTCATTGTCCCTTAATACCTGATTTCTCCTTTTGTCAAATTGTCAGAGTCCTATGTACCAGTTCCTGGCTTCATCTGAGGTGAGTCCATTTTAGCTTCTCCTGGCCCCCTTTCTTTTATTTCTGCTGTGTTTCATTTTAGATTATGCAGTTCTTGCTGTATTTTGTTGCAGTTGGACATCCGACTACATAACCGCAGACATATTTCCGGACAGGTTGACTCTGGATCAGAGAACAGATCCTTCAGATCTCAGAATGAGAAAGCAAGCAGGTACTTTTGAAAAAATTTATATAAGAACTCTCTCTCTCTCTCTCTCTCTCTCTCTCTCTCTCTCTCTCTCTCTCTATATATATATATATATATATATATATATATAGTATACACTGCAGTGAGAAATCTGATTTTAGAAGGGAAAAGAAAAATCTTAACTGCATTCTGTATTGGAGATGCAGTATTAGGAAATATGTTTCAAGGCCATTGCAATATATATGGAATGAGGAAGAAGTAAGGCTTGCAACAGGCATTGAAGGAGACACTCGTCTTCAGCACCATTTAAAGCTTTGCAGTGCATATCTTGGAGTACCTGTAAGTCTTCACTCTTCTCTTCAATTTTCCAACTCATATTTTCAAAGTTCCAATCAACTTCTTTAAACAATATTTCGAAGCACTTGATATGGATAGTGTGCCGTAGGTCTCATATCTGATACCGCAGACAGATGTAGTCAGATATGAGAGTCCCCTCGGCCAAACACTTTTTATCATATTCAATTAGGCATGACACATGTAATTGTCCCTTTGGAGGATCCAGAAAATGTACAACTTAGAGTGGGAGTTGTTTTATTAGAAATTTACCAACCTTTTTATTAATTATTAATACAAATATATGTTTTTTTTTTGGGCTTCTCCGCAGGGTAGTTGTAGAACCAGAGATGAGTGTGGAGAACCCTTGGCAACATCGTACCACTCCAAGTTCATGGGAACTGTTGATTATATTTGGTATGTCTTTTTTTCTTTTTGGTTGGTGGCTTATTTAGTATTCCATTGGTCTGTAAAAGGCACAGCTTCACTGTTTGCACTTAAATAATTTTGATTGCTGATATCATTGTGTGACAGGCATACAGAGGAACTTGTTCCTGTCAGAGTTCTTGAAACCTTACCAATAAACATTTTAAGAAGAAATGGAGGACTACCTAGCAAAGTACTTTCTATCTCCAATTACTTTTGCTTTATCAGTACTACAGCCTGTAAATTATAGGAGAATTAAACTTAATGCTGAAATTAGTATATGGTTTGGATGAAAATGGGTAGATTATTCTGAACTGTGTTATAGTTCTTGAGTTATAGTATCGTGAACTTCTTCACTTTGTTAAAGACAGTAGAAAAGTGAACTAATTGAAGGGATAAAAAGTGAATTACTCCCAGAAAATTGGCCTAAAAACTTGAAGTGTGATAAGGTGGTAAGGTGTTGGTAAAATTCTTTCTTGAACTAATCCCAAGAAAAGTGGAAGTATTTGCCCTGCGTTTTCTGAAATTATATGCTTATATAGTATGAGCTCGTCAATGTTGTAGAGTGTTTTATTCTCAAGATTCCATTCTTTGTTTATTTCTCTCTCAAGACTGAAATTTTGGTTTGCAGAAATGGGGTAGCGATCATCTTGCTCTTGTATGTGAACTGGCTTTTCGTAAATGATAGCAGTAGGACCTGACTACTACCATTTCTAAATTCAAGCCATGGTTGGACCAGACCTGACCAGACCAGAGGAGAGGAGGTGGCCTTAAGCTCGCTCCTACCATTATTAATTCTAATCCGGCTATCTTGGGATTTTCATGGATGGCTGTATTTGTTGAGGAATTGAATATGTATGGGGCCTTTTGGCCATTTAGGGTGCTCCAAGTTTTATTGGGGACCCAAATACTAATTTGATGATCGCTCAAAATGTAAATCATGGGCATTTCCGTCGTGTGCTGACTTGTAAGTTGTAGTAACCCTGATTTATTGAGTTGAGATAGGTGACAAAACTGATAATCTTGCACCCACCAACTTTAATAAAAAAGCCCAATCAGTTTCAAAGAAGAAAAGTCTATGTGAGAGAGAGAGAGAGAGAGAGAGAGAGAGAGGTAGGTTTCAGATTACAATTTTCCATCCTCTCAGTATCACACTGGTTGGAAACTTGGAATAATATATGATGTAAGACAAGGGTAGAGGCCACAATGGGATGAAGGAAAAGTCATTACCTGCTTGATGTTTCGTGACAAGGGGTTCTTAATAGTCATCCGATCCGATCGATTAAAATGTTTAAATTCAATAATTTCCTCAATACGACCCGCGAACTCTGAACCCAAAGACAGTGAAGATATAAAAGGAGAGACAAGAATCACCTCATAGGAAGAAACAAAAACAGTGGCTTGATTTGAGTCTGAGGACGCGTGTCATTTAAGGCTGACCATATGGCAAGGCCAGGCGGCTAATTGAAGTAGTCTTAGAGCATCTCCAACCGAAATGCTAATTCCAACGTGGCAAGTTTTAACCCAAGAAAAAGACATTTTAAGCCTTCCAACCGTGATGCCAAATCCTAGTTGGATTGACATCCTTCACTTTTGCTGTCAAAATTGACGCCAAGATGTTGAGATGTCTTTTTATTTTATTTTTTTATTTTAATGTTGAGCCCACTCTCTTCTCTCCTCTTCCATGTATAGTTCTTAACTCTATTTAATATTTTACACTTAAATATCGAGCCCACCTACCTTTAAAAATAATAAAATCAAATGTATATTTGACATCTTGGTTAGATGAAGAGTTTTACAATATGTCAAATTGTCACATCAGCCATCAAATTTAAATTTGATGTTTGGTATTTGACATCTTCCTTGGAGATGCTCTTAGGCCATCTCCAGCCATGGGTTATATCCCAAATGTAGCCCTAAAATAATGCAGAACTCATCTCACCATGCTAAATAAAATTTTGACCAAATTTGGAGGGCCACATTTGGCCTTTAGCCTCCAACCAGGTCAAATGTAGCTCACTTTGGCCTAGGCCAAATTCATAGTAAGCCCCACCATGTGTTTTTTAACCACCAAACATTAAAGCACTCCCCACTTCCCTTATTCAAAATAATAAAATATGAAGGATCCTAAAATATAACCTGCATGGTTGGAGATGGAAAAATTTAGCCCTGCACTATTCTTTAAAAAATTAATATTTTGAAAGGCTAAATTTTTAGCAATGGACTACATTTAGCCCTATGACCGGAGATGGCCTTATTAGCTTTAGGTTTGCTCTCATTTTCACTTGATAGGCCCCTTTCGAATCCACATCCTTAGCGAACCATGATGTGCCGGGCCGACTTTAAAGTGGTTCCGTGGGGTCCTAGCTGGCCATCCATATTCGTAATGCTGACAAATTAATCTATCAAATTAGGTAAATTGCTATTTCAGTAATTGTTGAATTGAAAAACAAACGTTATTATGAAACAAGTGTATGTTTCAAGTTCAACCCACCTTCTAGATATCAAGTCCACCCATTGCTTGCTTTAAGAAAAGTCACCGTTTGAATTATTGGCTGCCATGTCAGTATTGTCTCTTTTCTTATAAAATTTAGCAGTGCATCTTTTTGTTCATGAAACGAAGCAAAAAAGGAGATTCTATTGACTGCTAAATCGATTATCCTCCTATGAACTCGATCTAATAATTTATTTGCCCTAAGGGCCTATCTATATAAACTGCTTTACCTAACAACATCCACATGTTTCAGAGGCAACCATTACCATTGTGGCTGAATTCAAAATTTAGTAAATCATAAGAAAAATTACCAAGGAAGAGAATAGATAGAAAGAGAGAAATAATGTAAGATGCCATCTTCCAAGCTCTTCCTAGAAGTATAGTATATACTAGGGATGAGAACAAATTTAAACTCCAAAGACTTTCTCTTCAGAAAGCTCAGATTCTCAATAGAGCAGAAAGGCACTTCTACTGTATCAACTGGCGACATAAACAAGGTCCAATACATAATAACTTATAACACATACCAGTCTGAGAGTTGCAAAATCTTGGACGGCCGCAAAAAGCACAATGAAAACCCAAGAACTCTCTCATTACAAAAAACCTCAAGACTGCTCAAACATTTCCCGAGCTTTTTATTGTGAGCATGTCCTAGACATATAACTACTGGTAATTCCTAACTACAAAACTTCATGGGCATGCCATGTTCAGGTTTTGATCAATCCAAGCAAAATCCTGCAGACCAAAATCAGAGTCGAGAGTGGGAAGACAGATAGCCTTACCATTTCCATCATTGAACGCAGGATAATCAACTATGTCACTCAAACCAGTATCGGCTATATCACTCATACCATCAAAGAACTGATCCAAACTGGAAAACACGTAATTTTCACCACATCCCAAATCCAACTGTTCGTTATCTAATGGCAACATTGCCTCTTCAGGAAACTTTAAAATGGATAGATCTTCTTCAAAAAATGGTTGCACGCTGCCGTCTCCCCCAAACACTTCCACGCTAGATTCTTCTTTCACCTGTTTGAGTCCAATATCGAGTGAAGCTGTACCAGATATTTCAAGCACGGATGATGGTGACGGATGACAAAACACACGTTTGGTTTCTTCTGCCGAGGAAGTTTCAATATCAGCATCACCCAATGAATCCTGACTCTCCTCTGATAAAGGAATGCCTTGAAACTCATGCTTGGTCCTCTCAGTTAATTGAAAACTCTCAAAAGCACCCTTATCCTTATCTGATAACTGCAAGTTTTGATAGTCCCTCTGAGTCTTTCCCAGTGATTGTATGCTATCAAATTCGAGCTTCTTTTTCTGATACGCAGCGGCAGCCTCCTCTGCAGTAGCAAAAGTTCCAAGCCATGTTCGACACCGTTGAATTGGATCTCGAATCTCAGCCGCATATTTTCCCCATTTTCTGCGACGAACTCCCTTATACATGGAAGAAGATCTTTTAGTTTTCTTACAGTCATAAAAGTTCATACTAAGACCAATTTTCCCTCCGTTGGTCTTGCAATGGGATAAAACATCTGCAGATGGTTCATATTTTGTATCTACAACCAAAATCTCGGAAACAAAGCGCTTGTCATGCAGAAGTCGGTCCTCCTTACCATCGTATTCCTCATCATCACTTGAAGAATCGGTGGCATCAGGATCATTGTATATGATCCGAATTCTCTTCACGGAACTTGTATTCTCTTCTTTGTTTGGTTGCTTTGTCTTCAATTTGCTCAACTTCACATGTTGATTCAAGACTAGAGTTTTAAAGCCGGGCATTTTTTTCAAGTCAAAACCCCTAAAGCCCAAAGGCAATGCAAAAGGAAAACTAAGAAAAAACAAAACAAAACAAATGCTTTATCAAAACTCAGTCTCAAGAAAAACCCAAAACCCTGAAACACCTGAGTCCTAAAATTGAAATGGAAAATTGTTTTCTGAAATAATCACCAAAGCACTCTAATCCAGAACAACTCCTGCACCAAGTGTAAAAGAAAACAAAAGATCAAAAAAAAATTGACAACAAATTTAAGAATTTAAACCCATCAAAACCCATGTTATGACATTCCACAAGCACACTATCAATGTTCGTTCAGATATTGGATACGATAGGTAAAAAGATAGCACATAATATTACACTCAAAACAGTAATAAATAAAACCCACATACCTTTTTGATCTTAATGGCATGGAAAAGAGAGGTGAACTCTGTTTGAGGGTGTGACCGTGAGACCAGTATTGCATGCAAAAGGTGGAGAGCAAAACGAGTGTGCAAGAGAGACAATGATATGAGGTCCAGAGCTTCTTCTGAGCTCCAGTCAATAGATGAAATCGAGACGACATAAATCCTCTGTGTCACCCTCCCTGTTTCCTCAAGAAGACCTTATCTTGGCTTGGCGGTACAGAAAACTTAGCAAAAAGGAGAGAATCTGAAATAATAATAAAACAAAATCAGAAACCCAAATAATAAAAAATGCCCAGAATCTAATACAAGCTGAAGATTAGGAATCAATGGCCACAAAACTTCCCAAAAGAAGTCTCAAGAATCATACAGAAAAGGAAAATAATATCTAGGGAAACAAATAAATAGAATCAGTGAAAAGGCAAATGAGAAAGCTTGATTCTTACACAAGGTGATGATTCTGCTTTCTTGGTATTGTCTCTGAAGAAGACTGGAATGTGTCCTCTCCTCACCCTCAGGCTCAGGCCTCACGCGCACACGAGAAAAACCCAGTCTTTTTCTGAGTCTCTCTGCTCTCCCCTCAGTCCCCACACCCCACCCTCTTTTTTCTCTCTTCTCCAGGGACTAAAATGGTATTTTTTCCGAATAGCCATTTAAGAGGGCAGCAGGACGACCGAATTGGAGAACAGCTTGGCTGCATCAGTTTTGCGTTACAATTACAATTCAGCCTTTTTTCCTGCAATAAGACAATAGTGGGACCCCCCAACAGTAACAAGGGTCGTTTGGTCATTTTCACGCTAATTTCAATTTGATTTTGCTTTGCAGGATAGTTTACCGATGTAATTTTTTCTGATTAAAAAAACTTATTGTAACGCTCAAAATTATTCATGTGTCCTAGACTCCTAGTATGACATGTAAAACCAAATATAACCAATTCCTGTTTTGAAACCGTCCTGCCAAACAACAGAAAGGGTCCGCATTTTAAGGAAGAACAACATTAAATTAATGCTAGTATTTATTATGTCAGGGCTTATTTTTTTAATATCAAATTAACGTTAAAAAGCTGAGCTAATCCCGTCCAAGTCCCAACTATGGAAGAGCAGGCTGTTGTAACTTGCATGTTATCCATATTGGGTTTAGTGTAGGGTTGGGTCACCAACCAAACAAAGCCATAGAAATCAAATACGAGCTTACCCTGACCCAGCTTGTGGAGGCCCAACTCCCAAACATCAGTGGCGGGCGAGAGTCATTTTGAGATTGAGAAATGCGGCCCAAGTGATTGTGCAAACAAACAGTATAGGAATTGTTGATACATTGGTGGGCCAAGCTGAACCCAACCCAGGCCCAATTCTATGTTTCCAGGGTTGGGTTATTTCCCTTCCCCATCCCCAGCAGAATAATATTATCAGGGTTGGGTTGTCATCCTTTAGAAGCTGGAAGGTGGTCCATGCATACTGAATGAAGATAGATGAACTGATGAAGAAGATGACAATACCAAGTAAAAATAGTTAATGAGGAAAATTCAAAAAACAGCCAACTCTCTTTCTCTTGGTTTGTTTTGAAATTGAAAGCATAGGCAGGCAGGTAGGCAGCAGGCAGGCAGCTTTCACTGTCGCTTCGCTTTTCCGAAGAGTTTCCGCGTTATTTCGCAAGTTTTTGTACTGGCCCACCCGATTGCGTCTCTTTAGAAAATATACCGGCTTTTCACATGTAAACTTATAAATAGGGCCAAAATATTTCAAAAGTACAATAATGTCATCAGTTTTTTTTTTTTTTTTTCTTTCTAAAAATCATAACGAACATCATTCAAATTAAAAATATATATATATATTACAGCTGGCCCTTCTTGGGTTTTTTCCTTCAATTTAAAGGTTGGGACATTTTGAAAAAAGCAAAAGGAATGGGTTTTATTAGAACCTACCTAACAAACGGTTAGAAGAGACATGATGTCGTTAAATTTAAAAAGTACGAATTCTCAATAGGAAAGGCCCTAACTGAAAAAAGGAATTCTCTTGAGGTGAAACCAAGCAAAATTAATCCTATGAGGACTATTAACGAAAAGAAGAAGAAACTGGGGTTTACCCAGCAAAGCAAGCACTATCTTCAAATTTGTTTCGGTATCTTCTACTATAGAAAGAAATGGTCAATTAAGTATACAAGTTAAATACGAAAATATATTGTATTTTTAATAGAGGAAATAGAAAACGTCTTGGCTTAAGATTGATGTTAAGTTTTCTCATTTTAGAAAACATGAAGGACTAGTCTAGTCTAACTCAAACTTTCGATAAAGTAAAGGAAAAGACTGAGGGGGTAGAGTTGATTTGAATTGAATATATATTAGGATACTAGCCACCACCCTCCATTAGAAAAGGGATAGTGAAAAGTCACACACACGGGTATCATGATGACTTGAACTCAAAATCACTTAAGAACACACCAAAAGTCTAGGCTAATTCTAAATAAAATGTTGCCAATTTGCCTCCTCCAACAAGCCATTTGACTAAGTTGTTTATAAAGTATTTAGTTAGTAATCATAGTCAAGACTTTGAAACCCTATTATTTATTTGTACATGCTTGCTATTTAATGTAACATTGGCTTTTTTATATATATATATAGAAAATTGAGCTAAGACCCATAAAATTTATTTTAAATTACCTACAACCCTTCTCTTTATTTTTCTATTGAAAATAGCCAATTTTTTCAAATAATATCCGATGACTAGGATCCAACTAAGTAAGTTACCTAATATAACTTAAAATTTGATTTACTGTATTTTTCAGATACCAAAACTACCCCTATTTATAAGTTAATGTGTTATGGAGGGTGTAACTAATGACACACGTTAAATTTGGAAAGATCTTCAAATTGTTGTAATGGATGTAGGAATTAATTTAGAAACTTATTTGAAATTAAATATTAAATTCAACATTAACATATTAGTAATCTATAGGTGATTAACGTTTTGGTTTATTTAATTAAAAAATTAGGTTGTTTTCCTTTTATGAATTATACGACTAGTACTCTATTTTATTATAGTTTTATGAATAATAGTGTACATTCTAATTATGTTGAAAAATAATTTGATCATCTATTTATTGTTTGTTTTCTGAAAAATATTTTTTTTAATGAACCTATTTTTTCTCTGAATAATGTATCTATTTTTTTCTCTAAATATGTACCTTTTTTCTCTAGATGAATGACCTATTACTTGTTGTATGAAAAATAATTTGATCATCTTTTTATTGTTTGTTTATGAAAATAATTTTTTTTTAAATGAACCTATTTTTTCTCTCCAAATAATATACCTATTTTTTTTCCTCTAATAATGTACCTAGTAAAACAATTTACCTAGTATAATGAACCTATTTTTTTGCTAAATTTTGTATATATTTGCTCTAAATAATGTATCTATTACTTGTTTTGTGAAAAATAATTTGATAATCTATGTATTTTTTGTTTTATGAATTTTTTTAAAATAAACCTTTTTTTTTCTCTAAATAATGTACCCCCTTTTTTTCCTCTAATAATGTATACTAATAAAACAATTTACCTAGTATAATGAACTTATTTTTTTCTTCTAAATAATGTACCTATTTTTAAATTATAAAACATGTGCATAAATTTCAATTATACAACATACCTATTTTCTATAAATTATTGTATATTTATTTTTAATTTATGAAAAATGTACGAAAATTTCAATTACAACATAACTGACCCAGTTTTTTAAAATTTCTGTGGTAATTAATACACCTATATTTGTATACGTATATATTTATATTTATATTTTTCATATGTATTGGATATGTAATTTACATATTTTATGTAGTATGTTAGAGGGAATGGCAACCAAAAGAAATGGGGTGATTGATATGCTATTAATAGGGAGTTTTAATTACAATTATGGCAGTTAATAAAATTGCTTGGAATAAATTATAAATAAAATATGAAGTCTGATGGCAACGATGTTAAAACATAGGAATATTATGATCTCTTATATCATATTGGTTGTTTAAGTTTGAAATTGAGTTTTACACATAGATTTATACAAGTGTTGTTGATTGATTGATTATAATTAGGTCAATCTCACACAATGAGCTCTCACTTCATAAGATGAGATACCATTCGATTCGAGTAAGTTGATGGTCGAAGATCATTTTGCAATAAATAAGTGACTTGTATGTCGGTAAACACAGATTCGTAAACTTCTATACACGTGAATGAATGATATGCTGTTCCTTGGTTTTTATTCTGTATACATGAATAGTATGAGAGAGAGAGAGAGAGAGAGAGAGAGAGAGAGAGAGAGAGAGAGAGAAGCAAAAAGAAAAGAGAAGAGGGTAAAGTTAGACGTGTGTGTTTTTAAATTTACAGTAGAGTTGCAGGTGGACTGAAAGTGGGTAAAATGTAGCAAACAGACAGAGGAGAGGAGAGAATACCGGTGGTCACAAAGTCACAACAACGACACATGAACGAAGCTTTTTTCCATTGGCTCCTCCTCCTGGATCATGTCAATCTATTATCAAGGTTTGAGACAGGCAGGCCTCTCCAGTCCAGTCAAACCGAAGCTCTATTTACTGGGCCCCACTCAATTTGAAAACTTAACACCTCCATTCGTACTGTTCTGTTGTACGCTTAATATGCAGGTTGGTCTGGCCGTATTGTTTCCTTTGATATTTAGCCATCCCATCCCCACTACTACTAAAGGTGACCACAATTTCACCAGAATTTTCGTTTTGAGCCGTATGTTTCGTTCTTGTTCCCAATTCATTCAAATTCTAAATCACAAACTCATAATGAATTTGTAACTTTACATCTTATTTACACCCTGTCATTTTCAACATATCTTAAATTCTCTCTCCCAATATCACTTGTATAAATATATATAAATATAGTATGATTAATTTAGGGCAATGATTTCTCCACTCCTTTTTTATCACATACACTCCTTTTTATAACTAAAAAGGAGTGTAAATGGATAAAATAGGAGAAAAAGGAGTGGGGAAATCACCACTCTTAATTTACTCTGCAAAAGTCATGATTTAAACCCCAAAAATTACTTAATTTTCAAAAAAGCTTATATTGGGACGTCATCATAAGGAATAAAAAGTATACAAATTTATAAATAAACCCAATCCTAGACATGTATTTATAAAAAAAACCCAAGCACTATTTAAACATAGAAACACACCCAAAATCAACCCCAAAGTCAACTTTTTGGGTGTGTTTATAAATGGGTTTTGAGTGTGTGTAATGATGAGTTTTGGGTGTGTTTATAAAGTGTTTTGGGTGTTGGGTTTTTTTATAATTTCAACTTCCATTTTGGGTGTTTTAGTGAAACTCCCTTAAAAAGTACCCACCATGCATATCCCATTAGGACATATTTTTAAGAGTGGTGATTTCCCCACTCTTTTTTCTCCTATTGTATCCACTTACACTCCTTTTTTATAACTAAAAAAGGAGTGTAAGTGGATACAATATAAAAAAGGAGTGTAAGTGGATACAATAGGAGTGAGGAAATCATTGCCCATTAATACTTTAACTCAATGCGTACTTTAATTATCCAAAAAAAACTTTATTGTAACAAGAATAGTATTGTTTTGATATTCTCAATCAGTGACAGATCCATAGAGGTGTAAGGAGGTGTAGTTGCACCTCCCCTTATCGAAAAAAGTTTTGGAGGCACCGGAGTTGCCTCTATGCTATGGTGCCCACCAATTACTTGAGCAAATGCATGAACAATATTCTTATTTCGTTAGCTGTGTTTTTGCGCTGTTGGGTTGCACTTAACGCCTTCTTCTTTTTAAGTCGTAGCCAAAATGACGCCTTGGGCCAAACAAAAAAAAAAAACTGAAAACTGCCAACACGGAACGGAAGCCTCCCAATCCAATTTGAAGAAGCCGTGCAAGGTGATATCACTAATATGCAGCACATCTCAATTTACTTTTAATCATGCAAGATGCCCCATCCCAAATCCTAATATGAATTTCAATGGAGATGGAGTCCTTGCTTTCACTTTAAAATTTGAATTTCAGCAATTTTAGGTCTGGTTCCTTCCCTTTTTTTCTTTTTAATGATAAGTTTTTTTTTTTTTTAAATTCAGTCCTTGGCCAATATCAAAACAATTATTGTTGTTTTCTTTTTGCAGAGAACTCCAAGTCTTTTATAAAAAATTGATTCATAGATCAAGTCTTGTGTTAAGGAAGAAAATATTGTATCGATCAAGCTTCCAAGGTACGTTCGAATGTAATTCATGGTTAATCTAGAAAACAAAAAAGATGAAACACGCTGCGCTTTTTTTTTCTTCTTCATCAATTGTCGCACCAGTTTCGTTTTCGGCAAACAAATGAAATTGGCATTGTTTAAATTATAAGGATATTTGGTTGTCAATTTTTATAAAAGCTTTTAGCCTCTCAAAATTGCACCTTTGTTGAAAAATTTCTGAGTCCACCAAATGTTCCTAACCAATAATACAATGACATATGAAAAACTTTTACTTGTGTCATTCGCTTATTCGCTAGGGCCATAACAAAAAGTGTTATTTCTGTTTGCATAAAAGTCTTTACCCTTATCATCATTCTCCATACTTGACACGTGTTCGTAAACATAACCATAGTTAACGTTTTGCTTTGTATTTGTAAAACTATGGTTATACTTATAGAATACGTGTCTAAGTGTTGAGAATGTTAGTGATAATATAAACTGCTAATTGTGATTAGTTTTCATTTATCCACTGAATTGTGATGTGAATGGTCTGGTTAGACGAACAAATCACACTTAAGTTAGCTTGGCTACCCCACCCCCCACAATAATCAGATTAAATGGGCCCACACGAGGGTAAAGGTCACATGCATCAATCTAAAGTAATACAGTGGTTGGGTGGGTTACATCAAGCAATCACGTGGTACGTACTGAGGTACACCCTATTATTATACTCCAAAGCCACACCGTATTATTTTTTTTTGGTCGAATCGAAAGCCACACCTTTGGTTTGATTTGATTTTCAAAAGGATTAAAAAATGTTGACCTCAAGCGCAGTGAGTGAGTCGTCCTTTTTCGGTCCACTGGAATCATCGCGGAAGGGACCAAAGTTGCTTGCGTTGTCCGTCCACCCACCCATACCCAAACCCCACGCGCCTGATGTCCCACTACCCCACCACACAAAATACAGCACAGCAAAAGAAAGAGTTTCCGACGCGCGGGTGGGATGGTATGTGTGGCGTTGTCAGTCATACGTAGTGGAGTGACGTCATTGGGTGGATCTCATCCAACGGCTGAAAAAAGGGATGGACTGCGAGAAATAAAGAAGTCGCCATCATGATCGGCAGAAGCACCACAACCACCAGGGAGAGAATATTGAGACACGCACAGAGAGGCTGTTGCTTCACTCTTTCTTTTAAATTGCGGCAACGAAAGCAACCCAAAACTCGCAAATCATCTTTTCTTTTTGTTTAACCGCCTTCAGGAAAGATAGAAAATATACAATGGTTTGAGGCTTAAAGATAGAATATTAGGTGGGTACGGTAGTAATTAATGGAGAGAAGAAAAAGGGTCACCGAGAAAGATGATGAAGGCGGAGGGAGGAGGCCTAAGAAGCTGCAGCAGCACCACCCGCAGCGTCATGTGAATAATAATAATAATAATAATAATAAGAAGGAGGAGGAGGAGAAGGAGGGTGCTGCTGACGTGGCGACGGAGGAGGAGGTGGAGGAGTTTTTTGCTATAGTGAGGAGGATGCAGGCGGCTGTCAAGTATTTTGAGAAAGCTGCTGCGAATACTACCGAAGGAGGAGGAGGAGATCATCCGATACAGAGCGGCTGGAGAGCTGCCTTGGAGTCTACGGAGCCGCTGCTGGCTGTGGAGGTTGACGACGCCGCAGATCATGATGCTCATGATGATCAAGAGGCAGCAGAGGCAGAAGCAGTGGTGGCACCAGATGATAATAAGGACGAAGGAGATGACGAGAATGGAGTTCTAGACTTGAATGAGGCACCAGACGACATCACGGAGGAGACTTGAATGACAATATATATATATATATATAATATATCTGGAGATGGCTGGCTCTCTTCTGACTTGCGATCATCAGGGCATGCCTGGCCCGGACATGGGGAACTCCGGCCGGCTGAACCGAATTGAAGCTGCTAAAGGTTTTTTTTTTTTATTTTTTTTTATAAAATTAATTTTTGTTGGGGATTAATGACGAAGCAACGGTTGTCCTTTGTTCGTCAAGTATCCTTAATTTTGTTGTCCTTTTAATTACTTTTTTCTAATTTCAGCCTTTTGTTTTGTTTGCTGGTTGGTTGGTACAGTTAATCAATTAAGTAATTTGTTCTTCATGTCTTTTTTTTTTTCTTTTTTTCTTTTTCTCTTCATGTCTTTGTGTTGTGTGTTGCTGGTTTTATTTAGCAATTATGGAATTATTATCTTAATATTTTGATAATGATAATTATTAATTATTAATTAGTCAGCAGGGAAGGGAATGAATGTGGGTGAGGAGGAACAAGACCCAGAGCCTGTCTTGTTTCTCCAAAACCACTTTGAAAATGCCAAGAGCCATTCCTCAACCAAATTAAGCACGGCTTTTCAAATCTTATTTGGGCTTAAATAGAATCATAAGAAATATATAAATAAATAAATAAATCATATGCTTGGCAGGGCATGTTTTCTTATTAGACAGTTCGTAATTAAATCTTCTCCGATTATGAGGGAGCAAGGAACCAGAATCATAGGAAACAGACACACGAAAAATAAATAATCTGCCATGATGAATCGCAAGACATCTTAGATGTCATGGCTGATTAATTTAGTTGCGGAGCATGATGCGATGTGGAATGCGTCCATCTTGCATAGGAGAGAAACTCACCTGTAAGTACAACTAGGTGTATATCCTTTTTTATTTCTTTATGTCTCTCACGTTAAGAAGATGAGAGAGGTGTTTACGTAAGCTACTTCGCTCACAAGACCAGTTTTAATAATACAAATTTATAAATAAACCCAATTCTAGACATGTATTTATAAAAAAAACTCAAGCACTATTTAAACATATAAACACACCCTAAATCAACCTCAAAGTCAACTTTTTGGGTGTGTTTATAAATGAGTTTTGAGTGTGTGTAATGATGGGTTTTGGGTGTGTTTATATGTTTAAATAGTGCTTGGGTTTTTTTATAATTTCAATCCCCATTTTGGGTGTTTTAGTGAAACTCCCTTTTAATAATTAAAATAAGGAATATTTACTATTATACCAAATATAAGAGTTCAAATTATAAAAATATCTTATATATGAAATGGACTTTGAAAATACACCCAAAACTCATTTACAACATAACAAAAAGCTTTTAACTTCTTTTAAATTACAAAACTGTCATTAATTTCTTAAAACAAACTCAACCTCAAAACCTCATAAAAAAGCCCAAAACACTCAATAGGGGATCAAAGTAATTTAATAATCAAAATTAAATTCAATAGGGCCAGCTAGGATTTTTTTTATTTTTTATTTTTGGTTTGTTTATAGAAATTAAATTGTGTATAGTTTATTTATAGTTTTAGTGCTAAAAATAGATATATGACTAAATATTTCTTAAAGTAAACGGTGACCATTGATTAAATTAGTCTCCATTTTATACCAACTTTTGATAAAGTGAAAGCAAGCATTTGCACTAGATAATGCAAGTCTTGGATATTAACTTGAGTATTCAATAGCCTAATAAACGAGAGGACTCAAGTTGTAATTGAAGTTATCAAAACAATAATGGCATGTTTACTAATTCGTAATTGAATTTTGAGGAATTGAATTGAGGGGGAGTTGGATTCAGGAGAATTAAGTCCCGTTTGGTAACGTTTTAAGGGGTTGTTTTCATTTTCAGAGAACATACATGAGGCAAAAATACGTTCGGTGGCCCAAAAATAGAAAACACTGGGAATGTTTTCATAAAATGAAAACAAGTTCATGTGTACTTGTATAAAACAGAAAAAAGTTGTTTTCATTCTCATAGGAAACGTTTTCATAAAAATAACTCACATATTATTATTTCAAATTGTACTACCAGACAAGTTTTCATTATTTTTGTTTTCTGAAAATGTTTTCTAATTAATCTACCAGACGCATTTTCATTTCATGATAATGCAAATTCGTTTTCTTGTTTTCATTCTCTGAAAATATTTTAAGAAAACATTCTCCAAAAACGTTACCAGACGAGCCCTTAGATTCCAGATTTCTATTGAAGTTGTTTACTAAATAATATGGAATTGGGGTATGAGTAGTACTAATTACTAAAATGTCCTCGTTGTTGGGTTAAAGTAGATGACAAATTTGAAAATTTGAAAACTGTGTGAGGATATAATGGGTAAAAAAATATGAATTTCTAATGGGTTAGCTCTCCCGGAATTAGAATACCGCCTCCCACCCAAAAATTGAATTCCTAATTTTGTGTGGGCCTCACTTACTTTTCAATTCTTTGATGTCAAATAAACGAGAGAATCCTCCGTATGTAGAATTCAATTCCCGATGAGAATTTCAATTCCTAATTAGTAAATACACCATAAGTTTCATAAGAGGTCGATATTCTCTCCAACTCATTATTAGCAATACTGATATTCTCTCCAACTTAACAATCTACAAAGTTCAATAAGTATGAGGTTTTATCACAAAATGTCTTGATGATATTGACCGTAGAACCATTCATTATAAGTTATATTTTATTTTTTGAATGAAGTTATATTTTATTTAGTCAAATATCTGATGACTTATATTCTTCAACAAAAGATGGCATGTTTTTTTTTAAGGTTTATTTGGGCGTAAGAATCAAACGTCAGAAGATGCCAATCAAGTGTTTGTTCTAAGACAAATACATGAAAAGACTTGAAGCATATGGAGCAGGTACTTAGAAAAACTGCCTTGGCACATATCCTAAGTTAAAACAAAGGCAAGCAACGCTGCATGAGTCAATATATTCCATTTCTTGGATGTGCGAATACATTTCATTTTACAAAATATTCGTTTCTTTCGTGTGAGATTAGCCCACTTTTGAGCTTTTAGCCTTTAGGCAGAAACTGATTAGATTCTGCTTCCCTTTCAAGCTATATATATATATATATATACACACACACATAGATTTCTTACAAGTATAGCTGTAAAACAAATTCCCCCGTCTTCCACAATACAAGGAATTGAGTGAGGGAGAGAGATCTTATGGTCTTTGTCGTTTCAATTTAGTTAATCTAGTACATATAGTTTCAATTTGAAGCAATTCAAAGACAAATATTAATTTCTGTCAAACTTTTTTAACTTCCGTTAATTGTAAAAGGGCAATTCGGTCCACAAATTATTAAATTAAGAAAAATAATTTTAAAATAAAAAGAAAACATCTTTCTCCATTCCTCCTCCCAACCCCGATGCCTACCAACAGTCCGCACCCCACCCAACCCCAACCCCAACCCCAACTAGACACCACCTCCCTGCGACCAACCACCAACCCAGCCACCCAAGCCTGCCCCAACCCCAAACGATACATAACCATGCCTCGGATGTAGCAAAATCATACAACCACGATTTTACGCCTTTTCACAAGAACCACCACCACAACAACATCTCTATTTACCAAAACTCTACACCTCCGTTAACATTGGCTGTTTCAAAATTCAAAAAATCTTTAGGGTTTAGGGTTTAGCTAGCTGTTAGTTCACGCAACTGCAAATCCAACAGCCAATATTAAAGGCGTATTGACATCATCGATGACGTAGCTAGCCGTTAGGTTTTTAATTTTATTTTTAATAACCTTTTAAAATATTTTAAAATTCGTTGGAGGTCAGAACCATTGATTGAAAAGTTATTATTTATTTAAAATATTTTTAAATATTTTAAATTCATTTTGTTTTAAAAAATATATATAAATTAAAAACTACTATCTCGAAATTGTAGTTTAATTAAACTAAACAATACATAGTTGTGAAATATATGAGTGATGTACCATTTTTCTCAAAATAATAAAATATGAAGGGCCCTAAAATATAGTCATGCATGGTTGGAGATGGAAAAATTTAGTCATGCACTATTCTTTAAAAAATTAATATTTTAGAGGGATAAATATTTATCCTTTGACTACATTTAACCATATGACTGGAGATGACCTAATGAAGAAAATAACAAACCCAAATACTAAATCAACTGCTACTGGGTGAATGCGGCGTGGCAGAAGGACTTATTTTTTTTTTCATCCAAAGATTATTTGGAAGAGTAAAATTGGGTTTCAATTGTAAAAATATTTATTGATACATAATTGATTTCAGTATTAAAAGATAATCAAAATGGGGCCGTGCCTCAACCGCGTCGGTGTTGGAGAAGGGAAGAGGGCTGAGACAAGTTGGATCAGAGAATAAGGCATGAGTTTGTTGGTGGGGTTAGTTGGGTGTGGGGTGTGGGGTGTGTGGTGCGGTGGGTGTGTGGCTAGGGTGGTCAAGTGGAGTGATTTGGTGGATGTGTGGTGGATATGGTTTGGGGTAGGAAGAGGGCGGTTCATGATTAAAGTGGGAGGGACTTGACAGGGAAGGGGGAATATAGAGAGAGAGACTGAATTTATAATGTGTAATTAATTAATTAATTAATATATTTAATAAGGGTAAATTTGAAAAATAAAAGCTAGATTGTCATGTGCATTAAATTATATTATTTTAAGGGAAAGAAAATGACACATGTTATGTTGAAAAGAAAGAAAGTGCAAAAGAGAAGATTGCTAGCATTTCCAAACAAAGTTCTAGTAAAAAGTCATTGTTGCCGAATTAGCATCCGTATGTCGACTTATGAAATATTTTTTTAAAATTAAAATTGGATATGAAATAAAAAAGGAGAGATTCTTTTGTGAAGGCTACAAGGCTGGCTTTTGGAAGAGAGACTTGACTAACAATTTGCGTGTTTAGAGCAAATTAGTAAAAATCCGGATTAAGTTTACATTATAAACAAGCTGCTTTTAAAGCTGCTTTATAGCTAGACCTCAATAATTTAGCATAAACCATATCACTTTAGGCAAATGATGTGACGCCCAACACAAGATCCAGACCTCCATTTGGTTGTTGTTTGTTCAAGTTGACGTTAGTTGTCCCATGTCTTCTTCCAAACATAAATGAATTTTAGTTGGGAGAGAAAAAAAAAACAAAAAAGTTTAGTAAATTTCGCCCTAATTTCCGGTCAAGATGTTTTTTTTATGTTCGCATCAAGATTTATTGGTTGGTTGAAGATTATTATTGTTGAACCCAAAAAAAAAAAGAATAAAAAAAAGAATAAAATTTATATGGCTCTTACCTACCAACTTTTTATCATCATCAGAACTTCAGAAGTTGCAAGCGTGGCTTAGAGCATGCTGAGGCGATTTCTCTGTCGAACCCCATGTTAGATTAGATTATTCAATTCCACATTCGCACGTCATGACTCATCGTAAGTACAAATCACATCAATTATACGCAAATTTTGGCTTCTCCTCTTTCCAAAGGGGAATATCTAAGCATTCCTCGTTACACACAAATCACATTGCAGTACACTATCAAAAATCATGAACACGTGTTAAAGAACGAATAGATAATTAATGAAGGGATTCGAAAATGGACTAGAATTCGATGCTATTGTTGTTTGAATTTCGTGAGGTTTCATATGTGGATAATACTATTATTATTACTAGCTTTCTTTGCACGCGTTTTCGCGCTTGCGGGAGGGTTTTTTTAAAAAAAAAATTTAAAATTTATTTTAGAATTAAAATAGATAATTGGTAGTTATGTTATATGAAAATAAGATCTATTATATGAATTTTCTTTTAATTTTAATTTTTTTAATATGAAAAAGTGTGAATTTTTCATATATCCTCATTTAATTAATATTTTTAATTCTTAATATTTGCATTAATTAATGATATTTTCTGGTATTTTTAATGTTTCACTATTTTCTGCCTTTTGCTTTATATATATATTATTATTATTATTTATAACAAGCGATATAATTTTATTAAAACAACTGAAAAAAGTACAAAGGGAGTTATCCCATTAGCAGTATGACGGACATGAGTAAATTTCTCAATTGACTTGAGTTAGCCTAAGGGCTGAAATTATATAAAGAGAATCAATCTAAAAAAATACTTGTCTAAAACCCCTATCTTATCTATAGCCTTCATTGTTGCATATTAAGGCAATTTATCAAGAACAAAATTTGCTGCTAATCTTCATGACTCTCTGAGAAAGACTAGACAACCCAGTAAACTCAACAAGTTTTTGGGAATCATGACACAAACTCATAGACAACCCATAAGAGTTTCTGGAATCAAAACTTAAAAACTAAACAAAAACGACTAAAGTAGTAGCAACACATTCCATAAGATGCTTCACACAACCAAAGCCATCCAGATCAAAATAGAGACCAACAGATCTGCAACAAGGAGAGAAGATCATCATGGTTGGTCCCCCAAGGCACCCAGATCTAAAGCTTTCTTGCTCTCTCTCTCATTCTATCTTCCTTCATGCTACTTTACTGTGAATTTTCAACGGGATTAAGGGGGTTTTTAGAACATGTGCATGTGCCTACCTTCGGCTAGCTTTCTCTCTTCTCCTTTAGCCTAGGGTTTACTCAACAGGTAGACTGGGGTTGTTTAATCTATATATTGCTTTAATAATAACATCATTTTAAGTGTAAAAAACACTAATCAGAAAGTATAATCTAGTCATCATTATTCATTTTGCTAGTTGACAAAAAAAAGCAAGAGATAATGTTTATGTGATTTCAATCTATGCTAGAGAGAGACCCACCCCGATTTGATATTTCGACAAAATTATTAGATTCATAATGTTAGAAAGGAATGACTTATCCATTTGGTTTGAACAAATTTATTTTTCTGGGTGAGTTAGGATAGGATTATTTAAACCACATGAAGAATACAGCTAAGGCTTGGGCATGATTATCAGAGACAGTCCATGGGGTGTGCGAGGTGTGCGACCGCACAGGGCCCCCAAAATTTAGGGGTCTCCAAAGTTTTCTAAGTCAATCCATTAAATTAACTAAAACATGAAAATAAAAATGAAATATTAAATATCACCTCACAACACCACATGCAAGGCACCAAAACCAAAACCAAAACCAAAACCAAAATTGAATTGAATATTAATTATCAACAAATTCTACGACTTAGAGAGTAGAGACCCTAATTTAATTCAATTTTCTCTTCCCAACTCTCACACTGCTACTATTCTTTTTATTTATTTATTATGGTTTGAAACCTGTGTTTTCCTCTTCCCGACTCTCAAGCTGTAAAACCATTTTGCACAGGGCCTTCAAAATCAATGGACCAGCTCTGATGATTACATGAGATATATGTACCCGTATCTGTCATGCATGATTATATCAATTTAAAGATATTTAAGAACCCTCCAGAAATTCGATACAGCCGAACGTGTCCTAAAAAATCTCATGCAAGCTTGATTTGGTTAGGTTTGGAAAAAGCCTCACCACCAAGCAAAAGTTCAAAGTAGGAGCAAGATTCTGTAGCTGCCTTTGAAAGAGGGTTGAGACTGAGAGAGATTGAATGGTCCAGATCTGGAGTCTGCAATTTCTTCTAACATTTTTTTCAAAGTTGGATACGATTCCCAGAAACTTGAAAGCGAAGTTATAATTAACATAAATCAATGAAACATCGCCTTTTGCAAATTGCCGTCTGAAAAGTCTTGGTCATTTTAGACTTGTGAACAAGATTACCAACTTTAGCACTTGCGAATGAGATAGATTGAAATCTCCAAGAAAATAATTAAAGGTTGAAGAATGACGCATGCATGTTTCAAATTAAAGGATCAAAGGGATGAAGCTAGTTGTAAATGGGCCCACCAGTGGATAAAGCTCATAGATAATGGTCATCTACATACTAATAAATAAAGAATTACGCGTCATAATAACATATAGATAGATGTACATTAGACCAGTTAATTAAGACAGTGTGATTATTTTGATAATGTGCTCGAATTCGAGATTCGGTTACTCTCCTTGATTATGTTAGCATGTATAACAATGAGATGGGTGAGTATTGACTTCATGCTTGATAGACAGTACATATCAACCGGTAGCTAGTGCTTGTACTATGCCTTAGTATCTTTTGTACTAACAATTTCAATTGGGTAAAACAGGGAGAAAAGGCTAAAAGGCAGATATAAATATATATACACAATCCAACGACTAAGAATCGGTTCCAATCCACTCACGTCAATTTTGGTGCTTTGGTTCTGCCATCTGTGTATTTTTGACTTGCAAATTGCATTGATCATTGCACCTTTTATAATCCGGTGGGTACAAGTTGCGTCACGTGGCAGTTCTGAGACCATTGATAGCATGCAGGTGTTGCAGGTTCCCGTGTCTGTGTCTAAGTATTATTTATTGAATGAGTGATGTAGAAATGGGTGGTTGTAACTTGTAAGTGGAAGAAGAGGAAGAAAGGACTTGGTTTTCGATTTGAATATTTGGGGATGGCTTTGGGATGAAGCAAAAGATGGAGAATCGGGTCCAGGGTAGGGCATGTAAAAAACAAGTACATAACATCTCACTTTCACATGTGGTCCTTCCTCCAAGTTCAGGACCATGTACAGTTGGGGCATGTGACTTTTCTACTAGTACAAAGCTTATCAATTTCCAGTGTCCTCTCCCTCCCAGTATGTTACAGTGGCCCACTGAATATTTCCCTGTTTGGGCTTTTTCATTCCACCTGTTTCCAGTTCAGTTGCTTGGTGGATGGATCGCCTCATTCTTATTTAATTCTACATGTGCATGCAATTAATTGTACTTTCTTTGCTTTCAATTATTTCATTCTCTTTATCAGATATTATGGATGCAACTTCCAACTCCTGCACATCTTTTCTAATACACCACACACGTTACTATCAATTGTTTTTATTTATTTATTTATAACTTTTCATATTAAGATGGACGATAACACATTAATTTGCACACATTACACGTTATTATTAATTATGAAAGATATCATTAAATATCGATTAGATCAGTTAATTAAGATAGTGCGTCACCCATTTCACATTTAAACTTAATATACCTAGCATGAACTTTACTAAATCTTCCCATTACCGATTTATTTTAACCTCAACCTTCTTTCTTTCCACTCAAGTTTGAATCCTGACTATAGTTCGCTAACTCCACCTCTATAAATAAGAATAAATTAAAAAAAAGACATTATAGAATACTTGACCCCAAAAAAAAAACATTATAGAATAGAATATAATAGAATAGAATAGAATGCTGGTCCTCTTTCAAATTTCCAATACCTTGATTGATTCAATAGTTGGCGTGTGGCCTCCTCATCCATGACATGGAAAGAGCTCCATCAACCAAATAGATATTTGACAAAATAATTACTAAAAATATCAAAAAGCAGATGCAGATATTTATTTATTGGCTCCACGGCTCGACGCCACCCGTTACTTCGTGAGCCCCACGACGCCACGAAATATAAAACGACACTGTTCAGTGATCCCTTGTCACTTTCGGCACATGAGCATATCGACTAGCTCACCGGACGTACCGTTGTTTGTCATCAGTTTAATAAATAAAGACTAGGGCGGTGGTGAATCGGTCGCGTGCCTAAGGCGAGGGTTGTGGTTCTTGTAACACGTGCCACGATTTGGATGATGTGGCGACGTGCATGCGCCGAAGCCGCAGAAGCTGACTCAGGCTTGTCTGGGTTTTTCTCGAAAGCTGTGATAGGCACTTTCCTTTTTGTTCTTCTTGTCGGCGCCGTTTCCACGAGTCGGCTATAAGATTCGGCTGGCCAAGTCGTTGGGTTACGCTTCGAGGTAGTTCCACGTACACACGTAGTTTAGGCGAGGTGTCGATTGAGTGTAGGTCCCACAATTTTTATAAAGTTTTTTGATAACCCGAGATGACTTGTTAAATAAGGAGTTAGGTCATCCAATGACTTTTTCTTACTTTAACTTATTACTATCTTTTTTTTTCCCAAGCTTTTTAAATTATATTGAAAAACTTCTATGAAGGGTCTCGGTACTATATCACGTTGTGAGCCGAACTGAATTGAATTATAACAATTAAATTAAATAAGTATCGTGAATGCAATTTAATATGTTATTATTAGACTTATTAAATAGAACAATAATACAAAATATTATGTTTTACGAGTTTAATTTAAAAGAGTGATTCATAATGATAGATTTACACTCATCCACCTCGAGTCACCAAACAACGCCGAAGACCATCAACTTGGCAATTGGCACTTGTACTCATACAAGCAAATCTAAAGGTGGGGTTGACAACTCTTTGCGGGAAAACAAACATATTTTTTCTCCACTCCATTCCATTTTATCAAATTTAAGTTTCAAAATCCTTGATTTAAAAAAAAAACAAAAGTAAGTAGGAATGGGAGTGGCATAGGATGAGTAGGTTTGTTAATTTGTTAATTTTTTCTTCTTCTTTTTGGTGCAGAAAAAGAAAAAAAGAAAAAAAGAAAAGAAAAGTAGGTTTGTGTTTTGCACTTTACCCCATAACATAAAACCCTAGTAACGAAAACCAATAGTAAATTAGTATTAGTAATCTAAACAAGAAAATGAAAAAACAAAATTCGGAAAAGCACTTGGTATTAACAGCATTGCAATAACAGTAAATGCTTCGACATTGAACTGTGATTGGCTGACTGCATAATTTGGAGCCTAAAAAAAGCACTTATCAAGTAAAGCACTTGATTTTGTTGAAGCTTTTACTAAAATAAGCAAAGAAATCGTCAAGAAGAAAAACGACAGCGAAGCCTAAAAGCCTCATACCATTCCCACCCTATCCCAATCCAATTCACAAGCAAACCGATCCAAGCGAGGGAAGTGAAAAATCAAAATTGGTGGGTCCTGAACGGACCTCAAACTCCAGACTTAAATTTAGTTAATTGACAGAATTATTATAGTAGAGATACGTTAAGGTGGGCAACATAAATTTTATTTTTATTTTATTTTTTATTTTAAAATAAGTCCGAGACTTCCGTGAGGGATTTTAAGGCTTCGCCAGTGCCCGCGCCTATCGGCATCTTCCATTTTAAAATTGAATGCCAAATCCTATCTGTGTCTCTCTCTCCATTATATATATAACCTTCCCACAATTCAACTCTCCTACTCATTCCTCAACTTCAAAATCTTAAGGAAAGAAAATACCATTTGCATTTGCACCCACCTAACATTTTTCTTTCTTGGTCCCTCCAAAATTTGATAATCTTCTCTCTCTCGTCCTTTTTCTCATCACCCACCCACCACCACCACCATTCCAACTTTTCTCTCTCTCTCTCTCCCTATCTTTTTCTCATCTCCCAAACAACCATTTTTCTCTCTCTAGAAAATATTAACTAATCTTTGCCTCTTGCCTACTATATATACCACCTCTCACCACATCACTTAAAAATATACTTGCCCACCACCTTTTCTCTCGTTGCTTTGACAACTCTCAATCTCTCTCTCTATATACCTTTTTTCTCTTTGGTGTCTCTCTCTCCCGAAACACAATCCTAGATTTGGGTTTTCTTTGTCCCCTCTGCAACCAAACCAAACCAAACCCACTCTTCATTTTTCTCATTGGTTCACAATGGATAACAGCATCGACCACAATAGGAAACGAGCCCGATATGACTCGGACGACCCAGAAACAAAGCATATCCAACCCGAGTCCAAACTCGTTCGAGTCGACTCGAGTCACTCAGTTGCCTGCTCGCCCGAGTCGGGTTCCACCCTGTTCGACTCGACCAACTCGGAGGTGAACTCGGACGAGTCGTTGACTCCGCAGCCTGTCCGGGTCGACTCGGACGAGTTGGTTATAGAGCCGGAGGAGGTTAAGCTGATCCAAGACGACCTCCTCAACATCCTGGACGACTCGGACGCCGTTACCGACCGTGACCCGGCGATCCAGGACCTTGACTCGGTGATTAAAAGCTTCGAGGAAGAGATACAGGTTGCGGCATTTCCCGTGTCCGAAACGACGTCGTCTCCAGGCGGGTCGTCGCAGCCGGAACTAGGTTACCTTCTAGAGGCTTCTGACGACGAACTCGGCCTCCCTCCGACCAATGGAGGAAGCGAGGACGGAAAGTTGGAGGCCGCTGATTTTACGTCGAGTGGTTCGGAGGCGGTTGGATTGGACGGGATGCTAGGGTTTGAGAACGACATCATTCCGAATTACGACTCGTTTGAGTTGGGAATTGGTGGCGACTGTAACTTGAACAACAATTATAATGGCGGGGCGGAGTACGTGGCATTAGGTGGGTTGTTTGATTACTCGGATGGCGGCGTTTCGGATGTTTCGTGGCGAACCGAATCGCTCTCTGCTCTGTAGGAACGTTTCGGCGGCGAGGCGGTGGGGGGTGTTTTTGTTTACAACCCCGGACCGCTTTGTACCAGGGTACATGATAGACGCGTAGCTGTTTAGATGATAGGATTGTAAACTTGACACAATGTAAAAGACAGAGAACATGGAAAATTTTGAATTTGAACCCAACATGTTGATATTTGTTGCTTCTGCCCCTTAAAAAAAAAGTTGATATTTGTTGGTTGCTAAATTGACATTCGTTTTAAATTTTTGGGTTTGGGGTTGGATTCAAAAACAGAAAACAGAGGGAACAGAAAAGGGGGGAAGGTGGGTAGATCTAATACAGAAATTTCAATGCTTCAAGCAGAGAATACAAACCAACTAGGGAGTAATGTTTTTTGGGTTTATATTATCTCTCGTCAGTGGATTTTGAACAATATGTAATCACTGAATAATACATTATTCAAATGATTTAATGTATATGTCTTTGCTTCTATTTATATTGATGATATTCAATGTTTGTGTTAAGGTGAGATTTCGATATCCCAATTGATAGACGACTTTTCACACATTTCTTGTATACAAAATTATGATTATGTATTGAATAAATTTTTCATGTCTAATTTCACGAGATGGAAATGAATTGTTCGGGAACACTTGGAAATAAATACGAGAGAATGTCATTTTCCCCTCATTTTCATGTTTGGTTTGTACATAATAAATGAAACATTTCTATTTTTTCAACAGTACCGTTGACATTAATAAAAAAAGAAAAGAGACATTAAATGCTTTCCTAAGGGTATGAAATTTCCCAATGCGCGGGGAATCCATATTGCATTCTCAGAAATGCACTTACTAAACATAAGAATGCAATTTCAAATCCATTTATAAGCTCCTAAATCTTGAATCAAATGTGCCCTTATTATTTAGTATATAGAACAATCCCTTAGAGTTTTGATTTTAAAATTTATTCAATCCATAATTTAAAATTTAAAATTTTAGCCCTAAGCAATAATTTCAGTAACAATCGATTAGAAAAATAAAGTACCAATCAATCAAAAGCTGAAAGAAAATTAACAGAAAAATAAAAGTAAATTTATTTATTATTTGGGCTCAGAAGAAGCAAAAAAATATTTGGGCTCCAAAGAAGCAAAAAATATATTTGGGCCTACAGAAATGGACCGGATGGTACAATAAGGAGGCAAACCGGGTCAAGTATATACAAACCAACATCCACTCTCATCCACACACTCTCTCAAAAGATTGCACGGATCAGCTTCTGTTCTGCACTCTCTCTCACTCTCCCCCACTCATGGCTCTAACCATAGCCAACAGTGGAGCTACTGGTGGAGCTAGGCTCCTGTACAGCAGCTCCGCCAGACACCCCTACACCAATCTCTCCTCTCAACGCCACTTCCTCTTCCCTCTCTCCCCCAGAAGGACCCTCCACGTGGTGTCAGCCAAGAGGTTCACGTCCAGAACTGGGAGGTCCGATGGCAAGAACAAGAGAGGCACCACAACCACCAGAGACCAAGAACAAGACCCACTGCGCCTAGAACGGACGGCTGAGATTGAAAACGTTGATGGTGGTGTTTCTGTTGACAATGTTGATGATGGGTATTTCTTGCCTAAGCTTCCGGGTGACGAACCTGACTTCTGGGAAGGTGAAAAATGGGACTTTCTTGGCTTCTTTGTTGAGTACTTGTGGGCTTTTGGTATTGGGTTTGCGGTAGGTCTCTACTCTCTCCCACTCTAGTTAAATTTTGGTCTCTTAATTTGTTGATTTTTGTGTCTCTGCTGTTACGAGTATATGATCACTAGGGCTTTGCTCAATTATAGTTTAATTCAGTTGTAGCTGAAATCCTGCTCAAAGAATGATTAATTTCCACATTTTGTTATGATTTTGCTTCTATACCAGAGTGTTTTCTGGTGATTGTTGGAGAAATGCTCTCCTTCACAAGCAAGGGCCAATGCAACTGTGATTTCAAGACATGCCCTTTTTGATTCTAGCTTTTAACCTTCATGTCTGAAACCACACACTGCTGATTCGAATGATGTTCATAGATTCCTTAACTAGCCAAAAAGCTACCTGCTGGAACTGGTTATATGATGAAAACCTGAAGAAGAAATTCAGGGAGTTCTATTTGGTTGTACTTTTTGTTTATGCAAAGGTTGAGATTAGAAGTTTAATAACAGTTGAGTGAATCTTTTTCCTGAACAAAGTGTAGGGAAATCTAGCTCATAAGTGAATACCACCCTACTTTTGCTTCCACTAACCACCCCTCAAGGCTAATGCTGTTCTATTTTGCTGTGTGTGTGCAGCTTATTGCTTGTTTCGTTGCAGCTACTTCTTACAACGAAGGAGCAACTGATTTCAAGGAGACTCCTGTGTACAAAGATTCATTCCAGTCTCGGGAGTTTTTGGAAGAACCGGAGGCAACTAACCCAGATGTCTTCGAATCCAACCCAACTGAAGTGGCTCCTAGTTTGGAATAGTCTCTGTCATGAAAAAGACATTTACATCTAGTACATGATACACTCCTAGGCAAAGAAACTTTCTGTCAAACTTAATATCTCAATTTGTAAGGTGACGTTCCATATGTAAAACTTCGTTTCTGAATTGTATTTCCCCCCACTATCTTATGTGGTGTTGATCAGAAAGGCTAAGCTAAAGAGATGCAAATGAAGGACATAATTTGACAGTAAAACACTGTTCTTATTCAAATCAATTGAAGTTCCGGTAAACATTTAAACAAAACCATAGTGACATATAATCTCGAGCTGGTTCTAATTAAAAATAAAATAAGAACTCTAAACACACGATAAAAACCCATCCACAGAAAATAGAATCCCGTATGCTCGTATGATCATACTGAAAATAGAACTCCCGTCACTAGGAAACCTCCCATAGCCAGCGCCGCCACCTTGAGGTAACTGCCCATCTTCAATTTGGTGCCAGCACTTGAAGTTCTGCCAAATCCTAACCCCATCATGCTGGGTCTTGGTGCATTTTGAGGCATTGGAGAGGCTGAAACCCAAAGAAATAGAGAATCATAATAAACCCAAGAATTCACGCCTTGAATAGGATTTTTCAATTTACTTTTTTCTTAATCAAAGGAATGAACCTACAAGGAATAGTAAAATGACTAACCTAATTGATGGGTTCTTACTATTTTCTGATAGTTAATTTCTTTTTGGGACACCATTACATACATTAGAAGGATTATACACAAATGTAACAGATGGATGTATTTGCATACCAGCAATTGTAGAGTTAATAGCAGTTGAGTTGGTGTTTGTCCCAAAGGAAACTTGAGAACTAGGTGTGCTAGGAGGCACATGTACCCCTGCAGCAAAACCACACACAAAAAAAGAAGAAGATTAAAACAATGCATAAACATGAAACTGTTTGAAGTTATTCTACTTAACAGAGTTGAAACCAGAATTATCACAGAACCCTCTTGTTTTTAAATTTTTTTTATTTTCCGAAGTCAGAAGTTACCTGAACAAGCAGAGATGTCAACTTGAAGGCTGCAGAGAGCGGGCAGCTGAAGAGCACGTGTGGTGTTGATAGGGAAGGAGCTCAAAGTAGTGTCATTGAGCAAAAGGCAAAGGCAGTCTGGCTGCTGGCTATAGAGCAGCTTGAGGTTGTCACAACATGATTGTGCCGGAGATTGGGAAGTGCCTTGCACAAACGATGCACACGAGGCCAGTGGAAGAAGCCGTGTGGTGCATTGAGCAATGGTAGGGCTTGAGGAGCTGGGGTCTTGTGAAAGGATGGATGGTAGAAGGGAAATGAGAAAGAGTAGCAGAGTCAGAGAGGAAAGGGCAAAAGGATGTTGAAGCAGGGAGCTGTTAAGAGAAGCCATGTTATGTCCTTATGTAGAATAATAATTTGAGATTACCATTTACCAAGGTGTAAATATATGAAATGTTCATGTTTTCAGTGTGAGTTTCATGTATATATGGTGTGTGTGTGTGTGTTATTGTGCATGCATGCAATTTTTGCTCTCTTTTCCAAAAATATGTAAACAGATGAATGTGCTGCATGATTTGAGTGTCAGTTGCTACACGCATGGTGTGTGTTGTTCTGCTTGAACTTCTTGCTCTATTTTCCAACTTTACCAGTCCAAATGACATACAAAACAAACTTGATTGTTCTTCTTCTTCCTAACAATTAAAACTATTCAAACTAACTAAGAGATTCGTACTTGCGAAAGGCCAATTTTCAAGAGATATTGGTCATGATCTGCTGATATTCGAGTTTCTAAAATGATGTGAATTAACTTCTCCTCGTTTAACCATCTAACCCAAATAAGGTATCAAGTAATCTTTAAGGTTAAAACCTCAACAAATCAAACAGAAAAACAATTTACGAAATTAATATGATTGATCAATGTTCCAATTGCTACCTGTAAGTCCTTGCATTATTATGGCCACGGAAAGATGATAAATTTAAACTAATGCAACTAGGAGTTTCCTTTATTAATATGATTGATCAATGTTATAATTTTCGTTTATTGATAAGAGTAGTTTACAACATTATCCACTATTATCCGAGTCTCTATTGATTTTTTGTGAAATTGCCACACCAAAAAGAAAGGAAAAAAACAGAGCTCTCAGATTGATTTACTATGGAAATTCTCTCTTCAATATCTGCTTTGGATATGTTGAAACTAGCAAATTAATATATATATAAAGTATAAACTAATGCAACTAGGAGAGTCCCCTTTTACTAATTTTTTTAATATTAAATCGTATAGCCGACCGGCTATACTGCGTTAAAAAAAACAAGTGTAGCCGATCGGCTATACTTGTTATGACACGTGAATGGCCGGTCCTTTTTATATTTTTTATAAATCGTATAGCCGAGCGGCCATATGCTTTTTATTTTTTAAAATAGTAGAGCCGACTGGCTATACCTATTTTGACACGTGGTAGCGTAATCTCTAGGCGGTCCTCCCTTTAAAAATATATAGTATAGCCGCACGGCGATACTGTTATGATTTCACTGTCTAGCCGCTCGGCTATACTTATTTTGACACCTTATAGCCGCGCGGCGAAACTCGGTTTTTTAAATATTTTTAAAAATGGTATAGCCGTTCGGCTATATGCGGTTTTATTAATTTTTCTTGAAAATAGTATAGCCGCTCGGCTAGACTCGATTTTTTTTTTCTGTATTTAAAAGGAAAATAGTATTGCCGCTTTGAGAGAGAGAGAGAGAGATATATATATATATATATATATTGGGATCCATTTTTTTAAATAAATTTTTCCCCAATTTTCGTTTATCTATAATTGTAGTTTAGAACATTATTCATTACTATTAGGCGATTACTCGAGTCTCTGTTGATTTACTGTGAAATTTTCACACCAAAAAGAAAGAAAAAATTGAACTCTCAAATTGATTTATTATGAAATTTCTCTATCTTCAATATCTGCTTTGGATATGTTGAAACTAACAAATTAATTGTTGATTTTTACAAGGCATTGTAAACAAGTCTGAGTTTCTCGTTCACCTTCTCCATGTAAATTAAATGCTCACTGGCCATAACTTCAAGTTCCCTGCATACCATTGTACTACGATTTCATTGTCCATTAATTCTTTGTACGTCCGTTTTTCAATAAGAAACAGAAGGAAAGAGAAAAAGTGCAAGAAGTTTTCTTTTTTAACCCATCAATGGGGACTGACCATTTTTGTCAACCTAAGTATCAAGAATGCATACGTTATGTATCCCATCTCGCAGTCCTAAAAGCTTTTACAGCTCAAAATCATATAGATCAGATTTCTCAATCAAAATGGTCGTATTCATTTGAAAAATCAACCCCTTCCAACTCTGTTAGTTAGTAGGTGGAACTGAAGTGAAGTAACTTCAATGAACGTGGTTTGTAATATACACACATACACACATTCTCCTGTAACGGTTTATGGTTTATCATTGCTGAGCTTCTAAGATACACACAGCAAAGCCATGTCTCTGACTTTTTGGGTTAAGAAGAAGTTTGCTCCACTAAAAACTCACAAGGGCAGTAATAGGCGGTTACTTCCTCGAACCAGCTCTGCTTCTGCTACAACCTTAGAGGTGCCTCTGGTTGGTTCCCTCTGTCTTACTATTTTCAAACACATTATGGATAGTTTATGGATGTCGGTATGTAGTTCGTGCTTGATTATAATTTTATTGAGCAGATTCCGGGAGTGGTTATAGCTGCTGATTTAGGATGGGGCAAGTGCCAAAGTGGACTTCCCAGGTGATTTCAGATGTTGATGGTAAGAGTTCTTTAAAGCCTTCTATGGAGCCATTACTCGGTTGAAGTTCCTGGTTATGTAACATCCATCATATGTGAGAATGATAATTTATGGAAGCTTATTGCGGGTACCAAACTTTCAATTATACATGACCAATTACGTATAATTTGTTGATGTGGGTTCTGCATTTCTGCAGATGTGGTGTCCATGGTGGTACATCTTCTAGATAAGAAGGTAATGCTCACTCGTAAATCAGTCCATAAAGGATCTCTAAGAAATGTGTCTGCCTTCTGTAGAAAACTGTCTCACAAAGCTTCAAGGATTGCAAGATTTTCTAACCGATTGCTCTTGAAAATCCTTTTTATAATGAATTCATCCATGTAAAAATGCCTGAGTTTTTATGTTTTCTTTGTGTGTATAATATAAGTAAATCCTCAAGCCATGATCACTAAGCTTACAGTTATTTTGTACTATAATAATAGATGTGGTTCATAGTTCCTGCTGCAAGCAGCCTAGAAACTTTTAATCATATGTCTAAGTTACTGTACATTGAATAAAGCAGTTATTGGTTGTCTTATAAAACAAGTAATTGGCAGACTAGTTTATATATCATTAATCACTCGATTGCAGACAGATATGCAGACCAGAGAAATAAAAAAAGTGAAAAGAGAGAATTTTGGAATCCCAAAAAGAAATTCCTAATATTGGAGTCAAATAAACTTTGCATTTCACCCAGATTAAGGCATTAATTGCCAGTTGGAAAAGGTGTTGAGAAAAAGTGATGCCTTTGTGTCGGCATAGGCCCCTCTGGAAGCAAGAAAGTGATGCTCTAGTTAGCTTAGTGCATTTGAGGAACACAAAAGAATGCAAAGAAGTCAAGAATAATGAGAAAAACTAACCACATTGCCAACCTATACATATATATCTTTGCATGGGAAGAATCAGATTCCAAGATGAACAGAACTCCATGAATCAACGGAATTATATATAACCAGCTCATGATACTCGATCGATCCTTTTTCGCTTTCTATATTATTCCATTGCATTATTGGCATTTAATATCAACCTTCTGTTGTTGTCCATTCGACCAATTTTGGATTCTGAAGCAACAATTGCAATACATCTCTCTCTGATCACCATTTCATGACAGACAAGGTATGCTCAAATTGAATTACAATGTCCAATATTATTTCAGTCTCTGATATCTGCATGATCTGATACAAATATTTGATCATGTTCAGTTCTGCTACATGCTGATGAGAATCAATATTGACTGCAATGGTTGCTACAGAAAAGTAAGGAGAGCTCTTCTTGATATGCGAGGTGTGATAGAAGTATCTTAATTTTCTCGTACACAAGTATATATATGTTGTTTCTTAACTAATGATTATATAAATACGCATGTGTAGAGTTGGAGACGCATTTGATAGAGAAGAAGGAGTGCAGGGTGAGCGTGTTCGGCAGATTTATCCCACAGGACGTAGCGATCAAGATAAGGAAGAAGACAAATCGCAGAGTTGAGATACTGGACATACAAGAACTTAGCAGCAACAATAGTAACACCAATGATGAAGAAAACCAAGATTAGCAGCAGACGCCTTTGATCACTTCTTGGAATAATCCCGTATCGCATCCCAACCAAGTTGAAACCACTTGTATGCATGTGTGATGTAAAACTTTTTCTTAAATTTTAGCAAGATTTTCGCTTCAAGTTTAAGTGCATATGCAAGTGGGACTTTTTTTAATACTGAGCTCCCATACGTGCTAATAATTCAAAGGAGTCGGCTGTGTGCACATGATGACGATTTAATTATGAAGCCATAAAAACAGAAATTATGGAGGGCAGAGAGAAGCCTGCAGATGGTGCAAACTGGTTGGTCAAGTTGATTGTCAGTCATATTGCCAAGAAAATAGGCAAGCCAACCATGTTAGAGACGGACTGATCTGGCTGTTGTTGGTTTCTTTTGTTTTTTCTAATTTTAAATACAAGCAATATTAGAGCAACTCCACCCATTTGCTCTTAGTCATGTGAGCTAGGGCAGCTACTATTCACGTGAATAGTGGTTGCCCTTGCAAAATCCGAATTTTGTGTTTACCGTTGCCCTTCTAAGGCGCATTATTCATTTTTTTGTTTTATTCACAATTTTTTTACCTCAATAATTAATTTGGATAATATTTTCGGATAAGATTTACGGGTTTCTACGTGTCAAGACTATTCATAATCGGATAAAATTTCGGGATAAGATTTTTTGGTTCAAATTTCGGATGAATTTCAAAATTCAAAATTCAAATAAATTTTTGGGTTCAAATTTCGAATGAATTTCAAAATTCAAATTTCGGATGAATTTCAAAATTCAAAATTCAGATAAATTTGGGTTCAAATTTCGGATGAATTTCAAATTTCAGATAAGATTTTCATCCAATCAAATCAAGCCACGTGGCATCTCTATCTTGCCAAATTTTTCTATAAAACCAGAGGCTCACCTCATACCTCTCACACCACATCTTTCAATATTTCATTTCTTAGAGTTTAGAATTCATTGCCATTCATTCTCAATGGAAGAATATAGGATATGCTTGGAGAGGCAAGAGAGAGAAAGAAAGGAGAGAAACCGTAGAGCCGATGAAATCAATGAGTTGCAGAGGCAAGTGATGAACAAGTTCTCATAGCAGTGGCAATGGAAGAGGAAGAGAACTAAGGTCGCCGCCGTGGTTCACAAGTCGGCCGTCGCCGGAATGTGGACAGACATAGGCATTCTCGGGTAAGAATCTTTTGGAAGATTATTTTATCCCAACTGCTTTGTACTCTGATGTTGATTTTCGAAGGCGATTTAGAATGCAACCCCATTTGTTCAATAAAGTCATGCATGATATTTGCAATTATGATGCATACTTTGTTCAAAAGTGTGATGCTACCGGGTTTTGGGCCTTCTTACGGAGCAAAGCTTACAGTTATTATGCATGTTGGCGTATAGAGCATCTCACTGATCAGGTGGATGAGGTTGCCCGAATGGGGAAGTCCACTAAGTTGGAGGCTTTGGTAAGATTTTGTGATGCGGTTGAAAATCAGACACTAGGGACTACTGCGTAGACCTACTCGGGGACCTCCAACGGCTTCTACAAAAGCCGAAGCTCGAGGATTTCGGGAATGATTGGTAGCATCGATTGCATGCATTGGTAATGGAAGAATTGCCCAACCTGCCTGGCAGCGTGATTACGGAAATAGAAAAGGCACAAAAGTATCATCCGAAGCCGTTGCTGGCTTCGACACATGGGTTTGGCATGCATTCTTCGGAGTTGCCGGAGACCAAAATGACCTCAACGTCCTGGGTCAATCTCCGGTCTTCAACGATGTTTTGACCGGCCAAGGCCCCAATATTACCTATCAAGTCAACAATACAGTCTACCAGACGGGGTATTATCTAGCTGACAGATATCTACCCAAGGTGGACCACATTTGTCAAATCCATTCCGAATCCCCGATCTCATAAGCAAAAATTATTTGCTACTTATCAAGAAGGATACAGGAAAGATGTCGAAAGGTGTTTTGACATCCTTCAAGCTCGATGGTTGATTGTTCGAGGTGCGGCCCGTATGTTTGATGAGGAGATCCTCCGAAGCATTATGATGACTTGCATCATCCTCCATAATATAATTGTGGAGGATGAGTACGATTATGATCTTTGGAGAGGTCTATGAACCGGATCCAATAAACACGGCATTGACCCGGATTTATGAAAAGCCCATGGGGCCAAATAGAGAACCGTTTGAGTCGGAACCGTTGGTGAGGGACGATCGTATGATGACCCGGATGATAGATCGATATACAGAGATGCAATCTTCGTATATTCATGAAAGCCGTCAACTTGACTTGATAGAGCATATATGGACGGTGAAAGGGAATGAAGATGAATGATGGAGCATAGATGCTTTGGTTATGTTTTAGGACTTATGTTTTGGTTGTGTTGTTTAGTATTGCTTATGGTTTGGTTGTGTTGTTTTTTTATTTATTATTGTGCCTTGTTTGTAGTTTTTGTTTTAATTTTAATTATGTTTTGTTTGATGTATGGAATATGTTGAATAAAATTGTCTTTTATTGAATGCTTTGTTTATTAAATAAAGAAATCCAATACAAGTCATTAAGAATTACTACTACTAAAATAAAAAACATGAAGTACACCAACTTTAATAGAAAACAAGAAAAATAAAAATACATAAAAGGTATGCCAACTAATTTAATGGTTTTGATCATTTAATCAATCCGTGTTGCTAGGCCCATCATCCTGGAAAATTTTTCTTCTCATAACATCCCTTCGTTCTAGCTTCCAATATTGTTTTGTATCAGGGGACATATGGCTTGTATCTATCGCCATAGTTTCCCGATCCGTCTTCTCCATATCTTTTTTGCGCAAATACTCCTTTTCTCGTGCACACTCGGCTTGAATTGCCACCTCCATATCTTGGCGTTTTGCTCCATTTCAATTCTTATGGCGTTTTGCCTTGCAATTTCCTCCAAAAACTTTGAATTATGATTGCTTGAATTACTCGCTTTCTTTGCCTTCGCAGCCTTTCGGCCAATAGGCCTTGGTTCCTTTTGGATGGGTGAGTCTTCACTCATAGGGGAATCGAGAGGTGAATCCGATGTCGTTGCATCACGGAGAGGCGTCTCGTTTAACACAACGTCGGGACCCGTGAGAATAATATTGAAGCGTTTACAATATTTCACCACCTCCCAACATTCATGATGGGTGAATTTTTTTTTGCCACCCCCGGTTGCACCGAACCACATCTGTGCTTGAATGAGCTATTTAACAAAAAAATGGAAATGCAATAACTATTTAAAATATATTGGATATGCAAGTAACAAAATAAAAATAATGAAAATGCAATTAACCTTACAAATAAATTGGAAGTGCAAGAAATATGAAGAAACAATTGGAAATGCAATAAATATTAACAACATATTGAAAATGCAAGAAATATGAAGAAACAATTGGAAATGCAAGAAATATTAACAACATATTGAAAATGCAAGAAATATTAACAAAATATTTGAAATGCAAGAAATATTAACAAAATATTTGAAATGCAAGAAATACTAACAAAATATTGAAAATGCAATAAATATTAACAACATATATATATTAGGACATTAAACTTAATATAACGAAAATTACAAAATACTTACCTCGTTAGTACGATTTTCCCCACTTCTATACAAGTTCATCGCTTTTGCCAAGGCATCTCTCCATTTTGCCATCTCTTTGTTGAGAAGTTTCCACCTACTCGACAATGCCATTTCCGTACGAGGCGAGTCCGAATTTTTATAAAATTGGCATGAATTTTTTCCACATATGGAAAAATTTCATCTCATTGCCTGTCAAGGGACAATGACAAACGCGGAGCCAAGCCTCACACAAAGAAACATCTTCCATGGTGCTCCACGCCCCTCCGGTTTCAATAGAAGAAGTCATAAAAATAAGAAATAAAATTACAAGATGAAAGAGATGAAAATGTTAAGTGAAGAGTGAAGAAAATGTTGAGTGAAGAGTGAAAAAAATGTTGAGTAATTGTAGAAGTAGAATAAAATGTATGAGAATTGGTGTTGAAAGTGAAGGGTATTTATAGGAAAAAAAAATCAGAATTTTTTTTATAAAAAATTTCGATTTTTTTTTCATAATTTTATTGCTGAAAAATCGCCAGTTGGATGAAGCTTTGGAATCAAATCGGAGCTTGGGAGTGCCACGTGTCTTCCACCCGTTGGTGGTGTCGACGTTAGCGCGCACGCTATGCACGCGCCGACGGTAAAAAAATTTGAACTCCACGTGGCGTCGTTAGCCTTACCTCACCCCCGCGTTTTGGACTGGGCGGAACTTGCCTTGAGCCGGCCGGTTGGTGGGTCCCACACCCCGGCCTAAGGTCGCTCATTGAACGAAATTTTTTCCCCACCCTTGGGTCGGGCTGGGTGGAATTGGCCTTAGAGAAAAATAATTTAAACACGAATCTCGAACATAGCGTTAATCACTCCAACTATAAGAGCAACTCCACCCATTTGCCCTTAGAGCGACTCAGTATGTCCGAGCCTCGGTGGGCTTGCTTTTGAAAAATTATTTCCAGCGGTGGTGAAGCCAGTGCGGGCCCCACGAACTGGCCGCGGTCGGCCGAGGTCCAAAACGCGGCGGCGTCATGCGTGCTCTGATGACCCCATGTGCTCTGATGCCATGCGCTCTGATCTTTATTAAAGTCCACGTGTCGCTCTCTGGCTCTCCGATCGGATTTTTTCTCCAATCCAATGGCGCCAATTTTTGTGCAATAAAAAAATAAAAAAATCAAATTTTTTTAAAAATACCAAAAAATTACTGATTTTTTTTTAATAAAAATAAATACCAAAAATTTTATCCGATTGAGATATGAATTTTATAATAAATATTGACACATAAGAACTCAAAAATCTTATCCGAAATATTATCCAAACGAATTGTTTAGGTAAACAAATTTGTGAAAAAGACAAAAAAATGAATAGTAATTGCCCTTTGCCATGGCAATGGGTGGAAACACACAATATTATTTGCAAGGCAGCCACTATTCACGTGAATAGTGGCTACCTAACTCCCCATTGCCATGGCTAAGGGCAAATGGGTGGAGTTGCTCTTAGCCATGGCCGGGAGCTAGGCGATTACTATTCACATAAATAGTGGTTGCCCTTGCAAATCAAAATTTTGTGTTTCCACCCGTTGCCCTTGCTAAGGGTAGTTACTATTTATTTTTTTGTTTTATTCACAATTTTTTTTACCTCAATAATTAATTTGGATAATATTTTAGGATTAGATTTTAGGGTTCCTACATGTGAATACTATTCATATCTCATAATCGGATAAAATTTTGAATTTCAAATTTCAAATAAATTAAAAAAAAATTGGCTGGTATTTATAGAAAAAAAATCATTAATTTTTGGGTATTTTTAAAATTTTTTCGAATTTTTCCAGTATTTTATTGCAAAAAATTAGTTGGATTGGAGGAAAATCGGATCGGAGAGCCCAAATGACGCCACGCAGGAAAAAAATCAAATCGGTTCTGTAGCAATATTATAGCGGCGTTAGCGACCGAGTTTTGGACCTCTGCCGGCCCAGAGTTTGTGGGTCCCACACCCCGGGCTGTGCTCTGAACACAATTTTTTCCCTAGCCTTGGGCTAGGCTCATGGATGGAAAGGTTCTAAGAGCTATTCCGGAGGAGCCCACTGAGGCTTGGGGGAACTTGTTCCGGGACTGACCAGCCCGGGAGGTGTGAGACCTACCAACTCGGCGCCGGCGACTTCACCGAGGTCCAAAAGCGAGGGTTGACGTCGGCCTACAATATCACTACTGATATGCAGACCCATTGATTTGATTTTTTTCCTTGTTGCCACGTGGCATCGTCTGGGCTCTCCGATCGATTTTTTCCTCCAATCCAACGACATCCAATTTTTTTGCAATAAAATCTGAAAAAAATTCGAATTTTTTAAAAATACCCAAAATTAATGATTTTTTTCTTCTATAAATACCAGCCAATTTTTTTAATTTATTTGAAATTTGAAATTGAAAATTTTATCCGATTATGAGATATGAATAGTATTGACACGTAGAAACCCTAAAATCTAATCCGAAAATATTATCCAAATTAATTATTGTGGTAAAAAGTTGTGAAAAAATAAAAAAATGAATAGTAATTGCCCTTTGTCAGTGTGAGCCACTCTGACACTGGCCCCATATTTTCTCACTCCTCTATTATATTATATATAATATATAGAATTTGTAACAAACAACTTAGAATTTAAGTTAAAATGTCATCTAAAGCTGCGTGGAAACGGAAAATACTATTTGCAAAGGCAACTACTATTCACGTGAATAACGCTATAACTCCCTTCGCGAATGGGTGGAGTTGTTCTAAGCCTCGCATGATTTGATTGTTTATGAACAATAAAAACACTCTCTTTTTACACGCAGCTTTTCTTTTTTATTAAATTTGAGTGGCGTACAATTAAAATTTTCAATTATAAAAAGAAAAAAAAAAGTAAAAAAAAAAAGAAAAAAATCTCCCAGTTCTACATCATTACGCAACTCTTTCCAATGATAAAGTCGTATCCGGATAAAGTAACAGCGCTGCCTCTACCCCGTCACAAAACTGAAAACTGAAAACTGAAACCGTGAAACTTTCTTACAATTTCCGTACCTGATTTACTTTTATTTAACTTATCTCTAGCTCTTCAATCTAGTTACATGACATCAGACCAAAAAAATTATTTGGTAAGCCACAAACCACAAAAAGACGCTTTCTTTATAGTTGTTCTACTGTGATACATTCCAAACCAAAACATTGTCTCTCGCTCTCAGGCTCTAATCCCTCCAACCACAAATAAAGGGAGAGAATTTCTAACTCTAGCTCTCTCACACCCTTCGTTGTATTACAAGATTTCCATTATTCCCTCTGTTTTCTTCTGTTCTCTTGGAAAAATGGCAGCAAAGTTGGGTTCTTTCAAGTACAATTTCCAAGAGAAAAGAGAGAGGTTGCTCTCAACCCAGAAGGACTACTCCGAGCTGGGCTTCGTCCACATCGAGGAACAAGAGCCATATGGGTCTCCTCGCTGCTGCACTTTTCGATCAGTTTCCGATAGAATTATGAGCTGGTGCCGGACTGTACAAAATGTTTCTAACCGGGCAATTCGGATGGGTCAATCCGATCCGAGAAAGATCGTATTCGCGGCCAAGATGGGTCTGGCCTTGATGATCATTTCGTTGCTGATTTTCCTCAAAGAGCCTTTCAAGCAGCTCAGTCGTTACTCGGTCTGGGCCATCCTCACTGTTGTGGTAGTATTTGAGTTTAGCATAGGTAAATGTATTTTTCTACCATTCATTTTGATTTTGGCTTTATTTAGTCATTTCATCATCTGGGTGTTCATCGATTTGCACGTGTGCCTATGCTTTTGGGCGTCTCTGGGTAGAAATAGTTGTTTCTTGTTTTGTTGCATTTTACTTTTTTTTTTTTGGGGGGCAAAATTGAGGGTCTTGTTTTTTAGATTTAATTTTTTGTTTGTTACTATTGTTAGCATTAGTAGTTCACATGAAAAGAAACCAACTTTCACGTTCAGTATGTTATAAAGTGGAACGCTTGACAGTGTAATCACCTGAAGGGAATTGGAAAAAGCATGGAGCTCATGATTACAATAATGAAGTGAAACTAAAGTGTTTTTGTTTATTCACGATAAGCTATTATTGTACAAGAATGAATATTTTGGTGAACAGCTTCCCTCAATCATCCGACATCTTTTTGTTTTTTCAAATTGTTTTAAATTAACTAAATCCATCTTCTTTCTTTTGTTTTAATAGGCTGGGCCTTCAACTTGAATTAGTTCGTAGTTCAAAGTGCAATTTTTTTTTTTTGCAGTGTAGTCTGTTGTCTTCCAACATGAGCATGCCTATGTCTGTTTTACTTTCTTATATTCAGTGGCTATGTTCTTCTGCAGGAGCGACTCTGAGCAAAGGATTTAACCGTGGGTTAGGGACATTTTCTGCTGGAGGCCTTGCTTTGGGTATGGCGCACTTATGTGGACTAGCTGGAGAGTGGGAAGAAGCTGTTATTTTCGCTAGTATCTTTATCATAGGTCTGAATTTGCAATCAATATACTTTTTTTATGGCATGTCACTGGAAAGCTCAATGTATGCTAATTGCTAATTTTGTGTTTTGTTTAGTTTTTATTTTCATGACGTGTTATTTGGTCGCTAGGATTTCTTGCAACTTATGCAAAGCTATACCCAACAATGAAGCCTTATGAATATGGGTTTCGAGTGTTCTTGTTGACATATTGTTTCATCATGGTATCTGGGTATAGGACAAGGGAATTTGTCCATACGGCTGTGTCACGATTCTTGCTTATTGCACTGGGTGCTGGTGTTGGTTTGGGAGTAAATATATGCATTTTTCCCATCTGGGCTGGTGAGGATCTGCATAAATTGGTGGTAAAGAATTTCATGGGCGTCGCAAAGTCATTGGAAGGTTGATTTACGATATGCTTTGCTTTTGTTGGATATTGTAAAATATTTTTCTTTTATTAGTCCAAACCCCACTTTTGTCATAATTAATTTCCTTTATTGACTATCTTTATCATTTTTTAGGTTGTGTTAATGGTTACCTTAATTGTGTTGAATATGAGAGAGTTCCTTCTAAGATTCTTACCTACCAAGCTTCTGATGACCCGCTTTACAGCGGTTACAGATCTGCTGTGGAATCTACCAGCCAAGAGGACACTCTGGTATTCTTTGTTGTAACATGGTGATGCATTGGCAATTCACCATATTGGCAGAATTTTTCTTTCGGTTTTTGTTTTAACTCATTATTTTTGTTTGAAGATGGGATTTGCTATCTGGGAGCCACCTCATGGTCGTTACAGAATGCTTAAATATCCATGGAAGAACTATGTAAAAGTAGGTGGTGCACTAAGGCATTGTGCATTTACGGTCATGGCCTTGCATGGATGTGTACTTTCTGAAATACAGGTACTAAAAATTTCCACCTCTAACCACATTGTGAGGCAATTAATGACAAAGATACTGTATTTGTATTTTCATTTATTTGGGCTTTTGTATATACTTTGGTGTAGCATGACAATGATGATATGTAAGCCTCTGGAATTTTTTTTTCTTTTAAAAGTATTGCTCATTCCAAAAGTAGTTCCTTCCTTCTGATTTCCTATTCTAAAGGAAGAAATCGTGAATCAAAGGCCTTGCATGAACAAATGATTTTTGGTTATGGTTTCCCAAGTATGGGTGGTTATACTCTTCCATTTTTTCCTAGTGAGACCTCTGGAAAGAATATATGATAGCCGTGCTTGAGAGCATGTAATTTTTTTCCCTTCTCTTCTTGACTTCAAAGATAAGTTGTGCACTTTGGGTATTTTGTTTCTTGAATATATCTCATGGTCTACCTTTGTTCTTTAATATGAATGACATGTAGTTACCGTTATTTTAGTTTTTTTTTTCTGGGGCACTCGTGAGCCCTGAGGAAGCTCATTCAGTAATGGCAGTCATGGCATATTCGCCATCAAATATAGCTTGGTTGCATTGTGTTCTTTTTCTTTAAGATTTTGTCAATCAGAATGTTTCTGTGTTGTCTGCTGGCCCATTGGCTATTCAATAGGTGTCATTGCCATCTTTGTCAAGTCGTCTTGTGCCATTGAATGCAGCTTTCACCTTCTCTCCTTCCAAGGCTCTAAGAGTTTTTGGCTGTAAAAGGGGTTTTTTTTGGGGGGTTTTGGGGTGGGGTGTGGTCGTGGTGAAAGAACATTGATATGCAAAGAGTTCACAAGACCAAGTTTTTGAGAAGAGGGGTCTTTGATGTGGTTGTATTCCCTGTGGACTCAAAAATTGAAATTCTGATTTTGGCGGCTAATATCTACTGACCCTTGTGCATTTCGGGTATTCAAGTTCATATTCCACCTGTTTTGGAGAGATAAATGCTCTGCCCGGTCTCATCCTAACTGGAGCCAAATATGCAATATTGACATTTCATCGAAACTTTATCTTCCATACAATGAGACGTTGGCTGCACAAAATAAAAGTTTGACCTTCTCACTGAATTGATTAAAATGGGATGCTCAACTCTTTTGGTTATCTGGGCATCTTGAAGCGCATCAGATGAAAACATGAGGTCATTGTTTTGCCTGAGAGTTTAATATTTTCTCAATTATCATGCCTGGGAAAGTTCTTCCTGCCAAGTCATCTTTGGTGTTTTTGTCCTGAAGAACTCTCATTGAATGATGTATATGTGTGGGGGTATGAAGACTGTAGTTGTATGCAATTCAATATCTTATACTACAACCCTCCTGGTTCGCTAAGTATCAAAACCTGTGGTGGATGTTTATCTTGTTTTATGTACATGCAACTGTAATGGTCCTCGCGCATTTGATAAGAGTAATTGTAATTTTCCTGAACCATCTGTGCGTATTTGTGTTTTTATTTGACATGTTATAATCTATTTTTATTTAACTTCCAACATTTGTGTATGTAGGCTCCTGCTGAACGAAGACAAGTATTTCGTAGGGAGCTCCAAAGAGTTGGTTTCGAAGGTGCTAAAGTGTTGCGTGAACTTGGGAACAAACTGAAAAAGATGGAGAAACTAGGTTCTGTAGATATACTCAACGAAGTGCATGAGGCTGCAGAGGAGTTACAAAAGAAAATTGACCAGAAGTCATACCTTCTTGTTAATTCAGAAAGCTGGGAGATTGGAAGTCGGCCAAAGGAGGTGGGAGATCCTCAAGACTTATTGAACTTGGATGATGATGAAAATACGTTCCGGGAATACAAATCCCTTAGTGAAGCTGTGCTTGATCTCAGATCTTTTCCTGTGCCACAAAGTTGGGATGGCCAAATGCCTGCGATGCCAACTGGCGTGAGCCCCATACCCACTGATGTCAACCGCTCCAACCCGCCCGTAGGTTTTTCCTCAGGAAGCATGTTCATGAAACAGGTTTCATGGCCTGCAGGACTGAAATTTGAGGTTAACGAACCTCCAGTAGCAGAAGAATCCAATACCTACGAAAATGCTAGTCAATTGTCGTTAGCCACATTTACATCCCTGTTGATAGAATTTGTTGCAAGGCTTCAAAATCTTGTCGACTCATTTGAAGAATTAAGTGAGAAAGCACGTTTCAAGGAACCTGTCGAATCACCAGAAGTATTAGAGCCACCTCGCAGGTTTTGGACCAGATTGCTCAACTGTCTGAAATCCTAAATCAACGTATCTCGTACTATTCTGCTTTATTTAACCTGCTGTTAGTTCAGTTGTAGAATACAATGCCACTGATTTCTGCTGCTGCTGCTGACATTACTCACAAGAACAGTCTTGCTTTCATAGTTGACAAAGATGAGCATATAATCGCGGATATGTCGATACCTTTGGTTCCGCGTGCGGCCCGGGGGGGTTGGTGGTGGTTAGATGATTTGCAGGCTACGATTAGTATTATTACTCAGAGCATTAATGGGGATAATGAGAATGGATATGAAACAATATGTTTCTGACTAACACTGCATATTGATGTTGGCATTTTTAGTTTTAGCTCCGTTATATATTGTAAGATAACTCTGGAGTTACACGCTTTAATGACGATTCTGTAGTTTATTTTCCTTTGTGTGATCTGTCTCAACTCTCCATCTTTACCAAAACAGAAGCATGCCCTGTGCTGTGTTACAAACCAGCCTTTAATCATTCGTGAATGAGTCCTACTTCTGTTCACCATATAATGAAAAACATGCCTTAAATTTCGACTTTCTTCCATGAAGCGATATTGGGGATTCAAACACAAGACCTTGATGCTCGAGCTCCAAACCCTTTCTTACATATGTTAATTTTCAAACAAGAAAATAAAATAATTATTTCACGAGTTTTTGTAAACTGGGGCCAAAAAGGGAATTCTATTTTATTGTTTCTTTTGTTTTTTTTAAATGTTATTTATTTCTTTTTGTTAAGCTGGGGAATAAAGGCAAAATTCGGTCGGGGCATGGAAGAAAGAAAATCGGGTGGCGGGTCGGGCGGGATCCGGTCTCGCACCTGGTTGTAAAATGTTTGGTCAAAAAGGAAGAAGAAAATCCCCGAGCCTGACGGAAAATTAAACAAAGCACATCTCTTTCTCTTTCTCTTTCTCTCTCTCTCTCTCTCTCTATCTGGTTCTCACCCAAAAGATCTGTCCCATTTCCAACACAGTCTCCGTTAGATCGAGCTCTCCAGCCAAGCCCTCAGGTACCTATTTCTCTCTCGTTTCTTGTTCTGCTTTTTGTATGTTGTATATTTCTTGTACTTTATTTATTGTTATTATTTTTAATTAATTTCATGCCTCGGTTTTCCTTTCACATATCTGCGATTTTCCATTCATTGATCTTCTCAGATGTCATTTTCTTACCGTCAAAGTAATGTATTCTTGTAATTATGAACCATTTGCATGGATGATGGATCTTGTTGGAAATTGATTGGAAATTGTTTCTATTTTTTTTTGGGCTGAAATATTTGTTTTTGTTTTCGGGTAAGCATTACTTTATTAAATTTTCTGAAGTACCGTAACCTTTTTAGATAGATATGGAATTTATTCCAATTAGTGAGTAAAAAGATCACCTGTCATATGCCCATCGGTTTGGTTGCCAAGGGAATTGTTAAATACATGTACATGTATCTGATGTAGAAGTGGATTTTCGAAGTATTTCAAAATTCTCTTTGTTTTCAGTTAAAGGCATAATTTGTAGCAAAAGATGGCTATGGTGGATGAACCTTTATACCCAATTGCGGTTTTAATCGACGAGCTCAAGAATGAAGACATCCAGCTCCGGTTGAACTCAATCCGCAGGCTCTCCACCATTGCTCGTGCACTTGGGGAAGAGAGGACCAGGAAGGAACTGATTCCTTTCCTCAGCGATAACAATGATGATGATGATGAAGTGCTTCTGGCAATGGCAGAAGAGTTGGGGGTGTTTATCCCATATGTAGGTGGTGTAGAGTATGCCAACATTCTGCTCCCACCTTTGGAAACGCTCTGCACTGTTGAGGAAACATGTGTGAGGGACAAAGCGGTGGATTCATTGTGTAGAATTGGGGTGCAGATGAGGGAGAAGGACTTGGTGGAGTATTTCATTCCTTTGGTTAAGGTCGGATAATTTCATTCTCTTCGATTGTTTAATTTGAGTTTTTTGCCTTGTCATTTGGTTTTAGTGCTTGAACAATATAACATTTGTTGATACTAAGGCAGTAGAAAGTTTTAAAGAAAAACTTGACCCTAGGTGAGACCTCAATGTGATATGTTCTTAAAGTCTTTGCCTAGTTTACAAATGCATTGAAAATTTATAAACTTGATTCTCAGATCACTGTATCCTCAAATGTGGAATGCTTTGAAGTTATAAATTGGAGTGCAGAAGATATTGTTTGTATATGAAATGGAAATCCAGCAAGGAGAAGATAACGTTTTAGAAATTATGCTTGGCAACCAGATTAACTATAAATGTCACACTATAATTTTATTATGTTCATGAAGGTTTGGTTAGTGGGATCAATTTTTCTTCTGCATGCACCTTGATAGATGTTCCGCCAATGTGAGATGACATTTTGGCTCATTTACAGTAGTGGAACATCTATCAAGGTGCATGCAGAAGTGGAACATCTATCAAGGTGCATCCAGAAGAAAAATTGATGGGACCCTTACCCTTTTGCTGTGGACACATGATCTTATGGTTTGATCTGGTATTCCCATGCATAGAGTTGTGGAATGTCTGTAAAAGGGTAGTAGGTTCACAAAGTTTGATTCTTTATTTTCTTTTCTTTTTTCCCATTTCAATAAATGTAACAGTTCACAAATCTACTAGAACTTATTTTTTGATCACATTTTCCATATGAGAATGCTTTGTACCTTGGTGCAGTTAGAGTAACAGTTTCTTTCTTTTTCCACACTATCATTTCAAATATACAGAGACTTGCTGCTGGCGAATGGTTTACAGCCCGAGTTTCATCCTGTGGTTTGTTTCATATTGCTTATCCTAGTGCCCCAGAGACTTTAAGGACTGAACTAAGAACAACATACAGTCAACTGTGCCAAGATGACATGCCCATGGTTAGAAGATCTGCTGCTACTAACCTAGGAAAATTTGCTGCGACTGTAGAAGCCACACACCTCAAAGCTGACATCTTGTCAATATTTGAGGATTTGACGCAGGATGGTATGTGCTGGTGAAATTTCTGGTTTTTGCTCTTCAATGTTATTTCTTTTGCTTTTCTTTTTTTGATAGAGCAATATCCATTAATATTCATGCAAAGCTTTTTTGTGCTTAATTTTGTGTGATCACAAATGTTAACATATACCACTTCTTGTTCTTAACTATGTGAAAATAGAGGAAAGATATAAAATTGATTGGAGAAATTAGTAAAAGAATAGAAGTTCTTCACCTTCCTTTATGCATTCATATTCCAGAATTGTTTCTTGTTTTTCCCGTGTACAGTCTTTTATTGGCCTACCACTGCCTGGGTGTGTGTTTGTTTGTTTTGGTTTATTATATATGAAGTATAAATCTAATGAATTTGAGTGCTTTACGAGGTTTTGACCAAAATTTAGCGTTGGTGTTGCATATGAATTTGTCTCTAATCACTTTTGTTTTCAGATCAGGATTCTGTTCGGTTATTGGCAGTAGAGGGTTGTGCAGCTCTTGGGAAGTTGTTGGAACCACAAGATTGTGTGACCCATATTCTTCCTGTCATTGTTAATTTTTCACAGGTATATCATATTTTTGAATGGTATTCCAGACTATAGCCAGCGCCTTTATTGTTTGTTGATGTGCTCTTGCCAATATACGTGATGTAAACTTGGTTCTTTGACCAGGATAAGTCTTGGCGTGTTCGTTATATGGTTGCAAATCAATTATATGAGCTGTGTGAAGCTGTTGGTCCAGAAGCTACAAGGTAATCATTTTTTTTTGTGTGGCTTGGCTCTTATTTTGAATGTTGTATTAGTTGGGTATTGTAATTTGTAACTGAATCTGTTGTCTGATCTCTCTCTCTCTCTCTCTCTCTCTCTCTCTCTCTCTGTGTATATATATATATATATATATATGTAGGTAGCCTATGTATATAGGGTCAGGATCGGGGGACACACATTATGGCACACGTTTTAAACCATTAGATTGAAGAGTTTTCAATGGCTAAGATTGCATTTAGAACAAATTATTAGCTTCTTTGTTAAACAATTAATACACACATTGGAACTAACAAAAAAGTTTTAAACTCTTTAAAACTTTTCATTCTCTCTCCTTTTTCTTCAATATGCATCATCTTCTTCACTTCCCAAAGGCCACCCGACCCACCCCACACAACCTTCATCTTCTTCTTTGGCAAAACTCTCTTCACCATCTTTCTGGGCAAGTTCTCCAAAACAAAAAAAAATATAAAAAAAGCTACCTAATCTTAAAAAATTCCTCATCCATCAGTGAACAGAAAGAAAAAAAAAAGCTTTCTTCCTCATTCTCCCTCTTTCTAGTCCCTGCAATATCTTTTTTACAGCCTATGAAGGAAACCAAATAGAAAAAAGTCCACGGATTAGAGTTTAAGGTTGAGTTGAGCTCCAAGTGGAAATACTGCTTCTAGAGGATTATACCACTGTCAATCTAGTGATACGGTAGTGAGAATTACAATTTATTCTTATAATTTGTTTACACATTTTGGTTTGAGATGAGAAAGTCCATGTGAGATCTTAACCCAAACATTTGATGTCTTGGCTGCAAAATTTGTAGTTTCCTCAGTGAAATCCAATGGCTACGAGATTTTCTAATCAAGTTTTTACCCCATTTTTTTGGTCAGAAGTTTTTAGCCCTTTAGATTGATGAACAATATTGTCTGAAGCTGATTTCATAGGCGCGGTTAGTTTCTATATTTTATGGACTGTATAACAGCAAAATACCAGCAAACAAACAAAAAAATTAAAAGGCATGGAAACTGAATCTTCTTCCATGAATGGGCTCTCAAAATTGATTTTTTTTCTTCTTGATAATTGATTTTTATTATTTTTTAATTCTTTCTTTTGTTGCATCTTTGCATATGGGTTTAATGTCATTCAATAATTTTTTAGATTGAAATGGAAAAACTTTCACTTTTGCTAAACAATATGAAATTACAGAATGAATTTCTAAAATATGTACCCAAGAGGTGTATGTTTGCTGTTTGGATCTCATAGTAGTTAGAGTTCTTTTAGCAATCCATTGTTGTTAGTAAGGATTTGCTGAAATAGACAGATGAGGCCTGGAGGAATGTGAGGACATTGCACTTGTTCCACTTTTCCAGCAAAGAAAAAATGATGAAGCAAATTCAGGAAGAGATGAAAGGCACATTGGAGACAAAGAAGATGCTCGGATTTTTAATGGAGAGGAAGGGGTGAAGAGAGGATAATTTGAACCCGAAGGGATAGAAAATGGTAAAGAAGAGAATTAAACACTCTTCGTACAATGTGTTTAATATTCCCAATAAAATAATAAATAAAATTTTGTTTTGGTTCCAGATGCATCTAAAGGCTAAAAAGATGTGTCAAAATTTGTGGTTTTTTGTGTGTCCCCACGATCCTGACCCATATATATTATATTATATTATGTGTGGTTATTTTATTTTCCTTGTCTGTTTTCTTTTAAATTCTTTGCAGGGTTAGTATAATTAATATCCGTTCCATCTTGTAAATAAATTCCCTAATCCTTCCCCCCCCCCCCCCAAAATTGTAATTTTGATGTCAGCCAATATCTTAGAGATAGTTTGTGAATTTGTCACTTGAGTTCTAATTGATGATTGTTGTGATGTTGGCATACTTTAGGTCTGACCTGGTGCCTGCATATGTTCGGCTGCTTCGTGATAACGAGGCTGAAGTGCGAATAGCTGCTGCAGGAAAAGTAACTAAGTTTTGCAGAATTTTGAATCCAGAGCTTGCAATTCAGCAGATCCTTCCGTTTGTGAAGGTACAAATCTCACCGAATGCTCAGCTTATAGTTTCTTTAAGCAGTTTTTTGTTGTTGTAAATTTAGGCAATTCTAATACTTTTTAGTGGTTGTTTGTATAAGAATGATTTGATTTATTAAGTTTTCCTGATGTAGGAATTGTCAACAGATTCATCCCAACATGTTCGTTCTGCATTGGCTTCGGTAATAATGGGGATGGCACCAGTTTTAGGAAAGGCAAGATTTTTTATTTTTTTGGTTATCTAATGTGAATTCTTCCTTAAGCAATATTTTTCTCCCTCTCCTTATATTAAAGCTACCTTCTTTTGGTGGTTGCAGGATGCAACCATAGAGCAACTACTGCCTATTTTCCTTTCTCTTCTAAAGGATGAATTCCCTGATGTCCGGCTGAATATTATTAGCAAGCTTGATCAAGTCAACCAGGTTTGTCAGAAGTCTCTCTCTGCACATTCCTGTTCTTTTTTTTTTCTTTTTTTTTTCTTGCGTGTTAAGCTGGTGGTTAAACATATGATTTTGTATAATTTATGTAACTATGTGTGGTTTTTTCCTTTTTCTTTTTGCTAATGATGCAATGTATGTACTTATATGTGGTCGTTAGACCTTGTGGTTTAGAAGTTCATTTTGAATCTTGAAATGTTTGAACGCAGGTAATTGGGATTGATCTGCTGTCCCAATCTCTATTGCCAGCAATTGTTGAACTTGCAGAGGATAGACATTGGAGGGTTCGGCTCGCAATAATAGAATATATCCCTTTATTGGCAAGTCAGTTGGGTGTAGGGTTTTTTGATGATAAGCTTGGGTCTCTTTGCATGCAGTGGTTAAATGATAAGGTTTGTGCAGCTCTGGCGTTGAGTAGTAATGCGTCAATATCTCATGTTTACTGTGTAGCTTAAAAAAAACAGAAAGAATCAGAAGGGAGTTGTGTTTATGCCTTTGTTGTTTCTACCTCATCATCACCAGTAAATTAGAATGCCTATAATTGGTTTACTTGATAAGAAGCAAACACATAGGGACCTTGTTTCTAGGTGGTTGACTACTTCTGTGATTTCAAAACCTATAAATTGAAGTAATTGGTGATGCAGTATTTACTGGTAACCTCTTTTCACTAACATAATTGTTTATGTTTTGTAGGTTTACTCAATACGTGATGCAGCTGCTAATAATGTGAAGCGCCTTGCAGAAGAATTTGGCCCTGATTGGGCAATGCAGCATATAGTCCCTCAGGTTTTCTTATCCCGTCTTTTCTTTTTCCGAAAATATTACATGTAGTTTTGTCTTTATTCTAGTAATATGTTACTAAAGCATGGTTATCAGAGCCAACCCTGTTAAGGGACTGATTCATTGGGTAGTATTCTTTCAAACTTAGAAATCTTCGGCACCATGCCTAAAGAAAAACTTGGCAATCTCTTGACAGGTTTTGGATATGATTAACAACCCTCACTATTTGTATCGAATGACCATTCTACATGCAATTTCCCTACTCGCTCCTGTTTTGGGATCAGAAATCACTTGTTCGAAACTTCTACCGGTTGTCATCAATGCATCAAAAGATAGGTAAAGATCAAGAGTTAATAAGCTTAGTTGTGCTTTTTGTTTAATTAAAGGTGGGTCTGTTGGGCTGAGAATTGTTTCTTGCAGGGTACCAAACATCAAGTTCAATGTGGCTAAAGTGTTGCAGTCAGTTATTCCGATAGTTGATCAGTCTGTAAGTAATGAGATCTTTTCATTTGATAGTGTCCTCATGCGCAGCAGCATAAAATCCAAAATATAATACTGAAATTGAGTGAAAGCACTGAAAGGACTTTTGCATGATATGCTTTGCACAGGTGGTGGAGAAGATGATTCGCCCTTGTTTGGTTGAGCTTAGCGAGGATCCCGACGTTGATGTAAGGTCTTTTGCTAGCCAAGCTTTCCAGTCAATTGAACAGGTCATGATGTCTAGCTAGCCAGATCTTTGTCCTTAGTATCCATTTTGTTCAAAAGTTTTACCTTTTTTCTTGTTTCCCTTGTACGTGGACCACGAAATTCCTATGCATCTTACCTTTTGAGACGCAGAGGTTCTTTGGTACTGTACACTGAACAATTTGCCATGATTTTGATTTATTTTAGTGTATTTGTCCCCGTCTGGTATAGTAATGCTGCATCCAAATATGGTGTTGGAACTTGGAATTTGTTGTCTCACCTTTGAATGAAACAGTTTTCTTTTCCTTTTCCTTCAAAGCCATGAGAAGAGTTTTTAGCAAAACCATTCACGTGGAGATGATGATAGAAGGCTACTAATTTAGTATTATTTGCTCAAAACACGCAACATTTTCATATAATAGGAGGCATAATGACCAAAAAGTACATATCTCAGATCTTCCACAATAAACTTGACTGAACCAATGCAACCCAACGAACGCGGACTGGTACAAAGCAAGTAAGAGCACTTCCAGCAGTTGGAATCTTGCCATGGCAAGGGGGGGCTAGGGCTGACACTATTCATGGGAATAGTGTTTGCCCTTGAAAAAGTAAGTTCCACTTCAAGCGGTTGCCATGGCAAGGGGGGTACTATTCAATTTTTTTGTTTTTTTTCACAAATTTGTTTACCTAAACAATTAATTTGGACAATATATTCGGATGAGATTTTCTGATAAAATATTCGGATAAGATTTTCAGATAAGATTTTCGGTTTCAAATTTCAGATAAATTTTTTTTTCAAATTTCAGATTTTCAAATTTAATGCTTTGGTTGTGGTTAGTTTTTTTATGTATTGAATGTTTTGAATAAAAAGGAATTTTATTTAATAGTTTCTTTGGTAACTCAAAGAAAACCAATACTACTAATACAATAAAATACATGAATTCCAACTAATTTTTAAAACAAAACATTAAAATACAATGAAATGAAAAGGCAAACAAACTAACTTCATGGTTTTCATCATTTAACCAATCTGTATTGCTAGGTCCATCATCACGAAAAAGTCTTCGTCTCATAATAGCCTTTCGTTCTAGCTTCCAATATTGTTTTGTTTCAGGAGACATGTGGCTTGTATCCATGACCATGGTTTCCTGATCCTTCTTTTCTTCATTTTCTTTGCGTTGATACTCCCTTTCTTTGCGTACATACTCCCTTTCTTTAGCAAATTCTATTGCCATTGCCCTATCATCTTCTGGACTTTCTTGTCTATTTCAATTCTCAAGGCGCTTTGCCTTGCAATTTCCTCCAAAAATTTAGAGGTATTACTCGTAGAATTAACTCCTCTCTTTGCCTTCGCCGCCTTCCTTCCCATAGGCCTCGGCTCCTTTTGAATGGGTAAGTCTTCACTCATAGGGGATTCCACAGGCGAATCCGAAGCTTGTGAATCATGAAGTGGCGTCTCGTTTAACACCACCGTTGGAGCCGTTGGAATAATGCTAAATCTCTTACAATGCTTCACCACCTCCCAACATTGGGTATGGGTGAATTTTTTTTTCCCTTGTCCAGTAGCACCATAGAACATTTGAGCTTGCACAATCTATATATAAAAAAAAATTGAATAAGCAAGGAACTTAAAAAAAATATACCAATTGAAAAAAAAGATAAACATATGAATGAAAATCCAAGAAATATTAACAAAATATAAAGAATGCAAGAAACATTCAAATAAATATTAGAAATACAAGAAATATAAAAAATATAAAAATTGCAAGAAACATTCAAATAAATATGGAAATACAAGAAATATTAAAAAAATATAGAGAATGCAACAACCATTTCTATAAATATTAGAAATACAAGAAATAATAACAAAATATAAAGAATGCAAGAAACATTTAAATACATATGGAAATACAAGAAATATTAACAAAATATACCAATTGCAAGAAACATTAAAATTAAAATTAATAGGACATTAAAATTAATAAAATGAAAATTACAAATAATTACCTCATCGCTTAGATTTTCCCCGCTTGCATGGTTATTCATCGCTTTTGTGAGGGCATCTCTCCATTTCCCCAACTCTTTGTTGAGAAGTTTCCACCGACTTGACAATGCGCTTTCCGTACATTTGGAACCCGATCTTTCAACAAATTCGTGAAGAATTTTTTTCACATTTGACTGAATTTCATCTCATTACCCGATATGGGATCATGACTAATTTGGACCCAACACTCACACAACAAGACATCTTCCATGATGCTCCATGCCCCTCCGGTTTCTTGCGAAAAAGCCATAATGATAGAGAAAAATTATACTTGAAAATGAAAACAATTTAGAGTAAAAAGTGAAGAAAATATTGAATAGAAATTGAATAATAGTTGGAGAAGAAGAAGATGTATGAGAATTTGTTGTTAAAACTAAAGAGTAGGTGTTGGTATTTATAGAAAAAAAGTCAGTATTTTTTGGGAATTTTTTAAAAAAATTTACGATTTTTTCATCATTTTTGCCTGGAAGGCATCAGCGATGACGTCGGCTGCACTCGGGCTCTCGCTCGAGCTGCCTCCATCCTCGGGCCAGCCAGCAAGTGGACCCCACACTACCCGGGCCACTTGTTGTTGGAAGTCGCTTTTGGGCTCCCAGAGCCCGAGTTCTTGGAAATGCTCTAAGCAGCCTGAGAAAGTTCATTTGAGTGTTTTGGGTTTTTAAGTATTTGACATGCTATGGGCTATACGGGTTTTTATAGCTCAGCTAAATTTCATGTTTATTTTTGAACTTTTACTATGCATTTTTTGGTTTGGCCCAGCCTAGCCCAACTCTACATATACATAACAGAGCGGCTATAATTAAAGTACAAAAGGCCATCTCCAGTCATATGACTAAATGTAGTATAGGGCTAAAAATTTAGGCTCCCAAAATATTAATTTTTTAAAGAATAGTGCATGACTAAATTTTTTCCATCTCCAGCCATGCAGGGCTATATTTTAGGGTCATTCATATTTTATTATTTTGAAAAGGGGAGTGTGGAGTGCTTTAATGATTGGTTGTTAAAAAGCACATGGATGAGGCTCACTATAAATTTGGCCTAGGCAAAGCTAAGCTACATTTGGCCAGTTGGAGAGTTAAATGGCCAAATGTGGCCCTCCAAATTTGGCCAAAATTTTATTTAGCCCATGGCTGGAGATGGGTTTTGCATTAATTTAAGGCTATATTTGGAATATAGCTCATGACTAGAGATGATCTAAGATGATGAACTCCCTTTGTAATTATGGGTAATTTTATGTTCTTTTCTATTGTGGCTTTTGGGCTTTTGGGTTTATTCTTTGTACGCCAATTATATATTTTGGCCTTAGTTTTTGACCTAATTGATTTCTAACAAATAAAACAAAACATAATTTGTTACTTAAAGTTTAAATAATTAAGAATATTTATCTCTGTATTTTTAAAGTCCTAAATTTAATTTTTCTCACTTCAATATTGCTTTGCATAATTTTTTTTATATTTAATTTTTTAATTTTTTGGTTTTGTAATTTTTTTTCTCAATAAATAAAAATAAAATTGTAATTTTCGCTTTTTACAAAATTACAAGTATTGGTTTTGTTTTTTGGCCAAAAAATTACAATTATTGGTTTATATTTGTAATAACAAACGTAGACTCGAAGTCAAAATTGCTCACTCTGGTGACGCACTCCCACTTGATCACGTCCATCCAATACCAATTAGACGGCCATACTCATCTCGGCGAAGCCATATAATTTTTTTTTATTAAAAATAAAATTCCCTCTTCTCTATCTAAAATTAACACACCCTCTCTCTAAAGGTGCGCTCTTTCTCTCTCTCTAGATAGACAACAAACTTACGCACATCAGGTTCTGGAGGTAATCTTTGGATGCATTAGTGAGTCATTTGGATCCCCTCACTTACTGATCGGATCTAAGGTATAATTCTCATCATCATTTCGTTTACGATTCAGATCTGTTGCCAATTTTTTCCTAGGTTTTTGCGTTTTAATGAATTTGTGCTGTGTTTGGTTGCCGAGAAATTGTGGGGACTGAAAAAGAAAATTGTGAATCTAGGTTTATGTTTATGTTTTTTATTTTGCTTCGGCTTCTCGGCAACCAACCAGACCGAAATGAATTTTCCTTATTGGTGAATTTTGATGCGATTCGATTGGCTACAGTGATCGCGTGGTGAAGATGTTGACCAAGTTTGAAACGAAGAGTAATAGAGTGAAGGGACTGAGCTTCCACAGTAAGAGACCGTGGATCCTCGCAAGTCTTCACAGTGGTGTGATCCAGCTATGGGACTACCGTATGGGGACTCTCATTGATCGATTCGACGAGCATGATGGGCCCGTTCGCGGTGTCCACTTCCACAAATCTCAGCCTCTCTTTGTGTCTGGAGGTTCCAAATTTATATTTAGTTTTTCAATTGTCTGGTTTTTGATAGATGCAATCGGATTTCGTTATTGTTGTATCTTTTTTTGATTAGTTTTTGTTGGGACCCTATAGATCCAGGTTGAAGGCAACTGTAAATAGAAAATGGAAAACGAAATTGGAATTAATTGTGAAGAAAACGTGAAATTGTTATAACCTGAGCCAAGGACTAGTATGGAATGCTTTTAGGAGTATATGATTTATCAAGTCCCAATTGGTGGAGTAACTAGTTTGGATTATTCCACTCTGCCATTGAACATGGTATGTCCCAAATTTTCAAAGGTTTATCTAATGCAAGAATGACTTTGAGATAGTATTATTTTGAGCTATACTGCCTAATGAATGATCAAGGAGTCGAACCTATTAGTTTTCCTCTTCTTTTAATGTTGATTATGTTGTTGGGCTTTAGATTAGAAAGTATAAAATCCAAGTAAGATTTCTAATTTGATGTCACTTTGAGTTTTAGTAGAGCCAGATCATTATGTTAGAATTTAGAAATGGAGTAATAATGAAAAAAATAATTAAATATATGAAATCTCATTGGCGTGCAAGCCCTCTTTCTATTGATTTATACCCATGTTACATCTCATGACAGAGATTTATATTCAATACTTGCATTAACAGATTTGTCCCTGCGGAAACCCTACAATTATCTGAAGATTACTAATGTGTAAATGGTACAGTTCATGCATTAATCAAGCTGTGTTGCATTTTGACAGGGGATGATTATAAGATCAAAGTTTGGAACTATAAGATGCATAGGTGTCTTTTTACACTTCTTGGGCACCTTGATTATATTCGTACCGTGCAGTTTCACCATGAGTACCCATGGATTGTTAGTGCCAGTGATGACCAGACCATTCGTATATGGAACTGGCAGTCACGTACTTGCATTTCAGTTTTGACAGGCCACAATCATTATGTCATGTGTGCCTCATTCCATCCTAAAGAAGACCTTGTTGTATCTGCCTCCTTAGATCAGACTGTCCGTGTTTGGGATATTGGTTCCCTCAAGAAGAAGACCGTATCCCCTGCAGATGACATACTACGACTAAGTCAGATGAATACAGATCTTTTTGGTGGTGTTGATGCTGTTGTTAAGTATGTCTTGGAAGGGCATGATCGAGGTGTTAATTGGGCTTCATTCCATCCGAACCTACCTTTGATTGTCTCAGGCGCAGATGATCGCCAAGTTAAATTGTGGCGGATGAATGGTATCGCATGATCTTTTTTTCTTCTTCCTTGTTACTTGTTTATTATTCAGTTCTATATTAGGAAGTCACCTTATTAATCTCATTTTTCATAAGAATCATGGGCTGTTTAATAAATATTTGTTGTAATTTAAGTTTCATGAGAGTGCACGAAACAATGATCTTGCTGAGTATAAAATTTGTTATCGTCTGTAATATATAGGCAAAGATTGATTATATCAGGATCCTTAGTACCCAAAAGATTGTAGTGTTTCTGGGTAATCATTACAATTGTCTAGTGGTTAGAGTGATTTCAGTCATTAATCTGAGTTGTTCATTTTGTTCTCAGATACAAAGGCTTGGGAAGTGGACACACTGAGAGGGCACATGAATAATGTTTCATGTGTTATGTTTCATGCCAAACAGGACATAATTGTATCAAACTCGGAAGACAAAAGTATCCGTGTTTGGGACGTAACAAAGCGAACTGGAATTCAAACTTTCCGACGAGAGCATGACCGTTTTTGGATTCTTTCATCTCACCCTGAAATGAATCTGTTGGCCGCAGGTCATGACAGTGGCATGATCGTATTTAAGTTAGAGAGGGAACGTCCAGCCTTTGCTGTGAGTGGTGATTCTCTGTTCTATGCTAAGGATCGCTTCTTGCGATACTATGAGTTTTCAACCCAAAGGGACACACAAGTTATTCCAATTCGACGCCCTGGTTCCACCACTTTAAATCAAAGTCCGAGGACTCTTTCTTACAGTCCTTCAGAAAATGCAGTTCTTATTTGCTCAGACTTGGACGGGGGATCTTACGAATTGTATTTGATACCCAAGGACAGCATTAGTAGGGGTGACAGTATGCAAGATGCAAAGAGAGGTGTTGGAGGTTCAGCTGTGTTTATGGCACGAAATAGGTTTGCTGTGCTTGACAAAAGCAACAACCAAGTCTTGATTAAGAATTTGAAAAATGAGGTTGTTAAAAGGAGTGGTATTCCTTTTGCTGTTGATGCAATATTTTATGCCGGAACAGGTAATTTGCTGTGTAGGGCAGAGGACAGAGTGTCTATATTTGACCTCCAGCAGAGGATTGTTCTTGGAGAGCTTCAAACCCCCTTCATCAAGTATGTTGTTTGGTCCAATGACATGGAAAGTGTTGCCTTGCTCAGCAAACACGCCATTATTATTGCTAGCAAGAGGCTTGTGCACCAGTGTACTCTTCATGAGACAATTCGTGTAAAGAGTGGTGGCTGGGATGACAATGGTGTTTTCATTTACACGACTCTAAATCACATAAAATATTGTCTCCCTAATGGAGATAGTGGGATAATCAGAACCCTAGATGTTCCTATATACATTACGAAGGTTTCTGGAAATACCATCTTTTGCTTGGATCGGGATGGGAAAAACAGAGCCATAGTTATTGATGCCACTGAATACATTTTCAAGTTATCCCTGTTTAAGAAGAGATATGACCATGTTATGAGCATGATAAGGAGCTCACAGCTCTGTGGGCAGGCAATGATTGCTTATCTGCAACAGAAGGGGTTCCCCGAAGTTGCTCTCCATTTTGTGAAAGATGAAAGAACCAGATTCAATCTGGCCCTAGAGAGTGGGAATATTCAAATTGCAGTGGCATCCGCTACAGCAATTGATGAAAAAGATTACTGGTATAGGTTGGGGGTGGAGGCTCTTCGTCAGGGCAATGCAGGTATTGTGGAGTATGCCTACCAGAAGACTAAAAATTTTGAGAGGCTATCTTTCCTTTATCTCGTAACTGGTAATATGGAAAAGCTGTCAAAGATGCTGAAAATTGCTGAGGTTAAGAATGATGTCATGGGTCAGTTCCACAATGCACTGTATCTAGGCAATGTCCAGGAGCGTATTAAGATCTTGGAGAACGTTGGCCACTTACCCCTTGCTTACATCACAGCTTCAGTTCATGGCCTACATGATGTTGCTGAACGGCTATCTGCTGAGTTGGGAGAAAATGTTCCAACCTTGCCGCAGGGGAAAGTACCCACTCTTTTGATGCCCCCAACGCCAGTTATGTGTGGTGGTGATTGGCCTCTTCTTAGAGTCATGAGAGGTATATTTGAAGGTGGGTTGGATAATATTGGCAGGGGAGCTGCAGACGAAGAGGATGAGGCTGCTGATGGTGACTGGGGTGAGGAGCTGGACATGGTTGACGTTGATGGCTTGCAAAATGGAGATGTCACTGCTGTATTGGAAGATGAGGAAGTGGCTGAAGGAAATGAGGAAGGGGGAGGATGGGACCTTGAAGATTTGGAGCTCCCCCCTGAAGCGGACACACCAAGGGCTTCGGTTAATTCTAATTCATCAGTTTTTGTTGCTCCGACTATTGGCATGCCTGTAAGCCAGATTTGGATCCAGAGATCTTCTCTTGCTGCTGAACATGCAGCAGCAGGAAATTTTGATACTGCAATGCGCTTGCTGAACAGGCAGCTTGGAATAAAAAACTTTGCTCCCTTGAGACCCATGTTTCTTGATCTTCACACTGGCAGTCACAGCTATCTACGTGCATTTTCATCTACTCCAGTGATATCACTTGCCGTTGAGCGAGGGTGGAATGAATCTGCTACCCCAAATGTGAGAGGCCCACCAGCACTTGTGTTCAATTTTTCTCAGTTGGAAGAGAAACTCAAAGCTGGTTACAAGGCTACAACAGCTGGGAAGTTAACTGAAGCTCTTAGGCTCTTCCTTAGTATTCTTCACACAATTCCTTTGATTGTTGTTGATTCAAGGAGGGAAGTTGATGAAGTTAAGGAGTTAATTATAATAGTGAGAGAGTATGTTCTGGGATTGCACATGGAGCTGAAGAGAAGGGAAATTAAGGATAATCCAGTACGTGAACAGGAGCTTGCAGCTTATTTCACACACTGCAATCTTCAAATGCCTCACGTAAGGCTTGCATTGGTTAATGCAGCGAGAATTTGCTTCAAGGCAAAGAACTTTGCCACTGCAGCTAACTTTGCCAGGCGGCTATTGGAAACCAACCCCACCATCGAGATTCAAGCAAAGACAGCCAGGCAAGTGCTGCAAGGAGCAGAGAGGAATATGACTGATGCCTCTCAACTGAATTATGATTTCAGAAACCCATTTGTGACTTGTGGGGCAACATATGTACCAATTTACCGAGGACAGAAGGATGTCTCTTGCCCGTACTGTAGCTCACGGTTTGTGCCAACTCAAGAAGGGCAGCTCTGTACTGTTTGTGATCTTGCAGTGGTTGGGGCAGATGCTTCAGGGTTGCTATGTTCTCCTACTCAGGTTCGATAGTCAAGCTGCTACTAGGAGGATTCATCCTTTTGGCTGAAGAAGCGTTTATGTTCGTTGGTTTATACCTGCCAGTTAATTGGTAAGAAATGCGGCAGAAGATTTAACTTTCAAATGAATTGTTTGTGATGTCTCGTTTTCTCAGTCTTTCTTGTCTCGTGGATCTGTTGAGTCTATGGATTCAAAATCGTTTGTGAAAATACATTATGATTTTTATTTAATTTTCTGCTGTGGCACCAGACCAGTCATTCTCATCTATAGCAATGTGTTTTTTGTTTTCTGAAAGTCATGAAGATGAATGTACTACTGTTTTCTTTGATAACAATGATGGTAATGGTTGTTGGGACATGGAAATGTTCTATTTCATGCTTGTACATCTTTATTGTATCTGTTTCACGCATGGGTAAATTCGATCGTGTTACAATTTTTATATTTACTAGGTTATCCCACTCATAAAGTTATAAGGGCTTGGCAGATAATGTCCTTGAACCCTTCTTCTTTTGGTGTTTCATTTTTAGTTTGGCTTTTTATTTTCGATTTGTTTATCTGATTGGCTTTCTATTATCATCTTGCTTGGATGCTCTCTTTCTTCATTTTGCTTCTTCTCTGGGTTTCGATGTTTTTGACATGTAGATAATAAATGGCTAATAAGAGGGTCACGGACTAGTTCATGGATATTGTTTTTCAGCTTATCACAGTGGAACCTATATGGAGCTGTTAAACTAATAACTTGAACATGTAATTGTGGAGGTGGTCTTGTCATACTTTTTTTTATATTTTTCTTTGTTAGTTATTCTATATTGTTTTATGCGTCTGGTTTTGTATTCACTGTTATAATCAGCTGTGTGGTCTTGTGGTTCTGTTCTGTTGTGCTTTTCAGCTTCTTGTGCATTTGTGTTATATTTCTTGTAGAGTAGATGTAGTAGAGTACGATTCTTTTCTGCACGTCCGAGGTTTTTCGTGTGTTCTATATCATAAAGTTGTTGCACTTGTGTTGTACTTGTAGTTCAACGTGTGTTCTATGTGCAATTTTCACTCTTGACATTGTTCTCTTGCAAAACCATTTTATTTTTAAATTTCACACTTAGCCATTTCATAATACTAAATGAGACTGGGTCTTTCTTCGAAGTTTGAACGTACACTTTAACTTTGTGCCTTCTATTTTTTGTTTTGTAGACAACCATGAGCTTTGAGAAGGGAAGGGGGAGGACAAATGTTCTGTTTTTGGCAACTATGTTGCTATTTTTGTTTTTGTTTTTGTTTTTTTTTTCAGACGCAGGCAATGGTGTATTACTCCTAGTGAACATTTTGAATCTAGTTTGAGCAAATTTTTTCATTGAGATGGTGTTATGTAATATTAAGCAGAGTATGCGCTCAGAATTTTTAATGGTATAGTTATTTTTAAATGGTCATGGTTACAGTCAGTTCTTCTTATAAGTTAATCATACTTGAAAGATTATTTTTAGCCAAGCCTTATGTATAAGTAATTGCTCTCGGATTAGTTCCAGGGTTAAAAGTGTTTCAACTGTTCTTGGTCGTAGACCCCAAAGAGAGATCGAAATGCCGATGGTAAGGAATTGGTGTCTACTTTTATTAATAAATTTGTCACACTGCCCCTTTTATTTATTGTTAATATAGAAATCATTTTATTCAAATTTCACTGATGGATACATTTATTTAAGCCACTCCCTCTGAATAATTTTGAGGGAATTTAACATATCAATAGCAAATGGATGGGTGTTTATTTCGCGTAGGCGGTAGATTGGCATGACAAGCAAGTGTTCGGCTTTTGACAGCGATAAGCCGACTCTCTCAGTCATGTCCACATCTTCAGGTTTCAGGCCACTTGGGACCTCCCAGTGAAGCAGTGGACCAAGTTTGCGAGAACCAGCCGGACTGTGCTTAGCCCTAATTGCATGGCAGGGCACCCTCTTCGACCAGACCCAAATGGTAGGAGCTGGAAGTCATGTCCTAGAAGGTCAATATTGCCATCAATGAACCTTTCAGGGTAAAATTCTTCCACATTTTCTGACCAGACATTAGGATCTCTCCCAATAGCCCAAACGTTTATAAAGATTGTCGATTTCTTGGGTATGTCATGTCCTTCAACTGTAATGTCCTCCATGGATGCATGTCGGATGAGCAATGGTGAAATTGGGTGTAACCTAAAGCTCTCCTTGAGCACCATGTTCAAGTAACCCAACTTTGCCAAATCACTCTCTTCCATCATTTGGTCCGTTCCAATCACACTCTGGAGCTCTTGCTGGAGATGCTTCATTACACTCGGATGCCTCAGGAGTTCAGCGAGGGTCCAAATTATGGCGGCAGCTGGTGTATTGAAGGCACCTGAAATCATGTCTAGTAAGATGGCCTTCACATTTGTGCGGTCAATCATGTAGACTTGCTCATCGTTGGGATTCAATGGTTGGTGCATTAACGAAAGCATCACGTCCACAAAAGTCCTTGTGACGATGGCCTTGGTGTGCTTGCCCACTTTTAGAAACTTCTTGGTGTTCCCCAATTATCTTATCTAAGAGTTGGTCGATTGTCTTGCGTAAGTCTCTTCATGCGCTTGGTCAATCCCTATATTATATTAAGAGGAAGATACGGTCCAGGTACATATATATTCCTTAGTTAGGAATCAATCAATGACACAGTTCTAGTATGAGCATGGACAAAGACATGCATGATGGTGAGACCCATACACAGGGCCTCGCATGTGGGTCCCACTTAATGTGAGAGGAATGTTACCCTACTTTGAATGTCAAGCAATCTTAAAGTCTCACATGTAGCGGTGCCCCTAGTGTATGAATTTTTTCTGAAATATGGTTACACAGTATTTAGCAAGAATTTAAATCTACATATAAAATTAACAATTGCTTGAGAGCAACGCCAAGCATGAGCATGAAGGCAACGGAAACAAATTATATATTATAGACAGGAGGATACGGGCCAATCTTTCATTTTGAATGAACAAGATATTGAGGAATTGTCTATACGTAAAATCATAATTATTGATACGGGCCTTTTCCACATAAAAAGGGAATCCTTTGTTAACCCAATTCCTACAGTGATGAATATAAGCGCAATTGAAATTCCTGGGGAGTTATACATTGTATTATTATTGAGTAGTTATGCATGATCAAGAACAAGGTGGCGAATGTCATGATTGTGTGAGAACTAGTCAAAGGAGTGAGAACTAGTACTACTGGTTGGCTGATACTGATAGATAGATGGATGGATGAGTGAGCGTTTCGACAATCAACAACATACCTGAAAATCGAATGGACATACTCTTGTTTGGTTATGGCATAAACATCTTAGGCATGCCTTGTTCGGTTATCTTAAGAAGTTGTTTCCATCATTATTTTCCAGTCTTGATGTTTCCGGCTTCCAGTGTGATACGTGTGAATTGGCTAAGAGCCATCGTGTCCCGTTTCCATTAAGTTCAAATAAGGGTTTGGTTCCGTTTTCCCTTGTTCATTCTGATGTTTGGGGACCTGCTAAAATTGCCACTCTAGCAGGGACGCGATGGTTTGTCACATTTATAGATGATTGCACATGCATGACTTGGGTTTCCTAGCTCAAAACTAAAGGGGAAGTCAGTTCCAGGTTTCAACATTTTATCAAATGGTGGAGACTCAGTTTCATGCCAGAATTCAGGTTCTTCGTTCTGACAATGGCGGAGAATTTCTCAACCATGATCTTAACCAGTTCTTACAAGATCATGACATCATACATCAATGCTCATGCCCTTACACTCCCCAACAGAATGGGGTGGCTGAAAGAAAGAACAGACACTTATTGGAAGTCGTTCGTGCCTTTCTCTTTGGTGCCAATATGCCACGACACTTTTGGGGCGAAGCCGTGGTCTCTGCAGCATACCTTATCAATCGGATTCCCTCTAGTATCCTAAATTTCCGAACACCACATCAAACACTTCACCACCATATCCAAACACCTCCTACCCCAAACCTAGAACCTCGAATTTTTGGTTGTGTTGTATTTGTCCACTTACATGATCACCAACGAAGTAAATTGGATCCCCGAGTCGAAAAGTGTGTTTTCATTGGCTATGCACTTCATTAGAAAGGATACCGGTGTTATCATCCTCCTAGTCAGAAGGTTTTCACCTCCATAGATGTTGTGTTTCGAGAACATGACTTTTATTTTTCAACAGCCCAGGAGGAGAATCGAGAATCCACCACTGCTCAAATTCTCGATTTTTTCCCCAAGACGTCACTCTGCACCAAAATGATCAGTTGCGGTGGAAAGCAACCGGTTGCCTCCCCTTAGTTCTTCAACTACAGAGAACTTGCTTCAAAACGACCGGTTACCAGAGGAAAACGATTAGTTGTCTCCACGCTATTAAAATCAGGAGGAGGAAATTGAACCATTTTATGAGATTTTGCCCGCTTCAGCTCCAGATCGCACTAATCAAGCTGAGAAGTCATTCGTAACATCTTCCTGGATAACACTAATGAAATATCCTATGAAGATTTGATTTCAAAAACCACAGAGCCTACATATCAGCTTCCAGAAAAGAAGAACCGTGGCAAACCTCGAGTACAATATGAAGCAGATCTTAAAGCCAAAGGGAAATACCCCATCAATAATTATATATCTCTCAGCAGATTATCAGAGCCACGTGTGCACTATGTGAAGAAGTTGGCTGACATAACTGTCCCCAACAGTGTAACTGAAGCACTAGAAGACCCAAAATGGAAAGAAGTTATGAATGAAGAAATGCAAGCTCTCCAAAAGAATGTCACATGGGAACTCGTGCCCTTACCCCATTGAAAGAAGACAGTAGGATGCATGTGGATTTATACTGTGAAACTTAAAGCAGATGGATCCGTTGAAAGATATAAAGCTAGATTAGTAGTGAAGGAGTACACACAGAGATATGAGATAGACTACGAAGAGACCTTTGCCCCAGTAGCTAAGATTAACACTATTAGAGTCCTATTGTCTCTAGCAGTAAATCTCGATTGGCCACTACATCAGTTTGATGTCAAAAATGCATTCTTACATGGAGACTTGGAAGAAGAAGTATATATGGACTTACCCCCAGGATGTAATTCAGCTTATGACAAGAAAAATCAAGTTTGCAAACTCAGAAAGTCATTATATAGGTTAAAGCAATCTCCAAGAGCATGGTTTAGCAGATTCACTAAATCTATGAAGAATTTTGGATATACATAGAGTAATTCAGATCACACCCTGTTCTTGAAGCGTGATGAAGGAAAACTTATTGCATTAATTGTTTATGTAGATGACATAATCGTAACTAAAAATGACGTAGAAGAGCAACTGAAGTTGCAAAAGTATTTGTCTCAAGAATTTGAGATGAGGATTTAGGTGATCTGAAGTACTTTCTCGGAATCGAAGTAGTAAGATCTAAAACTGGTATATTTATGTATCAAAGGAAGTATGTAATGGATCTGCTCACTGAAACAGGAATGCTTGGATGTAAGCCTGCTGACACACCCATTGAGATGAATCACAAGTTGTGTGAAGACATGGACCAAGAACCAATCAATAAGGAACAGTATCAACGCCTTGTTGGAAGGTTGATATACCTGGCACAAACAAGACCAGATATTGCATATGTTGTGAGTGTGGTTAGTCAGTTTATGCATTCGCCCAGTATTCCTCATAGGAATGCAGTTGATCGGATCTTAAGATACTTAAAGTCAACCCCTGAGAAAGGATTAATGTTCTCCAAAAATGGAGATCTTGAAGTTGTTGGATACACGGATGCAGATTGGGCTGGTTCTATTACAGATAGACGCTCTACTTCATGTTACTTTACATTTGTGGGAGGTAACCTAGTTACTTGGCAGAGTAAAAAGCAAAATGTTGTTTCTTGGTCTACTGCATAAGCAGAGTATCGAGGAATGGCTCACTGAGGTTGTGAATTATTCTGGATCGAAGACTCTTGACAGAATTGGGCTTCAAGCCAGAAAAGCCAATGGAATTGCATTGTGACAACAAGTCAGCTATCGATATTGCCCATAATCCAGTTCAACATAATCGAACCAAACAGGCTGAGGTGGATAGACATTTTATTAAAGAAAAAATTGAGAAAAAGATCATCTGCATACCATTCGTAAAATCAGAAGATCAACTGGCAAATATTTTAACCAAAGCTGTTTGTGGAAAAGTATTTCATGACTCACTTACCAAGTTGGGTATTGGTGACATATATGCACCAACTTGAGGAGGAGTGTTGATGTGAGTCTCCTAATTAATTAAGGAGATTTACTTCCTTGATTAATTAAGGGATTTACTTTCCTATTTTTGATATAAGTGATAAATCATTGTACAATTAGGAGATACTTTCCTAATTCTTTACTGTATCTAATTCCTTGTAAGACCCTCATGTAAACTCCTATATATACGTCCTTATGGAGAATAATAAAACTCAACCTAATACATTCAAACCATATTCATATTTTAGCAGGAAAGACCAGATAAATGAGGTGGATATGGGTCTGTTGATTTTGAGGAGACAGAGAATAATATATATAGGGGTGGGGCTGGGTTCGCCAGAGGAGGATAAGGTGCTTTTTCTAGAGCTTCCTAAATCTAGGTCCAAAGATAATTAAATGTCATTAGGTTTAGTCTTTGCATTTTTTGTTTCAGATATAGGTCATTTGACATTTATTACTTTTTTTGTTGTATCAATTTTAACCTTTGAGGAAAACACATCGAAAATCTAAATTCAATGCATTATTTCCTTGTAATTGAATTCCAGAACTTAAATTTTGAATTCTTTCATTGATAGTGTTCATAAAATATGGATAAAATATAATTTAATCAATAAAAAGTAAAGACCCATATAATATACCAATCAATCAAACAAGCACCCACATTAAATTATGTACATAACATATAGGTAAATAGTATTATTATTAGCAAACTACTTACAAGTCAAGTACAAAAAATAGACAAAATAAAATTGTATGTTACCTAAAAAAAGGTACATAAAATACTATTACACATTGTCGAAAATATGAAAAACATATACATACCTATGCAATAGGCAATAGGGTTCAGGGTTTAGGCAATATGACATAAATGACTATTACCTGATTCAAGTCATAAGGAGCAACATTGGAACAAAAACTGATTTTAAAAATAATATAATAAAAAATTACATTAAAAAATATTAAAATATGAATGTAATTCTATGTAGCACAAAAATCAAAGGACTTGAATCAAAGTGAGCAAATCCGAATTAAACCTAACTCCTCAATGAGAATTTGGATATACATCAACTTTTTTACTTTTTTTATTATAATTTTTATACTATTATTTAATAAGGTGTATTTTTTTTTCTTTACAATTGCGAATGTGCCCTTAATATTCACAAAATTTTGATGGACATTCAAAAAGTTAACGGGAAGTTCCAAATTGCCCTATTTCATATAGTTGAAGCGAGAAAAAAATGTCTATAGAATAAATTGGCAATTATGGTGTAATTCACTGAGTAAAAGGACAGATAACTCTTCTTAAAATCTGACGTATAGTGGTGGTGGTGGTGGTGTCCCTTGAGTGTGGATTTTTCTCGAGATAAGGTTAGGCAGTATTTAACAAGAATTTAAAACTAGATATAAAATTAACATTTTAGGTAGGGGCGGAGGTTGAATCTTTATATTGTATCCATTATAATAGTCAAACAATATGGGTATAATATTTTTCATATTGTATTTCATTCTCCAAATGAAGATATTTATATTACAAGGATGTAACCCTACTAGGGTTAAACTAGGAAACAAGATAAAAACCTAATTACACAATATCTATACAAAAATGAAAGAAATATAATCCTAATAAACTAGGAAATAAATATCCTAAATAAGCTAGGATCTCATTAACACTCCCCCTCATGTTGGAGCAAAGATGTCACGCATGCCTAATTTGTCAAGCGAGATGAGAAAGATCGTAGTAGACACAGCTTTCGTAAGAACATCTGCCAGTTGATACTCGGATCACATAAATGGAAAATAAATAATTTTAGTATCTAACTTCTCTTTAACAAAATGTCGATCAACCTCCACGTGCTTTGAACGATCATGTTGCACAGAGTTATGTGCAATTGCAATTGCAGCTTTATTATCACAATACAAATCCATGGGTTTCTGGGGTCTAAACCTAAGATCTCTCAACAATCTTCTCAATCATAATAACTCGCACACACAATGAATCATCCCACGGTACTTGGCCTCGACACTAGACCTAGACACCACTTTTTATGTTTTACTCCTCCAAGTAACAAAATTACCACCAACAAATGTGAAATATCCAATCGTAGAACGTCTATCAGTGACTGAACCAGCCCAATCAGCATTCGTATGCCCTTCCACATCTGTATGACCATACTTGCAAAACACTAACCCCTTCCCATGAGTTACTTTTAGATACCTCAAGATGCGCATCACAACACCCATATGATCTTCACTAGGAGAATGCATAAACTGACTCACTACACTTACTGCATATGCAATATCAGGATGTGTATGAGATAAATAAATCAATTTCTCCACAAGTCATTGATAACGCTCTTTATCTGTAGGGACTTGATCAGGATACAACCCAAACTTATGATTCTATTCACTAGAAGTATCAATTGGTTTACAATCTAGCATTCCAGTCTCTGCAAGTAAATCCAACATATACTTTCTTTGAGACAGAAAGATACTATGTTTAGATTTGACAACTTCAATCCCAAGAAAGTACTTCAAATCACTCAATGACTTCATCTCAAACTTGGAAGCTAGATACTTATGAAGATTTTGCATTTCTGCCTGATCATCTCCAATCACAATTATATCATCAACATAAATAATTAAAGTTGTCAATTTACCTTTATGACGCTTTAGAAACAAAGTATGGTCTGAGTTACTCTGCACATACCCAAATTTCTTCATAAATGCTGCAATTTGATGTCTATAGGTCTGAGTATAACCCTTTGCTACCAATCTAGCCTTGTAACGGTCAATGTAATCATCAGTTTTATGCTTTAAAATAAACACCCATTTGCATTCAACAGTTTTCTTCCCTCATAACAAAGGAACTAAATCCCATGTTTTATTCTTGTTCAAGGCATCCATTTCAACACTCATGTCATCCATCAATTCGGGGTTAGATAAAGCATCATGCAGCTTAGTTGACACACATACACTAGATAATTGATACAAATATAATGCATATGAATTAGACAAACGATGAGTTAACTCATAATTGCTAATGAGATATTTAGACTTGGCATGTATATCAGAAGAATATTGTACTTCAGGTTTCCCACGAGTGGTTCGTGGGGGTAACTGATAAGTTGACACATATAGATCATTAGAAATTACCTCACTTGATTCACTATCACGAGTAGATTGAGGCATTGGCAGGGCATATGAGGGTATTGCATCGAACTCATCCATACAAGAGTCACTGTCATTATTTTCAGATCGGCGACTGGTCACTTACTTGGTGTGAGCGATCGTTTCGACACCAAGAGCTCCGTTTCATCTCCAGATTTGGGCGTGGTCGAGTTCCAAAGGCGTCGATCGTTTCTTCACGAGGACCATAAGTTTCATCTTCAGATATGGGCAACCGGTCATTTGCTTCGGTGCGACAGATCGTTTCCTTCTTGAGAGCGGTATCTTCAAACACATTATTCTTCAATCCAAGATTCTCCAATTCACTCCCCCTCTCCCCTGGAATTGAAGAGGAGGGAGAGACATAATATGACACTTCTTCATGAAAAGACACGTCCAAAGTAACATGCACATTCTGGGTAGGTGGATGATAACACTTATAACATTTTTTAGTAGAAGAGTAACCAATAAAGACACATCATAGAGCCCAATGATCAAGTTTACTCCGTTGATGAGAGTAAACATGAACATAGGCAACACACCCAAAAACTTTAGGGGGCAACTTGGAGATTGAGACATGGGAAACATGGTTACCAAACACATCATGTATTATCTTGAAATCAAGGACCCGGCTAGGAGTATGATTAATCAAATAGGTAGCAGATAAAACAGCATACCCCCAAAGATGATGGGGAATAAACATGTCCAACATAAGAGAGCGAGCAACTTCAAGTAATTGACGATTCTTGCGTTTAGACACACCATTCTGCTGAGAAGTAAATGTTTGGTGAATAATACCTTGAGCACGGAAGAAAGATGCCAAAGTGTTATTCACATATTCACCTTCGTTATCAGTCCGAAAATTGAGTAGACACCATAGTACAGAACTCTGGAAGGATGGAAGCAACATCATGTTTATTTTTCAGCAAGAAAACCCAAGTGAGTCGGGTATAATCATCAATAAATGTGATGAACCAACGAAATCCGTTCGAAGTAATGCGAGCCGGACCCCACACATCAGAATGCACGAAATCAAAAGGCTTTGCAGCTTTACTGTCACTCAAAGGAAACACAGTGCGATGACTCTTGACCAAAATACATATCTCACACTTAAAACTAGACTCATCACAAGAGCAGAATAAAGATGGAAACAGACGCTTAAGGTAGCCAAATGACGGATTTCCCAAGCGACGATGCCATAACCAAATTTGCTATTTGTCTTTGACACTGTAACTTTGAACAATATTAATGACACGATCATGAACTGGTGCAGAATGCAATGTCAAATAATATAACCCATGTGAGTCTTGAGATCCTGAAAAGAGCAATGCATATGATAGAAAGTAGCAGAAACATTAAGGGTATCAAGTAATCGACCAATATATAACAAGTTACAATGGATATTGAGAATTAGTAACGCACGAGACAAAGATAGAGTAGGAGTGAGAGAGATTGTGCCCTTACCAGTAATTGGAGAGGGCAAGCCATTAGCACTAGTTATGTATGGGTCACAGGTGTTACTAGACAACTCATCAAAAAATTTAGCATCATAAGTATATGATCAGAAGCACCAGTGTCAATTATCCAAGTATTAGAGCCAGTACCTGGAATAAACTCAGAAACACACAAATTTGTTGAAGCGCAGAAACAACACCAATAATAGAGTTATCACCCATGATTGCAACGGAAACTCAGCAGATCACGACAAAATATACAATGGAATCTGCAGAGGCACAAATCGGCGGATGCAAGAAGACATCGCGAACATAGCGAGTACACATCGGAATACAGCAAAGGCACAAATCGGCATATGCACGAAGACAAGAATGACACGAAGCAGTAGAGACACGAACACCATAACACAACACACAAACCAAGGAGGGCACACACGACACAGGTAGAGAAAAAAAAAATGGGGATAGAACACGGGTGGGCACAACGCACAGGTCACTAGAAAAGTTGGCTCTGATGCCAAGTCAAATAATATGAGTAAAATATTTTTCATGTTGTATTTCATTCTCCAAAAAAAAGGTATTTATAGTATAAGGATGTAACCCTAGTAGGGTCAAACTAGAAAACAAGATAAAAACCTAATTACACAATATCTGTACAAAAATGAAAGAAATATAATCCTAATAAACTAGGAAAATATCCTAATTAAGTTAGGATCTCACTAACAATAATAACACTCATATTAATAGGAACGAAAAATGATGAATTGCAGTTAACGAGTCGGAGGATTGGACTTTGGGGCGGCTGGCAAAAATGGTGTCATGGGTTTTCAAGAATAGCTCTGCAGCTTCAGGGGATGAGACCACTATGGTGGTTTTGGTGCCTAGACGCATAGACATTATGGGTCCATATTTTTTGGCCAGGTCTCGGAGGCAGCAGTGTGGGAGGTTGCCTAGCATATGGAGATTACCAATGACTGGCAGCGCCCAAGGACCAGGAGGCAGAGTTTTCGGTGTCTCAGCCTCTGGATGAGAGACCAGAGGAAGGTAAGAAAGAGGAGGATGATGGCTATTGTTGAAACAGTCATAGTTAGACTGACAGGAGGTGTGAGAGACATTATTCGTGGACATATATTTGCTCATAATTAGACTGATAGGAGGTGTTTGATATTTATACAGCCGGATGACCACCCTATGTTCTAAAAAATGGGTTGTTTTTTTTTCGTATGCGCCGTTGGATTTCATCCAAAGAGATTCAACGGCTGAGTTTAACTTGACCCAAATATGCCAAATGGGGTCAAATAATGCAGCTGAAGACCAAATGCAAGTGTACTTATTAAGCATATATGTAAAGTCAAATTCTTATGAAGGTAGGAGAAGAGTTTTAAAGAGGAATGAATGCTTGAAAAGTTGTAGCAGAATGGGATGACGCCAGTCGTTGTAATTGTGATGCAGCAAGTATGCTGCCACGCATGATCCTAGAACGAAAAGAGATCTAAGCAGTAAGAAATTGATGTTTATTTTATCCTAGAGGAATCCCTCAAATAATTTTATTTGAGAGACGCCATTTAAGCCCTACAAGGGTGAGGATTCCTCAATGGAAGCTCTATATATATGTATATCATGCTCTTGATAAATTTCGTTAATCCAGTCCTTCGAAGTGGAAGCTCTATATATATGTATATCATGCTCTTGATACATTTCGTTAATCCACTCCTTCTAAGTGAGAGTTTAAGGGAATATAATTAAGCATATCAATTACAAATAGATGAATGTCTTTGAAGTCTGATCCGAACTATGAAAGTTGATTGCATAGGCGGTAGGTGGGCATGGCAAACAAGTGTTTGGCTTTTGACAGCGATAATCCGAATATCTCAGTCATGTCCAAATCTTTAGGTTTCAGGCCACTTGGGAGCTCCCAGTTAAAGCAGTGGACCAAGTTTGCTAGAGCCAGACGAACTGTGGTTAGGCCTAGTTGCATAGCAGGACACCCTCTTCGACCAGACCCAAATGGTAGAAGCTGGAAGTCATGCCCTCGAAGATCAATATTGCCATCAATGAACCTTTCAGGGTAAAATTCTTCCACATTTTCTGACCATACTTTAGGATCTCTCCCAATGGCCCAAGTGTTATTAAGATTCTCGATTTCTTGGGTATGTCGAATCCTTCAACTGTAATGTCCTCCATGGATTCATGTGGGATTAGCAATGGTGCAACTGGGTGCAGCCTCAAGCTCTCCTTGACCACCACGCTCAAGTAATCCAACTTCGGTAAGTCACTCTCTTCCACCATTCGGTCCATTCCAATAACACTTTGGAGCTCTTCCTGGAGATGCTTCATTACCCTGGGATGCCTCAAGAGCTCCGCAAGGGTCCAAACTATGGCAGTAACTGAAGTATCGAAGTCACCCGAAATCATGTCTAGTAAGATGGCTTTCACATTTGTTCGTTCCATCATGTAGACCTTCTCATCGTTGGGATTTAATGGTTGGTGTGTCAATGAAAGCAGCACGTCCACAAAGTCCTTGTGACTATGGCCTTGTACTTGCCCACTCTTAGAAACTTGTTCATGTTCCCCACTAATCTTTTTGAAAAGTTGGTCAATTGTCTTGCTAATTCTCTTCATGCGCTTGGCTAATCCCTATATGATAGGAAGATACGGTTAAGATATATAATATTTCTTAGGATCAATGATACAGTAAAATTGCTAGTCCTCGAACGAAACATAGAATATAAAAGAAAACTAACTGCACCAAAAACCTACAACAGTTGAACAGCAACTTCCTATAGTTTAGCCTCAGAGCAGTCACACACATCATGACAGTTAGAAAACACAATCCCCAAATTCAAATGTTGTTTTCAGTACTTGACGAAAATGATCACAACAACAATCAAAGATGTCAAGAAAACATATGGAGGTAGCATATTTCCCTCAAAAGAAAATGCACAGGCTCAAAAACTCACAATGGTATCAGTCTCCTCCACTAATTATCATGTGACTCCCCAACTCATGCAAATTCCTTAACCAAGAATGGGATCAACATAGCTATGTGAAAATGTATTGTTTCTAGCATAAGCATCATAGAACAAATCTGGAAAAAGTATAATTACTCCCCAAAACAGACACATAATTTTCATCAAAAATTACAATGCCAGTATGGGTTTTTCAAAGCATTTCCTAATTGCTTACGCCATGTAGAAACTGGAGCTCATCATTACACTACCAGGCCATATATAATTTTCATCATATATATCTTTTACGTATTATAATATGAATACTACCTGGCCGGCCCAATCCTGATTGGAGCCATATGCATAAGAACCTTGCCATTAACGAAAATAATTGATATAATGTGAGAAGGATATGGCCAATCTTTCATTTATTTCATATTATTTGTGTTTGTGATCTTGCAGTGGTTGGGGCAGATGCTTCAGGGTTGCTATGTTCTCCTACTCAGGTTCGATGGTCAAGCTGCTACTAGGAGGATTCATCCTTTTGGCTGAAGAAGCGTTTATGTTTATTGGTTTATACCCGCCAGTTAATTGGTAAGAAATGCTGCAGAAGATTTAACTTTCAAATGAATTGTTTGTGATGTCTTCTTTTTCTCTGTCTTTCTTGTCTCTTGGATCTGTTGGTCTATGGATTCAAAATCGTTTGTGAAAATACATTATGATTTTTATTTTCTGCTGTGGCACCAGACCAGTCATTCTCATCTATTGCAATGCGTTTTTTGTTTTCTGAAAGTCATGAAGATGAATGTACTACTGTTTTCTTTGATAACAATGATGCTAATGGTTATTGGGATATGGAAATGTTCAATTTCATGCTTGTACATCTTTGTTGTATCTGTTTCACGCATGGGTAAATTCGATCGTGTTACAATTTTTATATGTACTAGGTTATCACAAAACTAAAGTATATGATGGAAATATAAAGTGAGGCAGAGAGTGTTTGTAAAACAGAGAATTATTCAAACTGATTTTTGTTAACTTCTTTTCTGCTACAGCAGCCTATAACATTGGCTATATATAATAACACTCAGACCTTTTCATAAACAGACATAACTCTTGGATTAGTTCCAAGAGTTGCACACACAACACTAGACTTCTAAAGAGATATGACTCTTCCGAAACATAGCTCTTTTCAAGAGACACAACTCTACTTAACAACTGATACAAATGCATTACGTTTAACATATTTAGCGTAGGCGGTAGATTGGCATGACAAGCAAGTGTTTGGTTTTTGACAGCGATAAGCCGAATGTCTCAGTCATGTCCACATCTTCAGGTTTCAGGCCACTTGGGAGGTCTCAGTTAAAGCAGCGGACCAAGTTTGCGAGAACCAGCTGGACTGTGGTTAGCCCTAATTGCATAGCAGGGCACCCTCTTCGACCATACCCAAATGGTAGGAGCTGGAAGTCATATCCTCGAAGGTCAACATTGCCATCAATGAACCTTTCAGGGTAAAATTCTTCCACATTTTCTGACCAGACATTAGGATCTCTCCCAATAGCCCAAATATTTATAAAGATTGTCGATTTCTTGGGTATGTCATGTCCTTCAACCGTAATGTCCTCCATGGATGCATGTCGGATGAGCAATGGTGAAACTGGGTGTAACCTAAAGCTCTCCTTGAGCACCATATTCAAGTAACCCAGCTTTGGCAAATCACTCTCTTCCACCATTTGGTCCGTTCCAATCACACTCTGGAGCTCTTGCTGGAGATGCTTCAAACTATGGTGGTAGCTGACATATCGAAGGCACCTGAAATCATGTCTAGTATGATGGCCTTCGCATTTGTGCGGTCAATCATGTAGACTTGCTCATCGTTGGGATTCAATGGTTGGTGCATTAACGAAAGCATCACGTCCACAAAGTCCTTGTGACGATGGCCTTGGTGTGCTTGCCCAACTTTAGGAACTTCTTGGTGTTCCCCAATTATCTTCTCTAAGAGTTGGTCGATTGTCTTGCTAAGTCTCTTCATGCGCTTGGTCAATCCCTATATTATATTAAGAGGAAGATACGGTTCAGATACATATATATTCCTTAGTTAGGAATCAATCAATTACACAGTTCTAGTATGAGCATGGACAAAGACATGCATGATGCATAGGCTGGGACCCATACGCAGGGCCTCGCATGTGGGTCCCACTCAATGTGAGAGGGATGTTACCCTATTTCGAATGTCAAGCAATCTTAAAGTCTCACATGTAGCGGTGCTCTTAGTGTATGGATTTTTCCCGAAATATGGTTACACAGTATTTAGCAAGAATTTAAATCTACATATAAAATTAACAATTGCTTGAGAGCAACGCCAAGCATATGAGCATGAAGCCAACGGAAACAAATTACATATTATAGACAGGAGGGTACGGGCCAATCTTTCATTTGTATTATTATTGACTAGTTATGCATGATCAAGAACAAGGCGGCGAATGTCATGATTGTGTGAGAACTAGTCAAAGGAGTGACAACTAGTACTACTGGTTGGCTGATAGATAGATGGATGAGTGAGCGTTCCGACAATCAACAACATACCTGAAAATCGAATGGACTGAGGAAAGGCAAACAATCACTAATGTTGACTGCTCCTATCAACAACACGAGCTCCTCAATAATTCCCTTCATATCACACGTATCATCATTTTTGCTCCCCAACACCATCCTAGACGTTATGTCCTTAATCAGCTCACCAACCTTCTCACTAAGATCCACAACTTGGCCCTCCGCTGCGGCTTTCTTCAGCGACTCAACCAACAAACCCACCTCTTCCCTCCTCAACGGAGCAAAAGTCTCAATCTTCGATGGACAAAGAAGCTGCAGTGTGCACAACTTCCTAATATGCCGCCAGTACGGACCATATTCACTGAAAGCCATGTCCTTTGAGCCGTAAAACAAGTAATCGGAGGATTGGACTTTGGGGCGGCTGGCAAAAATGGTGTCATGGGATTTCAAGAAGAACCCTGCAGCTTCAGGGGATGAGACCACTATGGTGGTTTCGGTGCCTAGACGCATGGACATTATGGGTCCATACTTTTTGGCCAAGTCTCGAAGGCTGCGGTGTGGGAGGTTGCCTAATATATGGAGATTACCAATCAGTGGCTAAATCAGGATTTCATATGTGTGGGAGTCTCTTATAAATTATAAAAAATCAAAAATTCGAACTCATAATACATACAAAAAATAGTGTATATATATATCACATATGTCAAGAATTATATTGCTTATTGGTTGCAATTATAATTGTTCTCGACAAAGGGATAGACAAATACATTCTAAACAAGAAAAATTACAAGAGATAGACAAAAAATAGCAATTTAGCAAATATCTTTAAAGCTTTTTCCCCCATTAAACCCAATAGGGGGTACTTAAGCTCTATATATATATATATATGTATATATCATGCTCTTGATACATTTCGTTAATCCACTCCTTCTAAGTAAGAGTTTTAAGGGAATATAATTAAGCATATCAATTACAAATAGATGAATGTCTTTGAAGTCTGATCTGAACTATGAAAGTTGATTGCATAGGCGGTAGGTGGGCATCGCAAACAAGTGTTTGGCTTTTGACAGCGATAATCCGAATTTCTCAGTCATGTCCAAATCTTTAGGTTTCAGGCCACTTGGGAGCTCCCAGTTAAAGCAATGGACCAAGTTTGCTAGAGCCAGACAAACTGTGGTTAGGCCTAGTTGCATAGCAGGACACCCTCTTCGACCAGACCCAAATGGTAAAAGTTGGAAGTCATGCCCTCGAAGATCAATATTGCCATCAATGAACCTTTCAGGGTAAAATTCTTCCACATTTTCTGACCATACTTTAGGATCTCTCCCAATGGCCCAAGTGTTTATAAAGATTCTCGATTTCTTGGGTATGTCGAATCCTTCCACTGTAATGTCCTCCATGGATTCATGTGGGATTAGCAATGGTGCAACTGGGTGCAGCCTCAAGCTCTCCTTGACCACCATGCTCAAGTAACCCAACTTCGGTAAGTCACTCTTTTCCACCATTCGGTCCATTCCAATCACACTCTGGAGCTCTTCCTGGAGATGCTTCGTTACCCTGGGATGCCTCAAGAGCTCCGCAAGGGTCCAAACTATGGTGGTAGCTGAAGTATCGAAGGCACCCGAAATCATGTCCAGTAAGATGGCCTTCACATTTGTTCGTTCCATCATGTAGACCTGCTCATCGTTGGGATTTAATGGTTGGTGTATCAATGAAAGCAGCACGTCCACAAAGTCCTTGTGACTATGGCCTTGTACTTGCCCACTCTTAGAAACTTGTTCATGTTCCCCAATTATCTTTTCGAAAAGTTGGTCAATTGTCTTGCTAATTCTCTTCATGCGCTTGGCTAATCCCTATATGATAGGAAGATACGGTTAAGATATATAATATTTCTTAGGATCAATGATACAGTAAAATTGCTAGTCCTCGAGAGACACATAGAAAAGAAAAGAAAACTAACTGCACCAAAAACCTACAACAGTTGAACAGCAACTTCCTATAGTTTAGCCTCAGAGCAGTCACACACATCATGTCAGTTAGAAAACACAATGCGCCCAAATTCAAATGTTGTTTTCAGTACTTGACGAAAACGATCACAACAACAATCAAAGATGTCAAGAAAACATATGGAGGTAGCATATTTCCCTCAAAAGAAAATGCACAGGCTCAAAAACTCCCAATGGTATAAGTCTCCTCCACTAATTATCATGTGACTCCCCAACTCATGCAAATTCCTTAACCAAGAATGGCATCAACATAGCTATGTGAAAATGTATTGTTTTTAGCATAAGCATCATAGAACAAATCTGGAAAAAGTATAATTACTACCCAAAACTGACACATAATTTTCATCAAAAATTACAAAGCCAGTATCGGTTTCAAAGCATTTCTCAATTGCTTACGCCATGTAGAAACTGGAGCTCATCATTACACTACCTGGCCATACATAATTTTCATCATATATATCTTTTACGTATTATAATATGAATACTACCTGGCCGGCCGGCCAAACCTGATTGGAGCCATATGCATAAGAACCTTGCCATTAACGAAAATAATTAATATAATGTGAGAAGGATATGGCCAATCTTTCATTTATTTCATATTATTTGTGATTTTGGGTGCAGGTGTGTACAGGAAAATGGCGACGAAAGTGAGCTCATTCCAAAAGCTACGCATTGAGAATTGACAATTAGTAATTGAAAAAGTCCTGAAATTTGTCTTTACTTTGTTGACACTAATGATATATAATCTAACAGTGCATTAATTCATGTAATAATAATAATAATAATAATTAAGTTTGGTAAGGATATGTAAAGCATACCTGAAGATCAAGTGGACTGAGGAAAGGCACGTAATCACCAATATTGAATGCCCCTGACAAGAACAGAGCTTCCTGAATGGTCCCCTTGAGATCAAACATATCATCATTTTTACTCCCCAAAACCATCCTATATGTTATGTCCTCAACAAGCCCACCAACCTTCTCACTAAGATCCACCACTTCACCCGCTGCCGCGGCTTTCTTCAGCGACTGAATAAACAACCCCACCTCCTCCCTTCTTAGTGGAGCAGAACCCTCAATCTTTGATGGACAAAGAAGCTGCAGAGTGCAGAGCTTCCTAATATGCCGCCAGTATGGACCATATTCAGTGAAGGCCATGCCCTTTGTGCCGTAGGACATGTACTCGGAGGCTTGGACTTTGGGGCGGCTGGCAAAAATGGTGTCATGGGTTTTCAAGAAAAGCTCTGCAGCTGTGGGGGAGGAGACCACTATGGCGGGTATGTTGCCTAGGCGCATGGACATGATGGGGCCATATTTTTTGGCCAAGTGTTGGAGGCTGCGGTGTGGGAGGTTGCCTAGCATGTGAAGATTGCCAATGATTGGCAGTGCCCGAGGCCCAGGAGGTAGTTTTGGCCTTGAGGAGGAGGCAGTGATTATGGTGTGGATGAGAGAGCAGACGAAGGTGAGAAAGACCAGAAGGATGGCTATTATTGTTGGACTCATTCTAGCTTTCTGTGCTATCACTCCATACAAGGTGTTTGATATTTATTTATACAGTTCCAGCCGAACTTCACCACTCTTTTTACATTTAGCCGTTGGATCAAATCCAGACAGATTCAACGGCTGAGTTTAAGTCGACCCAAGTACACAAAATGGGGTCAATACACATATCTTCACATGGCCCACCTTGAGATTTTGACAGCCTCACGCGCAAAATTTTGGCCCGTCTTAAGATTTTAAAGTAGCAAACCAACTTTAATAGACGCACAATTATGAAAATTGCGTGCGGTGATACCAATTGCACACCCTCGTTGCTAGCCTTTTGCTTTTCACTTGATCTCGATTATTATGGAATGACATTTCTTTTGTTTTTCAAAGAACCTAACCAGTGAGTTGTGACACCATGTCGATATAAAAAAAAGTGGCCAACGAGGTCCAACCTAGTTGAAAAGAGCCTTGACTTGCTGAGATCTCAGGTTCGAATTTCTACGACATTATAGTTTTGTGTGTGAGAAATCTCTTTTCGTATAATTTTTAGACTATCACTTATACTAAAAAAGAAAAAGAAAACTAGTAATACTGTGCACAAAAAACATGCAAAATAACAATTTATTTCCATGTAAAAGAGTAAAATTGTAATGTATTTCTTATGAATATCTTTATCTTCTTGAATTAAGGTACCAAGTTTCTCATAAAATTTAAATTTGGCATGTAACAAAATAATTACAAAGAAGGAAAACAGAACTTAGTAATTTACATGAATATAATATATATATTTTTTCTTTCGATCGTTTAATGAAACTGGCATTGCAGATTTATTTTCTCCTAACAAAAGTGGCATGGAGATTGGAAGGTGATTACAAAACAAACATAATAGTAAATCTTCATCAATGGAAATTACAGTGGTATATATAAACTAAACTGGGGCGATTTGAGAGATTCTATTTCCCTTGCGGAAGAAACACATTTATGAAATTATGATTATGAATCATAAACAACACTCATGTTTCAACCAGGAAACGAATGATTGAAATCCAAAGCAGCCCCTGCCCCTGCCCCTTGAGAGAGAACGAGCTTCAGTCAGAGGCTAAATTGATCTCAACTTGTCCTTCATTTTCTATCCACTGAACCAGATCTCAGCCTCCTGCTCGCTCTCTCTCAAATCAATCTCTGTCTGTGTGTTTGTGAGAGAGAGGGAGAGAGGACCGTTGACCAATGGCTCGGATCTTCGAGCACTTGGTGGTGTGCGGGATCGGACCCGAGATTCGGACCCTGGACGGTAGCAAAGGCTTCCACGGGTTTGGCACTTATTACATGCCGTCTCTTCTGGACCAGTACCCTCCTCCCAACCACACTCTCTACCCTCCTCCACCTCCTCAGCTCCCAACCGTAAGTAACCAGTCTTCGCTGCTTTCTATTTCTGCTTTTCTTCTGTTTGCTTTCCGAAATCCATTTCTTTTTTCAATTTTAGCTGCGGTTTATGAATGATCCGGATGATTGTGTGCTTTTCTTGTTTTCTGTTTCAGTGTGTGTTGCCAGCTGGTGTTTTGTTCTATTCATCAGGCTATGATTCCAATGACGCCTCCACGATTCCACGGAGCTACCCCATTGTTCTCACTGGTAGTTATTATTAAGCTCTACGCTCTGCTCTATGCATTCTTCAAGAATGTGTTTCCTTGTTATTAAACTTGCAGAAGAGAATATAGAATTTGACTAGTTCGTCAAGTTAGTGTTGTTGCTTAGAAACTAGAATGATAACACATAGAGTTTTACACACATTTGTACATTTAGGATTATGCGAAATTTGTGATAGCACAAAGCTGCAGAGGATATCGGAGCCATTATACGAGTGGTTTTTCCTGATTAGTAGGTTTAAACAAAGCTTTAGATAGAGCTATATGTTTTCCCTCGCTATTAAATTTGCAGAAGAAAATATAGAAATTGACTAGTTCTTCAAGTTAGTGTTGTCGCTTAGAGACTAGAATGATGACACAGGTTTTACACACATTTGTACATTTAGGATTATGTGAAATTTGTGATCGCACAAATCTTCAGAGGATATCGGAGCCATCATATAGTGGTTTTTTGTGATTAGTAGGTTTAAACAAAGCTTTAGATAGAGCTATTTATTTTCTGTTTAACATTAGAATGTTGGGTTTTAATCATCATTTCCTAGTTAGTTGCTTCTAAAGGTGCAGTTACTTTCTTGCAAGTGTGCATGTATCCACGTCTTATTGTTTGTTTCTAAGGGTGTTTTCCTAATTTTGTGCAGAGGGTGATGGGACAAAAATTTATGTTAGTTGCATTGCTTTCCGAGATCCAGTCAGTGAGGATATTGCTGAAGCTTATTGTATACCTGCAAATTCATTTGCTGATAAATGTATCTGTCTAGTTTCGCGGTCGCCTAGCTTTCGTTTACTTAGGAATACACTAGAGGAATTATTTACACTTTGTTTTTCCCCTGGTGGAAGTAGGTAAGTATCATCTGCTGGTAAATTTTGATGGTATTTTTTATGGAGATTCATGGTGGTAAGAATCCAAATGTTTCTTTAAAATTTACAGCAAACCCTTATGGGATGTTATTGCATCTTTGGTGTCCACTGTACCTTTGCCCACTCCAGGAAAAGATCGAGTTTTGTTTGCTATTGACAATTGTCTGCTTTCTGTGGAGGCTCCACCAAAGGATGGGCTCCCCCATGTTGATGTACAGCCTCATTGTTTTCTTGCTTTTTTAGTTGAATGCTTCTGCCTTTTGCTGAATATTGATCTGGTTGCTTAATTACTGGACTATATTTCTTTAATCCAGATATCATTTCAGCCATTGGTACAGTGCCTAGATGTTGACAACTTAATTAAATTTTTCACAGCCGTGTTGCTTGAGAGGAGAATTTTGCTCCGATCAAACAAGTAAGCAGCTGACTTTGAACGATTTAATGCTGTGTATTTTTGCATCCTTTAGATAATCTGTCCTCCTTTTTTTGGCAGATATTCAATTTTAACCCTTGTATCAGAAGCCATATGCCATTTACTTTATCCATTTCGGTGGCAGGTAAATTTGTTCTTTTGTGACCTGCTTTTTATGGGTCTAGATAAAATATGTAACCCTTGTGCTTCATTTAGTTTTTTAAATTATGGTGGCAAAAAAATTTATATTCCAACATTTTCAAAGAACTAATTTTTTGTTCAAAGATGGAACAAATAATGCAGTAGTATTATCTTTTATGCTTCTTGTACTTGACTCTTGTCTAATTTGTGCATGTTTGTTGTGCGGAAGCAAGTCTACATTCCGTTACTCTTTTTCAGTGGCGTAGACTATATTGATGCGCCTACGCCATATATGATGGGACTCCATTCGGGCGTTGATACATCTAATCTGGCCATGGATGGTGTAAGTTGTTCTGCATAAACTGCACTTTTATATGACCAAAAAAAAAACTGCACATTTGTCAATTTATAGTTATTAATTTACATATGCTGGTTGAACAATATATCTCATGGTCTTTTATATGTATTCTATGGTTGTTAGGTTCCCAACAGTGTTGCTAATAACAACATGTTTGGAAACCTTTGGATTTGATTCTGACCCTTTATTCTGCCTGTATTTGGTCAAGTACCTATCACAGGAATTCGTGGCTGTATGCTGTGTAATTCCTTAGGGCTTAGGTTTTATATTCTTTACAATGTTGCATATCTCGTATAGCTCTCTATTCTTACTTTTTTTTTTCTGTGACTTCTTCTTTCATGTTTTCCAAAAGATTGCAAAATCATGATGAAATTTTATAGCATGTAAGAAAGTTACTGATGTAATATCTGTTTTCTTGCCTTCCCCTTGTGGTTCTAGGTAGTTGTTGTTGACCTTGAATGTAATCGTATCACAACAACGGAAGATATACCTCCTATCCCAGAGCCAGAATTAGGAGATTTGCGTGGGGAGATAACAAAGTTATTGCATCCCAATGTTGTGGGGATAGATCAGATGAAGGATGGTTTATATAGTTTGCCTGAGCAATATCCTAAAGGTGGCAACAAACCTTGGGGAGAGGATCACGACCTTCAACTTAGGTGATACTCTGGTGCCAAGCGAAATTTAGCGTAATAATTGTCGGGGTTCCACTTTTGTGGTAAAAGACTGAAAGACCAATTTTGCCTTGATTGATTTTAAATTTTGTGACCAACATTGCAGATTATAGGTTTTGATAATACTTCAACAAACACCAGTGTAGTCATTGTTATTCACTTCTTTTCTTTTACTTAAAGTTCAAATTTTAATATTGGAGAGGTCTTGAAGCTATGCAATAACCTTAGAAATGCTAACCGGTTGGTAATTAAGCTTTATGTCTTCCCTCTGAGCTAATGGCTTGTTAGTTGTTTCTGAAGCCATACTTTTTGGAGAGTGTTAAGTATTCACACATGTTCTTTGCACTTGATTTCATGTGCAGGTTAGTGTTCTTAAAGTTCTTTGCATCACTTTTAAGTGGCTACCGAAACTTCATAGTATGAAACTTTTATCTAATTTGGTATCGTGTGAATTGGTCTATTCATTTGTCTCTGTAGATTCCTCTAAATTTTATTTGGTGGAATTGTTTTTTTTTTCCCCAAGGAAGTTACTGCTACTCATGTCTTCAACACTCAAGCATTCTTGACGATGCGGTCTCGGTCAACTGGCCAACCACCAGAACCCGTGGTATTTATTTTCATTGCAATGCACCCATCATTATCTTCGAGATCAACTCACATTTAGTAATTATGGGTAGATATATTGCAATTGTTATAATTATGGTAATTGGTATGACTAATGTAGTTATTATTGTGATTGTAATTGTAATTGTTGTGATGATTATTCTTATTGTTACTCTACATATTGCTGAGTTTCAAGCAAACCAGTCAAATATGTGTGTTTGTGTGTTGTTGTTGGTTTATATCAACTACGTTTTTTTCATTTAATATAATTTTAATCTTCATTTCATGAAATATCTTGTCCTAGGCTCTTAGTGTTATACTTATTTCTTTGTTGGTATTTACAGTTAACACAGTTCCTGGATTCCCATGGTTTCATGGATTATCTGGAAAGAGGATTAGGTTCTGAAGAAAACACTAATAACCTACTTGACAAGTTACAAGATGCAATTAGAAGAGGCCAAAATCCTATTTCAATTCTTCCATCAAATTTGGTAGAGCCTGAGATTATAACAATTGCAGATACGGATGTGGGAGCATCAGGTGAATTTGATTTGCTGTTTATTTAAGATTGAAAATTATGTCAACAGAAGAAGATATTACAGATATTGAGCTTGATATGGGGTTAATTTTCCTCCTTTTTTGTGGATTTTAGGATCAGGTGCCAAATACACATATGATAGGTTTCCCTCAAACATTAGGACAGAAGAGCAAGAAGAAAAGAGGAGGCAGATCCTTGCTGCAGCAAGTGGATTATCCTCTAGGTATATATCAATGGCAATTTGTTGCAGATGAAAATGAAATCTTGTTCATGTTTGTAATTTACAGTCAATCTGGAAATAAACATGCTTCATATATGTAACAGAAGTGAGAATTTTAAAATACCTGAAAACTATTGGAGACAAATTCTACTTGCATTGAGAGACACTAAAATATGGTTACTAACCTTTCTACCAATTCGTGAGTTGGTTATACAATAAAGTCAATCAGATTTTGTATATTTGTTTTGCCTGTAGGCTTTCATCTATGATAAAAGATGGTGGCAATATATATTATTAGATTGAGTTGTAGGGGATATGATGATACTATCTTGTTCAGTAGAGTTGAAGACTAATTATAACACATCTTAGTACAGTTTCTAATCTTTCTTGTCTTTTCTTGTTTCTCTCTCAGCTCACCTTCTGTCCTAGTGGGTAAAGACTCCAAATCAGAAACTCTAACTCCATTGGAGAGGGCTGTAAGTTCTGTACTCCAACATGATTCCCTGTAGTTGTAATTCTACTTTAATCTTTCCTTAACTTTATGAAACATTGGTCATTCAGGCGGAAAGGGAGTGCATGGTTTTGGACATAAAAGTTAAGTTGCAGGTACAATTTTTTATTTTTTATTTTTCTGTTCATGTAGTGGACATATTATGCACATTTTTGTAGTGCATGATATTGCATTACTTGATCAATATGTTATTAAGTTTAAAAGAAATTGGTTATGATCATTTTACTAATTTAAAAGAAATTCATGTATATCTTAATAATCATGCAAAATTATCAGTTTTTGGAGTTTACTCTTCTCTTTTTTTTTTTTTTTTTTTTTTTTTTCTGTGAAAAACTATTGACCATATAACCTTTGAATATTGAATGACCATGCTGGTTAATAACTTTGCGTGTTTTTGTGATTGTGGTTGATGACCAGGGTCTGTGGCTTCGTCTTCTGAAATTGGGACCCACTGATGATCCTCTTTCGTCATTTGAATATGGCACAATCCTTGGTATGGCTGTTTGAGTGTTCAACTCTCACATGTATTATGACGAGGCGGAAGTCTGATGTCTATTTCTTGGAAATCTAATCTGCTTCGCAGCTCAAAGGGCCTGTTAATTAACAAACATTACTATATTGGCTTTGCAGCTTTAATTGAATCTGATGCAGAGGGGATTGGTGGCAGTGGGTTCATTGAATGTATAAGGGAGCACATAAATCAGGGATGGCACTGTCAGTTGACTGAAGAACAGTTTCTTGCTGTGAAGGAATTGGTATGCAAAAACAAACTCAATTTTCTTCGGAAGATAGATCTAATTTAGTAATAACAATGAATTGTTAAGATTTTGGAACTTCAAAATCTCTTAGTTTTGTTGAACTTTGTATTTTACTGGTTCAATTTTTAGCATTATTATGGTTTTTGTAATCCCGCAAAAAACAAAGCATTTTCTTATAAACTAGATCATGGTTTCAGGGTATAAGGATATGCTACCCAAACACACAAGCACACAAACGAACACTCATTGACTATTTTGCTTATTGGCTTGCATTCCAGAGTTATCATTAGGCTAATACTTTATACACAACATGTATTTTGTGATAATCTGTTTTTTATTTTTTATTATTTTCAACATTAACTTGTATTTACATTCAGCTTAAAACAGCTATCAGTCGTGCAACTTCCCGAAATGATTTGTTGACCATCAGGGATGCCCTTGAAGTATCTGCTGAAATGTATAAGAAGGATGCAAATAATGTTGCTGACTACATTCAGCGCCATCTTATATCTCTGTCCATCTGGGAGGAATTACGGTATGTGGTTGCAACTCATTTACACCTGAGTTTTGAGCATCAATTGATTCTGATGTTCACTTTTCCCTTGCGAACAGTTATTGGTTCTTCTCATTGAACTATCACGCTGCTATTTTTCTCCTGCTCTGTAAAATTTGAACTTAGGTCAATTTTCAGTGTTGGAAGTAGGGGGTCTACGCAATGTGTCAATCAGATGCAGAGTCTAGACCAGTGCAGAGTGTAATAAATCCTTGCATTTCCAGTCTCCTTTGAACTTCAGAGCCACAAGGACAATGTGGATATTAGAAAGTAAAAAAGAAAACCAGATGATATTTTGGAGTTTATTGATAAGTAACATACTTGCAGTACTTGAACCTAAGCTATTCCAAACTTCCCTACCTGCAACTTACTTTCATTTTTCTTGTTTGCAGGCTGCTTTAACTAAACTCTAAGCTTTTTGACATTTGTGTTGTAATTGCTATTTTTTTCCCGCTCCATAGTGGCTCTTTTCTCTTTCTTTATGTTAAATTGCGTTTTTAATACATTTGTCATACCTGGTTGGTTTACAAAGTGAACTTGCTGGTTCATTCTCTGTATTACTTATTTCTCTATCTATATTTTATCAGTTTTTATCCAACAAAAATCACAAATGAAATTTTTATGTATGTTTATGATTTTGCAGCTTTTGGGAAGGGTACTTTGACTATCTAATGGAGAGGTCTGCAAACAAGTAAGAATTCAGCCAATTTATCTTCTTTTTTGGTTTTTTTTTTACTTGTTAGATAAATCGACTTAATGCTGCCTTTGATTTTATGGTCTACCGAATTCATCTCTTACATTACATTCCCTTTTTCTGGGTGTTTGGTTAAGGGTTTCCTATGGTATAAGCCTTGTATTGCATGCTTAAATAGTAACCTTGAGTATGAAACTGGTAAACCTACTTTAAAGTTTTAGTAGCAACTATGAGTATATCCTGCTTTGATGTCCATGTTTCCTATACTTTATTTAAGCCAAATCCCGTGTGCAAGGCCTTATATTGTAGCATGACCTGTATTCTGCATAATGCTCAATTTTGAGTTGTTGGTTGCATTTAGTGCGCACTTCTGCTCAACTATGAGTGTATACAGTAGCATGACCTGTATTTTACATAATGCTCAATTTTGAGTTGTTAGTTTTATTGAGTGCACACTTGTGCTACGCATGCAAGTTTAGTGATTATATGATTATGGGGATGTTAGCCTGCCCCATCCGGGTGTATTTTATTTGGACAACCAAGCATCCACCTACCAAGAATACTGACAGTAGTATCTATACCAGACCATTGAAGTTGATGATAATACTTGTACATTGTATCTTTTCTTTTCATCCAAATTGTTGTACAAAAATATTGATAGTTTTGTGCTTAGTACACAATAAATGAGAAACTTGTATTGCACCATGTGAGATTTAATCTTTGCAAAGTAATGTTTGTTTCCATGTTTTCATCAGGTCGGCCAACTATGCTTCTCTGGTGACTGCACAGCTAAAATTTGTGGAATCACACATGGTGCTGTTTCTTCTTTTATCTTTACACTTTTCCTGGCTCTTCTCAACTTTTACATTTGTTTTCATTAGTTTGATTATGAGTTTGTCTTTTGTCAACATAAGGCTGGATTGGGCCTTCCTGATACTGATGCTTGGTACACGATTGAAACAATAGGAGAGAAGAACAACATTGGATACACACAATTTGTAAGTAAATTTTTTCTTTCTTTCAGTTTCTACAGCTCTACTTAAGGTCATAATGTTATCCTTGTCTTCTTTTCTGTATGTGATTAGAATTTCCTACTGGATATTTTTATCTTGGCTAGATAATTTAGGTGCTCATCTGTTGGTTCTGTCTTCTGTATGCATGCAGCTGAAGTGTCCTTTGGTTTTTCGATTCATTGCTGATGATATTCCTTAATTATGTATTTTCAGATACAGCTGAGAGGGTTCTTGTCGCATGTTGTGCAACTACGCATTGGTTATTGGGGAATCACTGCTGTCAAGCCTCAGTCCATGTCTCATGGATTAGCATCTCCACATTCAAAAGATACCACAGTTGAGGATCAGCAGCCTGCTGAGGCTTCTGGTGTTGGAAGGAGCTGGGTTCAGAGCATGTTTAGCAGGGATACTGCATCCAGATCCACCTCTTTCAGTCGTGTTCGTAAGTGGACCTCTGATGGTGGCTCTTCAGGTAAATCTGTTGCTAAGATTAGGCTCTTGCACGTTATGTTTGATTTTTTATAATCTGCATCTACATCACCATAATTTCTATTCATTAAGCTACAAATGAAAATGGGACTCCTCGTAAACGAGATTTATCAGCTGCTGGGCAGAAGAAAACTCAAACCAATGTGCGTGTACTTAGAGGTCATAGTGGCTCGGTTACTGCTTTACATTGTGTAACGAGGAGAGAGGTTTGGGATCTTGTGGGTGACCGCGAAGATGCTGGTTTCTTCATCAGTGGAAGCACAGACTGCACGGTGAGCTCTGCATATCTACCATACAATTCCATTGCACTAGAGTCTGTCCTCTGAAGGGGTATATTAATTCTTTTCAGCAATCTTTCAGGTTAAGATCTGGGATCCTAGCTTTCGTGGTAATGAACTTCGGGCAACCTTGAAGGGACACACAAGGTTTTGTTGTTTTCTACCGTTACTATTGTTCTTACTATCATCATTATCACCATTTTTTGTTTCAATTTGACTACAGTTTTGTTAAAATATTAAAATCTACTATAGTATTACGAAATTTTTTTATAAAAAAAATATAAAATTGGTTGGCTTTTATTGCATGTCAATACATACAGGGTACATATATCAAATCCAATGTGCCCTACTGCACTTGGTTTTATGTGGTAGTATGCTTTGTCATAATGACTAATTCAACATAGCTCAGTGTCCTTCTCATGTCCTTTTGGGCCTTGTTACAGAGCTGTCCGTGCAATAAGTTCTGATCGAGGAAAGGTAGTATCTGGATCAGATGATCAGTCTGTTTTAGTATGGGATAAGCAAACTACTCAGCTTCTAGAAGAGTTGAAAGGCCATGATGCACCGGTGAGCTTACTAACTTTGCTTATTATGTTGACTAGTTACCGGACAATGGAAAATCAAGCATTTAGTTGTTATATTATAATGTGGTAATAGTCACACAATAATGACCAATCTTTCCATCGAAATTAAATATCTGACCCTTGATGTAGAGTACGTATTGAACTTTACTTCCTATTGCCCATCCTTGTAGGTTAGCTGTGCACGCATGCTGTCTGGTGAGCGTGTCCTTACCGCTGCTCATGATGGAACTGTAAAGATGTGGGATGTTAGAACTGACACTTGTGTGGCAACTGTTGGTCGTTGCTCTAGTGCCGTTCTATGCATGGAATATGATGACTCCACAGGAATTTTAGCTGCTGCTGGTCGAGATGCGTATGTATATCGAAACTCGATTAAGCATGCTTCATTATGAAAAATTTATGGGGATTTCACTAAAACACCCAAAATGGGGGCTGAAATTATAAAAAAACCCAATACCCAAAACACTTTATAAACACACCCAAAACCCATCATTACACACACTCAAAACCCATTTATAAACACACCCAAAAAATATACAATTGTTGATTTTGGAGTTGATTTTGGGTGTGTTTCTATGTTTAAATAGTGTTTGGGTTTTTTTTTTACATGTCTAGGATTGGGTTTATTTATAAATTTGTAAAAATTTATTCAACTAATGCCTAGAAATTAATCCTCTGAGTTCTTGGATTATCAGCATTGCAAACATCTGGGACATTCGTGCGGGAAAGACAATGCACAAGCTTGTAGGGCACACAAAATGGATTCGGTGAGCTAAAGGAGCATAGCTTTTCTTTTATGTATTTTGTTGATAATTTTTAAGTAGCCATGTAATTTATTGATAAATATTAAATTAGCCATGTATTTTATATGTCAATCATGCAGGTCGATTAGAATGGTGGGGGACACAGTTGTTACTGGTAGTGATGATTGGACCGCAAGAATGTGGTCTGTTTCCCGAGGAACATGTGATGCTGTTCTAGCATGCCATGCTGGCCCAATATTAAGCGTTGAATATTCCACACTTGACAAAGGAATAATTACAGGTTGGCACTCCTATTCTTTTTGCTTTGTTATTTTTCCTAGACTTCTCCGAAGATTTTTGGTCGCAATGCTTTTACACGTGCCAATAAAACTATTGGAATTATAACATGTGATTTCTGTTCCAGGTTCAACTGATGGGCTACTTCGCTTTTGGGAAAATGTGGAGGGTAAGAGCATTTTATCTCGACTCTAGAATTTTTATTTTTCATTCTTTCATGTTCAATTATTATTATTTCTAGGTTCTTTTTCTGTGATAAGAAACAGAGACTTTTAAAATATAATGTTGGTTGGTTTCTACAAGATTTTTTGTAATTAATCAAATAATTATGTCAGAGTTTGTAGAAATGATTTAAGTTTCCCTTCAAATTACTGCCATTCTTCAATGAAAAGTAAGCATTTACCATTGCTTCTGTTGCTTTTACACAGGAGGTATAAGATGCGTGAAAAATGTTACTGTTCATACCGCTGCTATATTGTCAATCAACGCTGCAGAACACTGGTTAGGAATTGGAGCTGCTGATAATTCCATGTCTCTTTTCCATCGGCCTCAAGAGAGACTTGGTAGCTTCTCTAGCACGGGAACAAAAATGGCTGGGTGGCAACTATACCGAACACCACAAAGAACAGTTGCTGTGGTATGCACTAATCCGAACCATTTTATTCCAACAAGAAAACATGCTCTCTCTCTCTCTGGATATAATAATAATTTTCTTTTACGGTTCTGTATGCATCTGCTTGTTAATGGCTATTTGTTTCCCCTGTTTTACTCACTACCTTGTGCTATTCAGGTACGATGTATTGCTACGGACCTCGAGAGGAAAAGGATATGCAGCGGCGGTCGTAATGGACTTCTTAGGCTTTGGGAAGCCACCATAAACATTTAAGTTCCTGGTGTGTTTGTGTATTTATGCTGAGTAAATGTCACATCATTTTTCTTTTCTTCCAAAAAATAATCAATTTTTTCCAATATATTTTACAAGTTGTACCTACCTACATACGTTCTGAGTTGTAAAATTGGCGTGTTGAAGCTAAATACAATACGAAGAGGAGGGGTTGGTTTATTGTCGCCCCGTTCGTGTAATTTCTTGATCCATGGTGTGCGTTTTTGGGTTTGCATAGTTTGGTATTAGTGAATTGGATCTCTGTTAAGTGAAAAGATGAACATTAATCAGATGAGGTATTTGATAAGTTCGTGTTTGGAGACAGAAATAGCTCATATTTCCCGGCCCCAAATTCGGATGTCATGCCAATGTACTAGAGATCGGAAGGGAAGACTTGGTAGCTGGACCATCTGTTTGATTCAAAATCACAAATGTTCACATTCACATCAATCGGTTTATACATTGATGATCCATCCCTCTTCACCACCCCTCATAACCGAAAATACAAGATGAAAAAGCATCCAACAACATAAAGCATATCAAACCAACAAAATACCAAGTCGATGCTTAGTTTTGATGGGAAATAGGAAGGATAGCCAATATCACAAACATTTGATTTTGTTCAATATCCAGTCATTCTTTGGGTCGTTGGGGGAGCCATGGCAGCTTGCCGCTTTTGCTGCAACCTCTGCATATGCTCCATGTTTCCTACCCATCCTACAACACACAAAGATGTCATATAAAACACCATAAGCCATCATACATGTGCAAGTCACGTCATCATATTGTGAAAGGGAGTGTTCGTATGTACCTAAAGAAGGGTCCAGGCCTCTGAGCTCGAGCTCCCTATGTTCTTGGCAGAGAGCACACCACTCACATAAGAAGTGAATGATGCAGTCGGGAGCGGGGCTTTCAGGTAGGTCAAACTTGTTCCTTAGCTTTTTCCGATATGTGCATGATAGCAAGCATGGCACAAAGATGCACACCGTTATCAGCATGTAAATCAGTGAATTGACTGCGCACGCTGAATGTATATTGACACCAGCCATTAGTTAGATCAATGTTGTGAACACAAAAGTAGTCAAATATTAATTCATTCATGGGAATCAGAGAACGATTTAACTTGACTTACAGGTTTGACCATTGTTGACAATCTCTGCAACCTGACCGAATGTCCAGCATGGGCAGAATAACGTCATGATAGCTGAAATATAAACAACAAATATATGTATTTTTCATGAATCCTGCAAGCTAAGCCGTATAAAAAAGTTGGAGTATCATATGGTGGGTTGAGAGTACCATTTGGGGGGTCATCTAAGCACTGAAAAAGCCCAGTTTTCCAAGCACCGTCTATGCCAGCGGGCTGAGGCAGCAGCATTGGTAGGTACTGAACATTTTGGACGGGTATTCCTGTTTCTGCAATATAATTAGGGTTATAATGTAGAGGCGGCAGCTGATTTCTAGCTGCAGCAACAGGATTGTTATAATATTGCAGTTGTCCAGAGTGATGAGGAACAAATTGGTAAGCAGCCGGAGGAGGGAAAAGCACTTGCGATGTAGTATAATAAATTGCAGGAGCAGAAGAAGCTTGGTGATGATGATGATGATGAGGAACAGGAAGAGGAGGATAATATGGAGTTGGAGTTGGATGTGGGCGTGGTGCTACTGGGCCAGTTGGCATCAATGCTTGTCGTTGGGGGTGTACTTGGTATGCCGCTGGTGGTGCAGGCGCATTATAATTATGGTGAGGCCAATGATAATGGTGTAACATGAGATTGGTGTTATAGGGGTTTGTGGGTGGCAATTGTGCCGCATCATGTAAAGGCCGGGGTTGTTGATGATGATCAGGACGTGATGTTCCAACGCTGTGGGAGGGGTTTTGGGGTGCAAGCTGTAGAGGGTTATAGTGGGGCTGCATGGCTTGATGTTCATGAGTTTGATCATGATGGTTTGCAATTGCTTGATGTTCATGATGATCATCATCTGCCTCGTGATCAGGATTAGGTTCTATAACAGTAGAGGGGTTATTTGGAGGCGGAAGCTGTTCTGCAGGCAGCTGCTGCTGGGGTTGTTGTGCATGTACTGCGAATTTGAACGGCGCCTGGTTTGGTTGATGTTCAAGAGGATGCGGTTGAGCATCACAAGTTTGTGCCTCAGGACGTCCCATGAGATCCAACCCAGGACGTCCCACGCTCTGGGAAGAAGAGGGGTTTGAGCATCAATGGACCCAACCAATTGGACGGCAACGTCATCGCGTCTTTATATACAAACGAGAAAACTAAGGACAGCCTCTCACCCCTACTATTGCTACCATCTATTCTATTCTATACACACATTGTCAACACGGTTGACAAAAAGGATGCATTGACTTTACTCTCTAAATATACATATGTGAGAATATCTTATAAGCATAATACGAATATATACACCATAAACGAAACTCCATCAAAACAAAAATACTCGGATTATTTGTCAATGAATGAAAACAACAATTCGTTCAATATTACAAGAATGAAAAGCGATACATATTCATAGCATCCACAATATCACTAAAGAAGAAAATAATAACATAGAAAAAGAAAATGTTGGCCTTGATGACAGAAAACGCAAAAGTCTGCAAACGGTTGAGATTTAAACAAAGATGATGAGATCAGAAACATTAATTTGCTTCAATTTCTCATGAAACCGATTATCATATCATATTTGTTTGTCATTGACAATTATGATTCATATATTGGGGTGGTGGAGGCGCCATCATGTTAGCTCGCAGCTGCTGCTGCAAGTTGGGATTCCGTTGCAAATTTCCTATCCAACCTACAAAGATGCATAGAAGAAGGAAGGAGGATGGATATTATATTTTTATATAATATAATGTACATACATGAAATCACGTACCGAAAGTAGGGTTACGTACCTATGGAAGGATCTATCCCTCTGATCTGAAGTTCCCTATATTCTTGGCAGAGAGCACAGGGTTCACAAAACAAATGAGTGACCCAATCGGGTGCAGGGGCCTCCACCAGCCCAAACATGCTCCGCAGCTTTGTGCGATAAGTGCATGACATTATGAATGGTACCCCAAGGAAACTTGCAATCAACCCGTAGAACAATCCGCTGATGGCACATGCTGCAGTAATTACTCGGGCAGTTAATTAAGCGTAGATCATTGTACATGAGCTAAGATAAATATATATGTTTTGGATGACTTACAGGTAGTGCCGTTATCTACAATCTCTGCTATCTGCCCGAACGTCAAGCATGGAACAAAAGCCGTTGTGAGAGCTGAAATATTGTCATAGTACGCTTATCATCTTATTTGATTAAGATTCATCAATTGATATATAATTCCATGTATACGACGAAATGTAGACGTACCATTCATTGGATCATCCATGCAATCAAATAATTCAGAACTCCAGCCCTCAGTGCCAACATTCTGCAGGTTGATATGATTAAGAGGTCCCGGCTGGTAATGAGGCTGCTGCACTGGAACCCCTTGAGCAGCATAATTATTATCAGGCATGGCATTGGCATTGCCTGCATTAACATTAATGTACCCTGCTTGCGCTTGTTGCGGCTGCTGCTGCTGGTAACGAACCTGATGAGGTCTACTTGGACTTGCAGGAGGAAACTTTGTTGGAGATTGTTGGGGTGCTTGTGGTGGGTAGGCCCCAGGTTGGTTAGCCCCATTTCCATACATGGGATTGGGATTGGGATGGGATTGCACATTCTGGGGCGGGAACTGTGCAGCAGCCCCAGGCTGGGGGTTCATTTGAGGCTGCTGATAGCCCTGCTGCTGCTGTTGTTGTTGAGCTTGAAATTGCGGGCTTTGTGGTGGGTACTGCTGTGGCCCTTGAGGAGGAAATTTCTGTGGACTTTGAGGAGGGAACTGCTGTGGGTTTTGAGGAGGGAACTGCTGTGGCCTTTGAGCAGGAAACTGTTGTGGACTTTGAGGAGGAAAATGTTGTGGACTTTGAGGAGGAAACTGCTGTGGCCTCTGAGGAGGAAACTGCTGAGGGCTTTGAGGAGGGAATTGCTGTGGTTGAGTCTGATAAGGGTTTGGTTGTGGAGGACCTAGTGGTGGGAACTGCATTGGCTGAGGCTGAGATGGCTGTTGTGTCTGCTGAAAGACGACTTGTGGTTGTGGTTGCGGTTGGGGGTCATAATCATTTTGATTGGGTGGCTGTGGCTGTGGTTGTTGCTGTTGTTGTTGGTTTTGGTCATCATAGTTCAATGGAGGAACACCGTCGCCAGTGTCAGGCACTTGCTGACACTCAAATTGTTGATCTTGTAACTCAAACTCCACCTCCTCCGCCTCCATTTGAGGTTGGTCATGAACATCACCCTGGTATTCTGCTTCTGGGTCTCCCATTAGCCTATGTAGTGTGTACCACTCTAACTTTGTTGATTGATCTCACAGAAATGGAGAGAGATAGAGAGCTGTGGATGAAAACATCATAGTGCAATGCTACACAATATATATGTCATACATGCCACCAACTATAATAAAAGAATCTGTTGTGCAAACAATTGGGCAAGCAATGATTAACAAAATCCACTAGTGGGAGTTCTGTCTGGATATATTGAAGTCAAACACACACAGCTGTATATACAAACTATGGAACCGTAATTCACTTACAACAAAAAAGAAAGAAAAAAAAAAGTTTGTGTGAAAGAGGGATGGAACAAATGCGGAATTGTTTGACTTAGATATTAATTTGGGGGATTTGGGAAAGTCGTGGTGATCTCAGTCTGTATGGTAGACAATAATGTTCTATGGAATTGCGAAAGAGTTTACTTTGACCAGAATGTCATTAGATTCTTTGCAAAACCAGCAAAAACGCTGGCAGCTAGCGCCATGTGTGCCTGCCTGCAAACTAGTGGCAGAGAAAATGTACTTCATCACATGGCCCTCTTCAACAGGAAACACATCCTAATCAAAGTCAATGGAGGGAGGATGGAGCTTAGTTTGACTTGTTAAATTGGCCACTTGATATGCTTACATTTGATCTTCCATATATAGTGCTCACCTCGACTAAAAATGGGGTTCGTAAAGTGGTACATGATTGTTTTTATATATGCTCAGATATTTAATTTTGCAAAAATAATGCATCCAACTAACTCAACCAAAAAAATTGCATCCAATTAATGATGTTCTTGAAATATTGATACAAAATAAATTAGATGTTAAAAAATATTTAATATCTGAATATGATCTATGATGACAAAGACTCATCGTCACAATCATGGTGATTATTCAAAGGGTGTAACATCCTTAGCCCAATTTAATCGATTTAATCCAATTTAATTCTTTTATGAAATTTCAATTTTGCCCTTGGGAGTAGGGGTACTTTGGTCACTTTAAGGAAAATAAAACATTTATTGTATGACATTACATAATGGTGTAAGTTTGTGTTAGCTTGTGTGAGGGCCTAGTTTAAGGTTCGCACAGGGTCTTCAAAATCTCAAGACCAACCCTGGTAAAAGCCAATCTTGAGACAACCCAATATAATACTCCCCAATTTCCCTCCCTATCGAATGACAAAAATAAAATAAAAAAAGATCAAATTGCAAAAAGTAGTATAAAAATTATAGTTGAAAATTTATTACGTACATGACCAGTAAAATTTCTTTAAAGAACAGAGTCATATGCAAATGTGACCTAGTTGCAGCAAAACCACCATAATGACAATAAGGGTCAAATTAAAATTTTGGTTTGTTTTTTTGAAACTAACTGTTTTCATTGAAATATGAAAACTGCTATGCTATATGTCAATCACATAATGTTGCAACCACTGTTTAAAGGCTTATCTGATGTCAACATTTAATATCCCAGCTACTTTCACAACCACATACTAAAATAATAAATACCCAATCACAAGGAATTAGTCAGTAATTATGTAGGCAAAGGTCATGCTCCCTATTCTTTAGTTAAAATTTAGCTAAAACCACACAAAAGTTATTTTAGGAACTCTATAAAATTTGAACTCCAATCATACCCACTAAGTTAATTCAATATGATTGGTTATCATCTCTATATAAAAAAAAAATAGTTTGTATTAATTAAAAGTTTAAACTATGCATGAAACGAAACAACATTAAATTATAAGAAGTCACTAGGAGTCATTTCTCTCTCCTCAGATTTAGGAGTTCCTAGACCTAGAGTCTCTTTATTTTAGGAGGTGAATAAGGAGCATGATTGGAGTTGTATTTTTTCAATTCCTCCCTAAAATTTATCTAAGAATGTGATTTAAGGACCTCATTGTGGATGCTTTAAGTGCAAGTAATTATAATATACGTAGTATGAGACTATGTCACATGATATAACTCGTTTGTTAGAATATACAAGTGGATATTTATTGATATTATATCATAAAAGTGGGAAATATTAACCATATCTCTCATCCATATTATAACACGTGGACGCAGTAAAGCGTACGTACATGTGGGTTTTTGGCAGGTCATTAGACACAAAAAAGTTTAAACACTTAAATCAATCTCAACCACATGATTTCATTGAAATAGATCCAACGACTAAGCACCTCGTTCCTCAAATGATGACACTGAATCTCTCGACTGCATGCATGCCACTATATATATATTCTTCAGCAAGAATATTCTAATTGCCCCAATAATATCTATGTTCCTATGTGCAGACATTGCTTGTCATGTGCGTACATCCCCACCATTGACTTGACGTTAGCTCTTCAATTACTCATGTAGATTTTTTTTTTCAAGTGCCCATAGAGACAAGACTTCCATATATAGGGCTCACCTCAATTAAAAATGTGGTTAGTAAAGTGGTACACGATTGTTTTTATATATGCTCAGATATTCAATTTTGCAAAAATAATGCATCCAACTAACTCAACCAAAAAAATTGCATCCAATTAATGATGTTCCGGGAATATTGATACAAAATGAATTAGGTGTGAAAAAATATTTAATATCTAAATATGATCTATGATGACAAAGACTCATTGTCACAATCATGGTGATTATTCAAAAGGTATAACATCCCTGACCCAATTTAATCAATTTAATTCAATTTAATTCTTTTGTGAAATTTCAATTTTGCCCTTGGGAGTTGGGGTGCTTTGGTCACTTTAAGGAAAAAAAAAACATTTATTGTATGGCATTATGTAATAGTGTCAGTTTGTGTTAGCTAAATTTCGCACAGGACCCTCAAAATCTCAAGACCAGCCTTGGAGAATATTATACAGGGTTGCCTCAAGATTATCTCCTATGTAAATTGAACCCAAATACACTTAGGGGAGGAGGACACCTCCTTATGAGCAAATGCTCGCCCATCGACAATCTCTCTCACACCACAGAAAGCCAGAATGACTGCTACAGCTATAGCCATCCTCCTCATCTTTCTTACCTTCCTCTGGTCTCTCATACAGAGGCCGAGACACCGGAAGCCTCCTGGTCATTGGGCGCTGCCAGTCGTTGGTAATCTCCATATGTTAGGCAACCTCCCACACCGCAGCCTCCGAGACTTGGCCAAAAAATATGGACCCATAATGTCCATGCGTCTAGGCACCAAAACCACCATAGTCGTCTCATCCCCTGAAGCTGCAGAGTTATTCTTGAAATCCCATGACACCATTTTTGCCAGCCGCCCCAAAGTCCAATCCACCGACTACTTGTTTTACGGCACAAAGGACATGGCTTTCAGTGAATATGGTCCGTACTGGCGGCATATGAGGAAGTTGTGCACGCTGCAGCTTCTTTGTCCATCAAAGATTGAGACTTTTGCTCCATCGAGGAGGGAAGAGGTGGGTTTATTGGTTGAGTCGCTGAAGAAAGCCGCAGCGGGGGCCAAGTGGTGGATCTTAGTGAGGAGGTCGGTGAGCTGATTGAGGACATAACGTATAGGATGGTGTTGGGGAGCAAAAATGATGATACATTTTATGTGAAGGGAATTATTGAGGAGATGATGTTGTTGTTAGTGGCAGTCAACATTGGTGACTATTTGCCTTTCCCCAGTCCATTCGATTTTCAGGTATGTTGATTGTCGGAACACTCACTCATCTGTCTATATCTATCAGCCAACCGGTAGTACTAGTTCTCACAGAATCATGACATTCACTGCCTTGTCCTTGATCATGCATAACTACTCGTAAATAATTAATACAAATGAAAGATTGGCCGTATCCTCCTGTCTATAATATTTAATTTGTTTCCGTTGGCTTCATTAACAAGTTTGGCGTTGCTTTCAGAGCATCCACGATAGGGAGGTGTAAATTCAAAGGTGTAAAGCTACTTTTACATCTCCCTTACACCTCCGGGAGATGCAAATATCATTTTTGCTCAAATGAGTTGGATGCAAATTTAAAGATGTAAATCCGATTTTCTTGTATTAATTCGTTTTTTATGTTAATTTTTTTGTGTTAATTTTGTGTGTGTTAGGTTTAATTATTTTTTCTAAACAAATCAACATAAAATTTTTATAATTCCTATCAGATATAATTTCATTCAATATGATGTAATATAAAATTAATCTGAACCATCGGCTTTGATATGAATTTATTCTTCACCATTGATCAGTGTAATTGTTAGTTTCATATATTCAATTTGAATGAAATATGGCCAGACATTAGATAATTGTTAGTTTCATATATTCAATTTGAATGAAATATGGCCATACATTAGAGAATTGTTGGAGAAGAACTTTGTACATTTGCATAATTTTAATAAATCTCAGCCACGCCTTGGGCCCACCATTTTAATAACTTCCCTATATTTTAAGTAGCTTTCCTCTCTCCTCTCTATTAGCTTTTCTGTTACGGGACCCACCTTGATTGGGTGTAAAATTAGATTTATATTTGCATCTTTTTTCTCATATCATGGTTGTAATGTACATTTGCAGTCGTATACACCTTCTCATTGCAGGACATTTCGGCAACCAAATGTGTATATTTGACATATACCTTCATATACACTTTATCATTGTGGATGCTCTCAAACAATTGTTAATTTTATACGTATACTAGGGGGCATCGCTACATGTGAGACTTTAAGATTGCTTGACATTCAAAGTTGGGTAACATCCCTCTCACATTGAGTGGGACCCACATGCGAGGCCCTGCTTATGGGTCCCACCCTATGCATCATGCATGTCTTTGTCCATGCTCATACTAGAACTGTGTCATTGATTGATTCCTAACTAAGGAATATATATGTATCTGAACCGTATCTTCCTCTTAATATAATATAGGGATTGACCAAGCCCATGAAGAGACTTAGCAAGACAATCGACCAACTCTTAGAGAAGATAATTGGGGAACACCCAAAGTTTCTAAGAGTGGGCAAGCACGCCAAGGCCATCATCACAAGGACTGTGTGGACGTGATGCTTTCGTTAATGCACCAACCATTGAATCCCAACGATGAGCAAGTCTACATGATTGACCGCATAAATGTGAAGGCCATCTTACTAGACATGATTTCGGGTGCCTTCGATACGTCAGCTACCGCCATAGTTTGGACCCTCGCTGAACTCCTGAGGCATCCGAGGGTAATGAAGCATCTCCAGCAAGAGCTCCAGAGTGTGATTGGAACGGACCAAATGGTGGAAGAGAGTGACTTGCCAAAGTTGGGTTACTTGAACATGGTGCTCAAGGAGAGCTTTAGGTTACACCCAGTTGGACCATTGCTCATGCATTCCACATGCATCCATGGAGGACATTACAGTTGAAGGACATGACATACCAAAGAAATCGACAATCTTTATAAACGTTTGGGCTATTGGGAGAGATCCTAATGTCTGGTCAGAAAATGTGGAAGAATTTTACCCTGGAAGGTTCATTGATGGCAATATTGACCTTCGAGGACATGACATCCAGCTCCTACCATTTGGGTCTGGTCGAAGAGGGTGCCCTGCTATGCAATTAGGGCTAACCACAGTCCGGCTGGTTCTCACAAACTTGGTCCACTTCTTTAACTGGGACCTCCCAAGTGGCCTGAAACCTGAAGATGTGGACATGACTGAGACATTCGGCTTATCGCTTTCAAAGACCAAACACTTGCTTGTCACGCCAATCTACCGCCTACGCTAAATAGACACCCATCCATTTGCTATTGATATGTAAAATTCCCTAATAAATTATTCAGAGGGAGTGGCTTAAATAAATGTACCCATCAGTGAAAATTGAATAAAATGATTTCTGTTTTTTTGGACAATGATTTCTGTATTAACAATAAATAAAAGGGACATAGTGACAAATTAAATTAATAAAAGTAAACACCAATTTCCTTACCATCGGCATTTTGATCTCTCTTTAGGGTCTACGACCAAGAACAGTTGAAACACTTATCATCATACTACGCTTATCATCATACTTGATTAAGATTCATTAATTGATATATAATTCCATGTATACGACGAAATGTAGACGTACCATTCATTGGATCATCCATGCAATCAAATAATTCAGAACTCCAGCCCTCAGTGCCAACATTCTGCAGGTTGATATGAGTAAGAGGTCCCGGCTGGTAATGAGGCGGCTGCACTGGAACCCCTTGAGCAGCATAATTATTATCAGGCATCGCATTGGCATTGCCTGCATTAACATTAATGTACCCTGCTTGTGCTCGTTGAGGCTGCTGCTGCTGGTAACGAACCTGATGAGGGATACTTGGACTTGCAGGAGGAAACTTTACTGGAGATTGTTGGGGTGCTTGTGGTGGGTAGGCCCCAGGTTGGTTAGCCCCATTTCCATACATGGGATTGGGATTGGGATGGGATTGCACATTCTGGGGTGGGAACTGAAATATTTCCCAGGCTGGGGGGTCATTTGAGGCTGCTGATAGCCCTGCTGCTGCTGCTGTTGTTGTTGAGCTTGAAATTGCGGGCTTTGTGGTGGGTACTGCTGTGGCCTTTGAGGAGGAAATTGCGGTGGACTTTGAGGAGGAAACTGTTAGTTTATAAGTGTCTGTGCTGAAATAAGGTTTGATTTAAGTTTAAATGTCAGCCCTTGGATTACAGTCCAGGTGTGCAGCTAAGATATAATCTTAGAGTAAGCTGTAGGTTATGCCACATGTCACTATCTTATAGGTAGATGAATGGATGGCTAGATTTGAATGATGTAATGAGGGAATATGCCATTCCCAACGGTTTTACATATGCACAGTGAGTGTGTGTCTAAAATGAGAATTCGTTTTGCTTCATTCTCAAGCTCTCACTCTCTCTCTCTGAAAACTCTTACAGAAACTGCTGTGTGTGGGCTCTGAGGAGGGAACTGCTGTGGCCTTTGAGCAGGAAACTGTTGTGGACTTTGAGGAGGAAATTGTTGTGGACTTTGAGCAGGAAACTGCTGTGACCTCTGAGGAGGAAACTGCTGAGGGCTTTGAGGAGGGAATTGCTGTGGTTGAGTCTGATAAGGGTTTGGTTGTGGAGGACCTAGTGGTGGAACTGCATTGGCTGAGGCTGAGATGGCTGTTGTGTCTGCTGGAAGACGACTTGTGGTTGTGGTTGCGGTTGGGGGTCATAATCATTTTGATTGGGTGGCTGTGGCTCTGGTTGTTGCTGTTGTTGTTGGTATTGATCATGTTGGTTTTGGTCATCATAGTTCAATGGAGGAACCCCGTCGCCAGTGTCAGGCACTTGTTGATACTCAAATTGTTGATCTTGTAAATCAAACTCCACCTCCTCCATCTCCATTTGAGGTTGGTCATGAACATCACCCTGGTATTCTGCTTCTGGGTCTCCCATTAGCCTATGTACCACTCTAAATTTGTTGATTGATCTCACAGAAATGGAGAGAGATAGAGAGCTGTGGATGAAAACATCATAGTGCAATGCTACACAATATTATGTCATACATGCCACCAACTATAATAAAAGAATCTGTTGTGCAAACAATTGAGCAAGCAATAATTAACAAAATCCACTAGTGGGAGTTCTGTCTGGATATATTGAAGTCAAACACACACAGCTGTATATACAAACTACGGAACCGTAATTCACTTACAACAAAAAAGAAAGAAAGAAAAAAAGCTTGTGTGAAAGAGGGATGGAACAAATGCGGAATTGTTTGACTTAGATATTAATTTGGGGGATTTGGGAAAGTCGTGGTGATCACAGTCTGTATGGTAGACAATAATGTTCTCATGGAATTGCGAAAGAGTTTACTTTGACCAGAATGTCATTAGATTCTTTGCAAAACCAGCAAAAACTCTGGCAGCTAGCGCCATGCGTGCCTGCCTGCAAATTAGTGGCAGAGACAATGTACTTCATCACATGGCCCTCTTCAACAAGAAACACATCCTAATCAAAGTCAACGGAGGGAGGATGGAGCTTAGTTTGACTTTGTTAAATTGGACACTTGATATGTTTACATTTGATCTTCTGAAAAAAAGGGAAAAGAAACAAGGAGGCTTTTGTTTTGATTAACCGGTCAATTTCCTTCTTAGTTCCTTAGTTCCCCAGAAGAAAGCAAAACACCTACCTCTGCTCTGCCCTTCAAACAGGGGATGGAAAATTTTTAATCCATGCCAGGTTTGTATTTTGAAAAGGTCAATAATATTAGTCAACTACTTGTATGAACTTGCTTAATCATTGAACTAAGAAAATCACCTGTGTTACGCTGTCCAATCACTAACGTTAATCACAAACATCTCGCAGTCAGTCAAGTCAGCCAGCAGATGTAGCTGCCTGCTACCTAGAATAATTTGCTATTTAAGTATTACTACTGAAACCTTAGCTGCAACAAATCAAAGCAAACATATAGCTAGTGTCCTTCATATAAGGGGTTGCAGCTAGCAGCTCTCTCAATTAATTTCACTTGGACCTTCTGTTACTTCAGTTTGAGCATTAATAAGACCAAAATGCATCCCAATAACAATAGTGATCCTAAACAAGCTCCACAAGCAGCAGCATACGCCGGTTATCAGCAACAGGCAGCACCAGCAGCATACAGTGGTGGTTATCAACAACAGGCGGCACCTCCACACGCAGCAGCAGCATATGGCTATCAACAGGGGCCGCCTCAATGGACGACAGGTCTATGTGGTTGCTTTGAAGATCCTTCCAATTGTAAGTCCTTGTAATTAACTAACCTTTTCTATTATATATATAATGAACTGGTAAATTAACAATCTTTTCTATTAGGTTTGATGACCTGCTGCTGTCCCTGTGTAACCTTTGGCCAAAATGCTGAGATCATTGATAAGGGAACAACGTGTAAGTCAATAACTTGTCAACCTTTTACTTCCCTGGTGCAGTTACAAATTAAGAACATACATGAATTGAATCAATCATGCTAATTAATCAAATATTAATATAAATTATTGATGCATGGCAATGGCATACGACTTAATTAAAAAAAATTCTTGATAATATTGCATGCAGCTTGTGCTTTTGCGGGTTTAATCTATCATGCTCTTTCCTATGTGGGGTGTTCTTGTTTGTTCTCGTTCCCCTATCGATCCAAACTGAGAGGCCTATATTCATTGCCGGAAGATCCATGTGTAGACTGTTGTGTCCATTGTTTGCTTCCCACTTGTGCTGTTTGTCAAGAGTACAGGGAGCTCAAAAACCGCGGACAAGACCCCTCCATAGGTACCTACCTATCTACATAATTAATTAACAAAATTCATAGCCTTAATTAATTGCATGATTAATTAATATGAAAATTTAATGCAGGTTGGATCGCCAATGCGCAGAGAATGAACCAAGGTCAAGCTGGAAACCCTGCACCTCCATACATCAAGCCAGGCATGTCTCGTTAGACACTTCCCGCTTCCCGTGTTGGTTCTTTTGTTCTTCATTCTACGATCAATCAAGAGTGTAATTTGATTTATTTCAGTTCGTGACTTTTTCTGGTTTTTAATTAGTTTCTCAGACGACCTGCAAGTGAAGTTTACTTTTTTTTTAAAATTATATATATATATATATGTATGTATGTATCAGTCGCGGTATTGCTTGATTTGTAACGTTGTCGAACTTGACTTCAAATTTATATTCACTCATTTTTCGTACTGATCATTTTAAGCCCAAATAAGACTTTTTTTTTTCGAGGACCTCTCCTATTGTTAGGGGCAATAACACACTGAACTCACACACATAACACGAAGCTTTGGAACTTGTAATAGCTTTGGCTGGTATCTTTCAAAAATGGGCAAATATCACATTTAAATTTAAAGTTACAAATTGTTACGTCATTTGCCTATTCATTCGTTAAACCCTATAGTTAAGGAGGGCTCAGTTGACCTATTATTTTGCTTATATGTGATATTCGTTAATCCATGTAAGCGAAAGAAGGAAGACCGTTTTGTGCTAAATAAACAAATAGCGGTTAACTTGATGGTTTGCCAAAAGAAAAGGCCACAATTATGTAAATTAATAATTTGCAACTCTAACGTTGGTTTTTGCTAATTTTCCAAAGATAAATAAGTTGATTTGACTTCAAATTATGTAAAATAAATAATTTTTTTGAATTTGAATATTTCCTTGTGATACTGAAATACAAAACGATAATGCTACAAAGTTTAAAGAATATCATACAATAATAAAATTATTCTTATATATTTCGCTTTAAAGTTTGTCTCTTGAACTTTGGTACCTGTATAATACTAAATAAAATATGAGTAATGCTATTTGGACACACAAGATTGACCACATTAGCTGACCACCTTATATAGCAGCTGATGTGTATATGCCACGTCACTTAAATGTGGCCAACTGTGTTTTTATTTTTTTTTCCTTTTTAAATTGCGTAATTTATATTTTTCAACTTTTCTTCTTCTTCGTTGTATCCCTTTGGCTGCCTTCTCCTTCCCCTTTGGCCTTTGCTCATCCTCCTGCAATCTCTCTCCAAAAAGAAAACCAATTTTTTGATTCAACAAACCCAACTCTGCAAATCAACTAATCAAGAAAATCCAACTCAAAAATCTTAATGCCTATTTCACTAGCTATCTAGAGAATCCGAATTGATTTTGAGATCTCATATTCTCTGGTCATGTATATAAGAATTAAAAAGAATTTTAAAGCTTGAGTATGTTGTTAGGAATGGAGTATTAGCTTTCCAATCAAATGGGCAGTCTAGTGAACAATCGAAGTCGAACAATTCCCAAAATATGAACTATTTTTATTTTAAATGTGAATGTTCTTCATGAATATTCTTCCAAGATGGATTGATGTGATTTGTCGGGTTTCTCGCGCAACTTGGCTGTGTTACTGGGTAAGGGTAGATTTGATGGAGGAAGGGAGTGTTGAGTAGAGAACGAAGCTGCAGCTTGCTACAGCGTACAGATGCTAGGGTTAATTAATAATTAATTATAATTTTGTTGTTTTTAAGGATTATTTTTTAAAAAAAAGCAAATAAAAAAAAATCTACATGGCAGTATTCATTAATTGACATGGCATGACCATATCAGCTGCCACATAAGGTGGTCAGCTAATGTGGTAAATCTTGTGTGTCTAAATAGCATTACTCATAATATATATATATATATCTTGGAGCGCAAGTAAAGCGATCCCAAAATTGATCTCAAATTGATATCCGAAAATAATCGGTTTTAGGGTATATAATATACGTTTTCCCTTTGATTAAAGTCAAAGTGAAACTGAAGATGGGAATCCTGTCAGTTATCAGAGCAAAACAAACCCAAGCCGCCATTTCTCAACTCACAAGAGCCTCTCCTCCGCCAACTCCAACTCTTCTTCTTGGTCCTCCAGAGATCAGAGTCGTCGTCCCCATCAAAAGCTTACTAAACCCAGCAGCAGCAGCTAGCCTTTCAGGTTAATTTTCATTACTTTTCCATTTTGGTATTACTTAGCATTCTCACTGAGAAGAACAAACATAAATTATGAGCTTTCATGTTCTATAAAAGCAAGGATGACAACCCTAGAGCATTACATTTCATATTTTCATTTCGAATCCCGTCTCTTGAACTTTAGTGACATTTTCCTTAATAGTATTGGCTCTTGAAATATTTTTTCAGACGGTCCAAGATCTTGATAAAATCCCCATCTCGGCCAAAATTGTTAACCATAATTGAAAATTTAATTCGGTGCGTGCATATCCTAAAGGATATTATTGGCTGTTAAGTCGACTCGGGAAAGCACAAGTCAATATATATCTTGGACGCCAAGTAAGCTGCTCCAATAAATCACAAGTTAATCCCTTTGATGAAAGTGATAGTGAAACGATGCGAATCCTCTCAGTTATCAGAGAAACACAAACCCAAGCGGCCGTTTCAAAACTCACAAGAGGACTGCCTCCTGCAATTGCAACCCTTCTTCTTGGTCCTCCAGAACTCAGACCCAACCCAGCACAGCCCCAATGTACCGAACCCAAACCCAGCGACCCCTTCGTGGACCTCATGGTTGCCAATTTCAACGACACATTCACAAAGATGAGGTCATCGCTTCCAATGGGAATGACTGAGAACAATTCACCCACCTACCTCTCCTCCGGCAACCCCTGCCTTGATTTCTTCTTCCACGTCGTCCCAGACACTCCGCCTTCCTACCTCCACCAACAGCTTCCCCTGGCTTGGGCCCACGATTCTCTGACCACCCTCAAGCTCATCTGCAATCTCCGCGGGGTGCGTGGTTTTGGAAAGTCCGACAAGGAAGGCTTTTACACGGCGGCGTTTTGGCTCCACCAGAACCACCCCAAAACCCTAGCCTGCAACCTCGCCTCCTTTGCCCAATTCGGGTGCTTTAGAGACCTGCCCGAGATTATGTACCGGGTTCTACAAGGCCAAGACGTGAGAGAGAAGGAAAAGGCCGAGTGGCTATACGGATAAAAGGCAGTGGGAGGAGGGGGAGGATTATGAGGACAGATGGAACTAGGAGGGACAAGTCGAAATCTAAAGCGAAAAGGGTTAAGAGAGGGACAAATTGGAAAAAGAAAAGGCCAGTGCCTTGAGGACAGAGAAGATGGTCGCCATGGCCAAGAAGGCCCTTGACAGGTACCAGAGTGACTCGGATTATCAATTCTTACACGACCAGATTTCGGATCTCTTTGCCGAGTGCTTGAAGTCGGATATGGAATGTTTGAAGAGGAATAACTACATTACGCTGGCGGCCAAGTGGTGCCCTTCCATCTACTCCTCCTTCGACCGCGCCACTTTGCTCTGCGAAAGCATTGCAAGGAAGGTTTTCCCGAGGGAATTGTGTCCGGAGTATGAAGGTATTGAGGATGAACATTACGCCTACAGAGTTCGTGACAGGCTGAAGAAGGAGGTTTTGGTGCCGTTGAGGAAGGCCATGGACTTACCCGAGGTGTATATGACTACCAAGCAGTGGGGTTCCATTCCGTACAACAAAGTGGCCTCTGTGGCCATGAAGCTTTACAAGGAAAAGTTTTTGGAGCACGACAAAGAGAGGTTTAACAAGTATTTGGAGGATGTCAAAGCCGGTAAGTCCAAGATTGCCGCCGGTGCTTTGCTTCCTCATGAGATCATTGCCCAACTGAATATTGAGCTCTACGATCATTATTCTTCTGAATCTGAACCCAACGAAAATGGTGATGTTGATGATCACGTGGCTGAGCTTCAGTGGAAGAGAATGGTGGATGACATGCTAAAGCAAGGCAATATGAACAACTGCTTGGCTGTATGTGATGTCTCAGGAAGCATGGAAGGAACCCCAATGGAGGTGTCCGTGGCTTTGGGATTGTTGGTGTCCGAACTGAGTGAAGAGCCATGGAAGGGAAAGGTTATCACTTTCAGTGAAAACCCTCAGCTGCATTTGATAAAAGGGGATGATCTTAGTTCCAAGTGCAAGTTTGTGAGGAGGATGGAGTGGGGCATAAACACTGATTTTCAAAAGGTGTTTGATTTGCTTCTCCAAGTGGCCGTGAATGGGAATTTGAAGCCAGAGCATATGATCAAGAGGATATTCGTGTTCAGCGACATGGAATTTGATCAAGCTTCGAGCAATAGTTGGGAGACTGATTATGAGGCAATACAGAGGAAGTTTAAGGAGAAAGGGTACGAGAATGCAGTGCCACAGATTGTGTTTTGGAATCTGAGGCACTCGAGTTCTACACCAGTGTCTGAGACACAACCAGGGGTGGCACTGTTGAGTGGCTTCTCCAAGAATTTGATGAAGATGTTCTTCAAACATGATGGGGAAATTTGCCCAGAACTTTTCATGGAAATAGCCATCTCTGGCGAAGAGTATCAGAGTCTGACTGTAGTAGATTGATGTTGATCATTACCTGTTTGAAGATTGTTTCCTTTTAATTAATGTCCTTGAATAAGAATAATTCTAGTTAACTTCTTGCTAGGAGGACGAAAAGTGAAATGAAAATGACAGGATATGATTTTTCTCTATCATTGTTTTATGTTTCTCTAAAGTAAGTCTTACATATAAATTTGAAATGTTGTTCTTTAGCTAACATCATGCGGTGTTATTTGGCATTCTCTTCATTTTCGCTGGATTTTTGGGATCATCAAGTGGTGGCAATTATATTTATATACAAAAATTGACAGGATAGTTTTGATGAAACATATACGCATTAGGACAGAAAGGCAGGAAGAAAGAGTAGGCAGATCCTTTGACGAAAACATGTGCTCCTCGTAGGACTAGTCCTAGCTTAAAATGGAATCTTGTTCATGTTTGTTGTTCCCAGTCATCTGGGAATAAACACGCTTCGCAGAGATGTAAATGGAAGTGAGAGTTTTTGAAATGTCTCAGTAGTCAATCTGGATTCTGGAATAATTTCAGGTTTTTCTTTATGTGTTATAGTTCTATATATAATAGGGGTAGGGATGATGCATCATGCATGTGAGCTTTTACAGTTTTCTTTCTAGTTAACTTGGATAGGCAGAAGAGGTCATTATGGATGCCTTCTTAAATTCTTTCTAATGTGTTTTTGATGTGTTTCGTTTCGTTTCGTTGTAATTTCATATAAATTCAAAGGAGAAAAATGTGAGAGAACTTGGGCAGATTTGTTTTCAGCTTAAGAAATAAAAGCAGAAGTGATCTGCATATATTCACCATCCCAGCCAATAGCATATATTCATCTGCATAAGAAGAACTGAAACAATGAGTTCATATTAATAATCAGCTGCTGCTGAGCTTATTGTTGGTGAAAATCCAAGTTCTTGGAAAAATATGTTTTTCAGTGAAAACCCAAAACAAGCTAAGGCCCTGTTGCCCAACACGTAGAAAATATAGAAATTCTTACACATTAAATAAATAAATATGCACTGAAAATAAAATAAAAAGTCACTGAAGTTGGAATTGGTAATTCTTTTTTCTTTTCTTTTCTTTTTTTGTTGTTGGAGGAACTGGTAATTCTTTAAGTAGGATTCTCACGCAAATGGTAAATACAATTTCAAGAAAATAAAACCAAAGTCGGTCGACTGGTTGCCAGTTGTATAAGTATATTAAATAATTTATTTTTTTTCCATTAGCAAAAGATATTGTTTGGATAAAAAATTCAAATTGAAAAAGGATTTTCAACAAAAACTCCTTGGAGCCCAAGAAATTGATCTCCTACAAAAGAGGCGTATCACGCCGTCCCCAAAAGAAAACTCACTTCTTCTAATCCATCGATCAAAAACCCCACTGCAAAAACCCTAATCCCCAATTCTCCACAACCCTCATACCAACAAACAACAATGGCTCCTCCAAGTCTTCTTCTTGGTCCCCCAGAGTTCAAAAAGCCAAAGCCAAAGCCAATCGCAGCAGCAACCCAAACCCAAACTCAATCGACTGACCCCTTCGTTGACCTCATGGTTGCCAATTACAACGACTCAGCCAAGGCTCCAATTATCGCACCTCCGATGGGCTTCACTGAGAACCGTTCTGCCACGTTTCTCGCCTCCGGCAACCCCTGCGTCGATTTCTTCTTCCATGTTGTGCCATCCACGCCGGCCTCCTATTTCAACCAACAGCTCCCGCTCGCCTGGGCCCACGACGACCTAACCACCCTCAAGCTCATCTGCAACCTCAGAGGCGTGCGCGGCACTGGAAAGTCCGACAAGGAAGGCTTCTACACGGCGGCGTTTTGGCTCCACAAGCACCATCCCAAAACCCTCGCCTGCAACGTTGCGTCTCTAGCCGAGTTTGGGTATTTCAAAGATCTGCCTGAGATACTGTACCGCCTTCTACAAGGCGAAGACGTGAGGAAGACCCAAAAGGCCGAGTGGTCGATGAGAAAAGGCGGGGCGTGTAGGATTGGTAGGCGTGGTAGGGGGGGGCTAAATCATCTGAGACCACCCTACAGAGGTGGCGTTTCACCATCACCACCCTACTACGGAGGTGGCTTTGCACCACCAGCACCCTACGGAGGTGGCTTTGCACCACCAGCACCCTACGGAGGTGGCTTTGCACCACCAGCACCCTACGGAGGTGGCCCCTATGGGCTGAGACCACCCTTCGGGGGGGGGCAAAGGTCAAGTAGCAGTGCGGTGAAGGGACGCCAGTCAAGTAATCGGAAAGGGGATGTGCACTCTAGAGAGGCCCGGATAAAAAGGGCAATGGAAAGGGCACAATTGGAGAAGGAAAAGGCGAGCTCTTTGAGAAGAGAGAAGAAGATCAGTATGGCCCAGAAAGCCCTTGGGAGGTACCAACGTGACCCCGATTTCCGGTTTCTGTACGAGCGTGTTTCAGATCTTTTCGCCGAGTGTTTGAAGTCTGATATTGAAAACTTCAACTCCAATCAGTACAAAAAGATAACCCTGGCAGCCAAGTGGTGTCCTTCTATCGATTCATCCTTCGACCGAGCCACTTTGCTATGTGAAAGCATCGCCAGGAAGGTCTTCCCGCGAGAATCATACCCAGAATATGAAGGTGTTGAGGACGCCCATTACGCCTACAGAGTCCGAGACCGGCTGAGGAAGGATGTGTTGGTGCCGTTGAGGAAGGTGTTGGAGTTGCCAGAGGTTTATATAGGTGCCAACCAGTGGGGTTCCATTCCTTACAACCGAGTGGCCTCTGTGGCCATGAAGTTTTACAAGGAGAAGTTCCTTAAGCATGATGAAGAGAGGTTTAAGAAGTATTTGGAGGACGTCAAAGCTGGCAAGTCCACGATTGCAGCGGGTGCTTTGCTTCCACATGAGATCATAGAGTCTCTGAATCATGGAGATGGCGGGCAAGTGGCTGAGCTTCAGTGGAAGAGAATGGTGGATGACATGCTGAAGCAAGGCAAGATGAACAACTGCTTGGCTGTATGTGACGTCTCTGGAAGCATGAATGGAACACCCATGGAGGTGTCGGTGGCTTTGGGACTGTTGGTGTCTGAACTGAGTGAAGAGCCATGGAAGGGAAAGGTCATCACTTTCAGTGCAAGACCTGAGCTTCATTTGATACAAGGCAATGATCTTATGTCCAAGTGCGAGTTTGTGAGGACGATGGAATGGGGCGGGAACACTAATTTTCAAAAGGTGTTTGATTTGCTTCTGCAAGTGGCAGTGAAGGGGAGACTGAAGCCAGAGCATATGATAAAGAGGATCTTTGTGTTCAGCGACATGGAGTTTGATCAGGCTTCAACCAATAGGTGGGAGACTGATTATCAGACAATTCAGAGGAAGTATAATGAGAAAGGATATGGGAATGCCATACCGCAGATTGTGTTTTGGAATCTAAGGCACTCTTTGTCTACGCCAGTGCCTAGCACACAACCAGGGGTGGCGCTGTTGAGTGGCTATTCGAAGAATTTGATGAAGTTGTTCTTGGATAATGATGGAGAAGTTCGCCCAGACAGTGTAATGGAACAAGCCCTCTCCGGCGAAGAATATCAGAAGTTGCTTGTGCTGGATTGATCTGATGACCATCTTATGTTTTAGTTGTTTCCTCTTTCCTATGTAAAAAAAAAAAAAGGGGTTTCATGCTTGGCCTAGATGTTGATTTCCATTGTTCAATTTTGTAGCAAAAACAAGAAGTGAAATGAAAATTTACTGGTGTTTTTGCTCCAATGTCTCTGTTGATTATTGTTTCTGCAATTTGGGTTTCTATGTTTTTGCTCCAATACCTATGTCCAACTGCAATTCGACTTTCTATGTTTCTTTATGGAACTGATGTCATAAGCCAATTCTGCATTTTGATCTCTGCATTGTTATGGAACTGATGTTCATGCTATCTTATTTTCTATCTTGATTTATGATCATTCGTTTCCCTTATTAGAGACTGATTGTTGCAAGACTAATCTTGAGAAATTAAAATTTTCTTACAGTACGCAGGAACTACTCATGTTTTGTCTAATGAATTTAGATGAAGATTGTGTTGGGGCAGCAGCAAAACAATATAAGGTCAATCTTCTGATGTATGAAAATTGAACAGGCTCAGCCATGGCTTCTTAGTCTTGAGAGGGAGAAGGTGTGTTCTAGAACCAAAGTTTTGATTTACAAGATGTTGTAGCACATAATCCAACTTTCAGTGTTGATTGTACATTCTTCATTTACAGCTGCTGCAATTTCATATCTTTTCTGCATTTGGATCATACCGGTTAACTTTTAATTGCTTGTAAAGGTCCAAGCTGCTGCAATCATTGTTTATTCAGTTTTATTACTTTCGTTTCTTGCATTAAATGGTTATTCAATTTTATCAATTTTTCCATTTTTTGTTGAGCATTTTTTGCAGGGACTTCTCCATTCAATATATTGCCGCTCTGAAAGATCAAACATAATCAACTAAAAGAACTGCAGAATCCATTAGGGAACAATCTTTCATGATTATCACTAATGAAATCAAATACAAGCTCCGTTATTGTGACTGTCAATGATATTTCTGAGAGTGAGCTCTTAATTCTGGTTATATATGTTGCTTTCATTTCTCTAAACTTGTTCCAAAACCATTCTCAAGTCTCGAACCCTGACCATAAGCCTACTATAGGGCACTTGTGACTCAATTAGGCTTGGATACTCACGTAACTTGACCTAGCGTTTTACGATTAGGATTTTGATCTCAATGTACAACGTAACCGGACCTAATCCAAGTTAATTGAGTACACCTTTATGTAGACAATTATATTTAAATAATATTTTTATTTTAAACAGTATTGCCCTTTTTTAAATATATTCGAATCTTTTTTATTATTATTCTAATATACCAATTATATTTTTATTTTTTAAAATGCCTCTTGGAATGTGGATGACTTGGAGAAATTATACAATAGTACGGTACTACCACGTGGCACTGACAGGTGGTAGTACGCACCAATTGCATAATGACATGTGGCAGGACTATCTTTTAAGAGAGAGAATGTTAACATCCAAATTTAATAGTAACACCGTTAGTAACCAACTTTCTTTTTTGTTTTCTCGATGACTTGTGGGTTAAATCACAAATAGACTCAACACTACAGCATATTCATTGCCTATCAATTTGATTGATGATCATCATCTGGTTTAACTATGTTCCCTTTTCCTTGATAACCAAGAATTTAACCTACATAGAAAATATGAAAAATTGTATGTTTGGGTTTTATGCTAGGGCTAGAAGGGACATTTAAACTTTTCATTTTGTACAAGGAAAAAAAGAAGTGAACTGTAAATGAAATCTTCATCATCTATGTTTCTTTAAAATGATATCAATGCCATAACCAATATTCAATAAATTTAATGGTAACAAAAAATTCAATTTTATTTTTTGGGAAAACATAATTAACAGATTAATCCTTGGTCCCCAAGTAAACGAGCTCCTATATAAAAGAGGCACATATCTCACTCACGCCTCTCCAACCTAATTCCATCAAAACACTGCAAATTAAACCCTCTCCCAAATTCCCAATTCTCCAATCAAACCTCTGTTTACAAATCACGCCGATGGCTCCTCCACCGACTGGTCTTGTAATTCTTGGTCCTCCAGAGATCAACAAGCCCACCCCACCATCGCAACCCGAACCCGCCTTCGGTGATTCGATGAGCGGATCAAACGGAGCCAGACCCCCAATGGCGCTCACCGAGAACGGCTCAGCCACCTTCCTCACCTCCTCAAACCCCTGCCTCGATCTGTTCTTCCACGTCGTACCGGACTCTCCGGCCTCCTATCTCAACAAACAGCTCCCGCTGGCCTGGGCCCACGACGCCCTCACCACTCTCAAACTCATCTGCAACCTCAGAGGCGTCCGTGGCACCGGAAAGTCCGACAAGGAAAGCTTCTACACGGCGGCGTTTTGGCTCCACAAAAACCACCCCAATACCCTCGCCTGCAACCTCGCCTCTTTCGCCGAGTTCGGCTACTTCAAAGACATGCCCGAGATTCTGTACCGCCTTCTAGAAGGCCAAGACGTGAGGAAGAACCAAAAGGACCAGTGGTTAATGAGAAAATGCAGATGGGGCGGTAGCAAGAGGAGACCAGTGGTTCGGCGAGTGGCACGGAGAAGTCGTCCGAGTTATAAAATTGGTAAATCGAAAACCAAAGCCGCGGTCACTCCGGCCATCAGCAGCCGGAAGAGTGTGCCTAAAGAGGTTCGGGTAATGAAGGGGATGGAGAGGGTAAAATTGGAAAAGGAAACAGCGAGCGCTGCGAGGAAAGAAAAGAAGATAGCCATGGCCAAGAAGGCCATTGCCAGGTACCAGCGTGACCCGGATTACCGGTTCTTGCACCAGAGGGTTTCGGATCTTTTCGCAGAGTGCTTGAAGTCCGATATAGAAACCTTCAAGTCGGATGATAAGCATAAGAAGATAACTCTGGCTGCCAAGTGGTGCCCTTCCCTTGACTCCTCCTTCGACCGCGCCACTTTGCTCTGCGAAGCCATTGCGAGGAAGGTGTTTCCCCGAGAATCGTACCCGGAATATGAAGGTATGGAGGAAGCACATTACGCCTACAGAGTCAGAGACCGGCTGAGGAAGGAGGTGTTGGTGCCGCTGAGGAAGGAGTTGCAATTGCCCGAGGTTTACATGGGTGCCAACCAATGGGGTGCTATTCCGTACAATCGAGTGGCCTCTGTGGCCATGAAGCTTTACAAAAGTAAGTTTTTGGAGCACGACAATGAGAGGTTTAGCAAGTATTTGGAGGACGTGAAAGCAGGCAAGTCCACAATTGCGGCGGGTGCTTTGCTTCCGCATGAGATCATAGCCCAACTGAATAATATAGGGTGGTCTTCTTCTTCCGATGACCAGAATGACGATGACAAGGAAGATCAAGTGGCCTTGCTTCAGTGGAAGAAAATGGTGGATGACATGCTAAAGGAAGGGAAGATGAAGAATAGCTTGGCTGTATGTGACGTCTCAGGAAGCATGGCTGGAACCCCAATGGAGGTTTCTGTGGCTTTGGGATTGTTGGCGTCCGAACTGAGTGAAGAGCCATGGAAGGGAAAGGTCATCACTTTCAGTGAAAACCCTCAGCTGCATTTGATAGAAGGGGATGATCTTAGGTCCAAGTGTGAATTTGTGAGGAGGATGGACTGGGGCATGAACACTGATTTCCAAAAGGTGTTTGATTTGCTTCTCCAAGTGGCCGTGAATGGGAATTTGAAGCCAGAGCATATGATAAAGAGGATCTTCGTGTTCAGCGACATGGAGTTCGATGAGGCTTCGAGCAATAGTTGGGAGACTGATTATGAGGTAATACAGAGGAAGTATAAGGAGAAAGGGTACGAGAATGCAGTGCCACAGATCGTGTTTTGGAATCTAAGACATTCTATGTCTACGCCAGTGCCGAGTACAGAACCAGGGGTGGCGCTGTTGAGTGGCTTCTCCAAGAATTTGATGAAGATATTCTTGGATGGTGATGGGGAAATTCACCCGGATCTTACCATGGAAGTAGCCATCTCCGGCGAAGAGTATCAGAAGCTGGTTGTGATAGATTGATGATACATTCTTCATTCTGTCTCCTGTAAAAAAATCATAAAGAAGTTGACGTTTTATGTTCGGCCATTTCCTCTGAAAATTTCATATATGAATGATAAGAAATAAGTTGACCGTTTATGTTTGGCCTTGGTGTTAATTTCTAACTAATCATTTTGTAGAAGAAACTAGACAAGTGAATTGTTGGTGGTTTTATTTTATGATTGCAACTGGACTTGTTGAGGACTTGTTGACTTGTTGAGGCTCAGTACCGCCAAAGAGATGGACTTTGTCCATGTTCCCAATCCAATCCCATACAGCTTTCCTCACTCTTCAAATGCTTGTTCGAGGTTTTTGAAATCCCACTTGAATCCAGGAAACAAATTACACAATACTTTCTTAAACTGACACACACAGTTCTTCTGTAATTTTTGAGAGATAATGTTCAGTCAAGTACACGTCATTGGACTAAACTTATATATTGCACATCTAATGGAGAGGCAAGAGCATTTTCTCAAACAAATGTCACCACATCTTGGTTCTTTTGGCTCTTGTCGTCCAGGCCAATCGTCCAGCTCGCCATTTTAAAGGAGCTAGAAACAATTCGGATACGAAATGGTAAAAGTATCGGCGATACATATAGTTTCGACGAGCTCCGAGACATGCACTATTTACACGCGGCCATTTCGGAGGCCATGAGGATGAGGCTGTACCCTCCCGTACCGGTCGACACAAAGGCTTGCCTAAGCGACGACGTCATGCCAGATGGGACGATTTTTAAGAAGGGGTGGTTCGTGACGTACCACGCGTACGCCATGGGAAGGATGGAGGGGATATGGAGAAAGAACTGCGTTTCAGTTTCCAATATTTCATGCCGGGCCGAGGATGTGTCTCGGAAAAGAACTGGCATATATTCAGAAGAAGTCGATTGCAGCGTCTGTGATGGAGAGGTTTGAGTCAAGTGCAAAGCAAACTTGTTTGTAATTTGTAAAATCTCTACTCCATTGAAACTAAAAATGAACTACAACATGACATATGCTAATTAATTTAGAACAACAGCTAAGCAACTTGATTAGAATGAACTCAGAGAGAGAGTGAACAAAAACAATTGGACTTCAAAAACTATTTTTGTAGAAACATTAACAAAACCGAGTATAGCCGATCGGCTATAATAATAAAAAAATTTAAAATCCATGTATAGCCGAACGGCTATACTGTTTATATATATTAAAAAATACCAGACAGCGCCTAGGAGCCACGTGCCAGAATCCGTAACGCCGAGCGGCTATACTATTGTTAATAAATTAGAACAAACCAGGGTTTAGCCGCACGGCTATACTAAAAAAATTATATATTAACGTATAGCCGTGCGGCGATACTATGTTTAAAAACAATTCAGCAAAATCATGTTTAGCCGAGCGGCTATACTATTTTTTTAAAATAAGAACAAAACCATGTATAGCCGAACGGCTGTACTAAAAAAAAGCGGCTCGCCATTCTATAGCCGTGCGGCTTTATATATATATATATTTTTTATAAAGAATACCGGCTATACTATTTTTAAAAACAATTTACTGAAAATCCAGTAATTTTTAAAAAAATTTAAAAAATTCGTGTATAGCCGCACGGCGGTACGCTTTATAAAAAAAAAATAAAGATGACCTACCCAACGATTAGGCGCCTACGTGTCAAAATAAGTAGCGCCGCACAGCTATACTATTTTTTTAATAATTAATAAAACTGAGTATAGCCGCGCCGCTATACAATTTTAAAAAATTAAAAACCAGGTATAGCCCCTCGGCTATACGATTTTTTTATATTAAAAAAAGGACCCACTTTGAACCTAGGCGTCAAGTGTCAAAAATAGTAAAGCCGCGCGGCTATAACGTTTTTGAAAAAAATGGGTGAAAAATGGGTATCGAAAATTCATTTTCCCTAACGCCAAACACCCTTGTAAACTGAAAATTCATTCTTCCTCACCTTCCTCCTAGTTTCAGCCGTAGGGTTTATCTATATATTTCTCAAACCCTCAGCTAATTATTGGTTTGTATAAATAAGTAAAACAAAAAATATGAACGTTGCTGCTTCTCTATCATCTATCGCCACCGTTCGCTTCCCCAATTGCCACCGCTGTTTGCGCTCCTCAAAAACCCTAATTCCATCTTCGTCGCTTCGGATAATTTCTCAATTCTCGTCATCACCCTCCGCCTCATCTGCGCTGCCAATGAGCTCGAACACGGCGGCTGTCGAATCCAAGAAGCCGCCCAAGCAGCCGTGGCTCATCGTCGGCCTTGGAAACCCCGGAAAGAAATACCACAGCACCCGCCACAATGTTCGTACGACCCCTCAAAGCTCTGTGTTTTTAGTTCGCTTTTGAAAATTCAAGTTGACCCCAAAGTTCACACTTTTGCTCCTCATAGCTGTTTTAGACGCTAATTTTCCCATCATATGAATGTTGCCTGGTTTTCTTCTTGATTTAACTCTATCTGATTAATGTTGTGCTATATGGAAATCTGAAGCTTGCAAATTGCAATAATATATGGCGGTGGTGTTCTTTTCAGGTGGGTTTTGAGATGGTGGATGCTATAGCTGAAGCTGAAGGGATATCATTGAGCAGTGTTTCTTTCAAAGCCCTGGTCGGAAAAGGTTCAATTGCTTTGAATTTTAATACAATTTCAAATGTACAACATATCTCGTGGATAAGTTTTGTTAGTGAGTAATGGATCACCATTTGCTCTTGAAGCTTACGTTGACCTTATTTTCCCCACTTGTGTGATTATCTGCACATGCTGGAACTACCCAATTCTGTTGTCTTTATTCTTTCTCTCTCATGTTGATCGTTTGAAATATAGTTTGATTGGTTGCAAAACCAAACCAGCAACTGAATTTGCTAACTTTGCTTTATTGTGTGTGTTCACTTTTGCATAATTTTTGTGCATATATCTTTTTCACACGTCTCTGCAATTTACAATCTCATTTTGTTTGTGAATTTATCAAGCTTATCGATAAATAATCCTTCACTTTGTTTTCAAGATTCCCAACTCTTATGGCAAACTTTAATCCAAATAGAGCTTGTTTCCATATTCCAGGCCTTATCGGGGATGTTCCAGTTATATTTGCCAAACCACAAACTTTCATGAATAAAAGCGGTGAGTCAGTAAGTAAGCTATCTCAGGATTTGTCTTAATATTTTAATATGTTTCTGAGATGATTGGTTGATATTTGGACCCTTTGTTGAAGGTTGGATCCATTGTTTCGTATTACAAGATTCCATTGAAGCAAGTACTTGTGGTGCAGTTTCTCTCCCTATCTTGACTTAATCTCTACTCTTTCTCTTTTTTTTTTCCCTCTTGTTTTCTGAGTCAGAGTGTCCTGTTTCTCTACCATGTTCAAATTTCTTGAAATATATATTTTTTCAGATCTTTGATGATCTAGATCTCCCCTTTGCAAAACTGCGGCTGTTGCCAAAAGGTGGACATGGAGGACACAATGGGTAATCGCACATTGCCATGTTACTTTTCTGTTCTAGCTAATGTACTAGTTTGTGTTAGATTTAACTCTTTGTCTAAGGAAAATATATTTCAAATGAGCAACTCTACCACTGTATCCTAGACCTGTAGTTTGAAAGGACCCTGTCAGATCCTGAAGATACCCAAACGAATACTTTTTCTCTGTATTCCAGATCTATATGTATTATCTTGGACACAATGAGAAATGATATCATTGTCCCAAACCACGATCATCCTGTCATCAGGAATGAATATAAAAATTATAAACATTTTTTGCTGCACAGTGACATTTCAAACTAGAAAGAACCTGTGGTGACTTGTGGATTTTCTTTCCCTGCTTGTAGTAAGACTGTTTTGTTGCATGTAAATCTTTTCTTTGGTTTATCAAGCCATTGTTTTGCAGGATGAGGAGTGTCATTGATCACTTTAAAGGGAGTCGAGATTTTCCTCGTTTAAGAATCGGTATTTTCCCTAGAGCACTAAAAGTGTTTGCCTATACTATTTTAAAAATTACGTAATTTATTATGTCATTGAATTGGAGAATTTCTGTAGGCATTGGACGGCCTCCTGGGAAAATGGATCCTGTGAACTTTGTTCTTCGTCCCTTTACTAAACAAGAACTTGAAGAGGTTTGTTGAGTTTCTGATGCAACTTCTGGAGAAACCTATGTTTAGATTGATACTGGACTCTAACTACTAGACATGCTTTTCAGTTGAATTTTACATTTCAAGATGGTGTAGAAGCGGTGCGTATTCTTTTGCTTGAGGGGTTCAACAAAAGCGCAACATTTGTTAATAGTGCCAAACCCTTGGAACAATGTGGTTAAATTGCTTCGTTTGTTATCTTGAGAAGCATATTACTTCAGAAATTCTTATTCTGGTGAACCATCCATCGTTGTTCATTAGTATCTGGTAGTGACACTGACTCACAATACTACTTTGAAGACAAAGCCCCGTCTGAAATTTCCAATCCACTAGATTAGTTCCAACATTCTTTCTCCGAACGAGCAGCTGCAGCTATATACTTGAGAATTAGCGACTTGGTACTTTTTATCATTGTTTTGTTTTACGTTTCTAAACTTGTATGATGCATTTCTAAACTTGATTCTTTTTCTTCTTTTTGTTAAAAGGCGTGGCATGTGAAGAGGTCCAGGTAAAAGCAAAACGTTCCCACATTTTGTGTTTTTTTCCTCGTCATATGTGAAAAGTCCAAGTAATCTCAGTATCTTCAAACTCACAAGTCACCCACCTTTTGCAATATCTTATGGTTGACCGATATTTTCAAACTCAACAGCGTACATGCAGGACCTGCGACCTTTCAGCAAAATCTGTTTAAGGGTTACCGACTATGCGTATGCGGGTTCCCACATGTGAAAATTAGTCTACCAGCTTAAAATCAGTCAATTTTAAAATGAAGCAAGTGGGCAAGGGAACAATTTCTTATTTTCTTATGCAGCTTATTGTGGTAACTTTTTTGACTTTTATTCCGCTGCAGCTTTTCACAGAAGAAGCAAGGCCCACATTTTCTTATCCCACTACCTTCTTTCTTCTATTTCTCTATCCAGTGTCATTCCCGTTTCACACAAATTTTACTGCATATACAAACATAGCAATTATAAAAACGGAAGGGGTGGCTGTGCCAAACTTTTTTCCTCAATTAAAGGAATTAAATGTACACACTAGGATCCCAAACTTTTCTGCCGGGTCTTGGGACCCTCCCATAACTGCATATGGTAGTTGCCATTGATGTTTGACCTAAATTTTATGGCGTTTAAATGATTTTCACAAACTAGGGTCCCAACCCAAATTCTCTGCCCGATTTTCCTCTAAATATCTGGATGGAGAACAAGTATGCATTTTTATTGCAGTTTATCGTTTTTTTTACCATTTGAAAATGAAATTGTAGGTTGAATTTGGGCTGGGCATGGTAATGGTATAGTATTAGTAGATTGATGTGGGCATGTCGACCGTGGATGATGAAGAAACACTCCCACGCGTCAGAAAAGACAAACGGCCCATCCCGACAATCACGGTACTTAGGCCCACAAAGGAAAGTGTAGGGACCCAAGGTCAAAGTGCGTGAATCCTACATGGCATACGTTGTCTTCCACTTCCAAAAGTGGACCCTACAGGCAATGCATGTGACCGACTCCCCCACATTCACAAGCGAAAGTGAAAGAAAGCGAATTCGCAAGGAGGACCGGGTAAGGGAAGGAGCCAAACAAATAATGCGCCTATCTAAACGCCTCCAAAATTCACATGCAGTACGCAGAGAGAGTCACCAATATATATATATAAATCTAATCTAATCTAATCAAACAAAAGAAAAGAAAATATATAATGCCACGAGGCACGCATGCAAGCAAGCCTTTGGCAACGTATTGTATAACGCAAGTGAGTGAGTGGGTGAGAGCCCTCAACTTGGACTAGCGATTCAATTCAAGCATATTATTCAGCTCCGAATTTATACAGTAGATGGGCATGGGCCCCACTCTTACCGAAATACATTACTATTGACATTCAAAATAAACTCAGCTCAGCCTGTCTTGTGTACAATTCAAGAACCACCACCAACACCGCACCTGTAATAAATACTTTTAATATACGGGATAGAAATCGAATTCAGGTGGAAGAGCCTTAGCCACCAACCTTGTTCTTTTTCTTCATTTTTCACCCGATTATAATTTATGAGAGATAAATAGGTAGCCCCGGCTCCCCGTACATAATATTTCACTCACAATCCCAACCTGTTACCTCCTAACCCAAACTCCAAACCTAAACTTACTTCTAATACCTTTTTTTAACCTTCTTTTTGTTTTTACTTCACAAATTTAACATTTATTTGCCGAGAAACCCACTCGGTTGTTTGCCAAATCATAGCTCACACGTGTCCCCTGCTGCTGGACGTTCCCGATGATGGACGGAGACGACGACGTCGGAGCAAAAGCGAAGCAAAACGTTCCCGCCGAGTCCACGGGAATCAGGTAGTTCTTCGCGGGCAGACTCAGCGACTTCCCACCAGCAAACAGAAACGACACCGTTGGGACCTGAACCCTGGACCGCGACGACAGGTCGTAACACGTGTCGAACAGTGCAAATCCACTCGCACTCGGCAGGTCCCGAGTCAATCTCTTAAACGCGTCCCGTAGCGAGTTGTACGCCTCCGTCTGTAACCGAGTTATGGCCGTGCCCGAGTCCACAATGATCCCGCCGTTCCCCGACTCATCCACCTCGAAAACCGAAGGTGGGACCGACACCGGTTGGCCGCCCACACTGAACCCCTTCAGCCCCACGTAGTAAAACGTTTCGACCCTGCTGTCCTTCAACAACGGCGCCGTCACCGAGTCACTGGGTGGTGCTGAGTTGAACTCCAGAGTCGACGACGTGGACGAATCGCGGTTCACCAAACAGTACGAGAACGACGTCGCTTTGAATTGCGAAGGAAGTGACAAAGCCCCACCGCCCAGGCCCAGTAACCCGGCGGCCCCGACGAATAATCCCTCGTTATCGTGCCCGCACCCCAAGCCGACGTTATGGATCGCGCCCGAGTTCCCGAACGACACCGTTTCAGTCACGAAATCGCCGACGGTGTATGACCCGTCGCCGTAGGACACCTGGTAGAGGCACTTGTCGGCACGACAGGCGGACACATGAAGAGAATGGCATTGCGGGGAGTCGCACGTGACCGGGTGGTAAGTGGAGGATCCGGTGGGGTTGAAAACCGGGTCGGTTTGTTGGTAACAGTCAGAGCAAGGCTCGCATTGGAGCCAGTTGATGTCGCTGCCGGTGTCGAGCACCATGTACAAGGACTTGGCCGGGGTGCCGACGCCGATGCGCGTGAAGTACTCGCCGCTTCCCTGGCTCACACCCGACACGACCGGGGTGGAGAGGTCCTCGGGTCGGATCTCGGTGTGCATGGGTTCGAGATCGGACTTCTTGATGTTCTGAACCGCCAGCTGGAGCTTGGTGTGGAGCGAGTTGACTCGGGCGAGTCGCGACCGAGTCGGGAGAGGACTAAGGATTCGTAGTCCTTGTGTTGTGAGTTGTGGAGAGCGTCGCGGGGAAGGAGTTGGAGAGAGAAGGAGGAGTTGAGAGGAGTGAGAGAATGGGTCTGGGCCTGGGTTTCTTGGCGGTCCAATGGTTTGAGGGTTTCAGGGTTGAAGGAGAGGACGTCATGGGCTTGGGTGAGGGAGGCAGAGACGTCGAGAAGTGTGGATGTTTCTTCTGATAAGCTGCGAGAGAGTGTGGAAGGAAACAGCGCAGTGAGTGTGAAGGCTGAGAAAATGGCCAAGTAAAGAACTGCGGTCTGAGCCATTTTTCTCTGTTGCAGAAAGCAGAGAGAGAGAGAGCTCAGAAAGAGAGAGAGAGAGAGATGAGAAGGAAGTGAAGTGGAGCTTGGCTTTATTTAGTAGAGAAAGAGACAGAGAACGGGAGAGAGAGAGAGAGAAGATGCTCACGTCAGGCTTGGCTTAGTTAGAGGAAAAGCATTAAAGTGGGAGCTGGGAAGTGGAGTGGGGCCCAAAGTAATTTAACTTGTTTTGGGTGGAGAATGGAGGCCAGGCCACTGTGAAATCTATGTTTCAATTTTATTTTATTTTCCTTCTGTTATTGCAGAAATTGATAATATTTTTTTAATTTTCTGCTTGTGTGCTGTTCTCTTCTGTGGCTGGCAGCAATGTCGGGAGTCTTTTGTTTTCTCTGTGTGTCAAGTTTTACTATTTTCTCCTCCTTTTTGGGGCAGAGGTAAAAGTTTCGTGATTGGGTTGGGTTGGGTTCAAATGAAGTGATGATGAGCCCTCGCATTCTTTCTGGATCCGTACCGGTGGCAAGTGATAAAGGCCATGACATGTAAAACATAATTTATTTACTGCATCTCTGTTTTTTTTGGGGCTTGAGAAACTTAATTTACAAAAAGAAGCCACGGTAACAATCTTATTCCATAGGATCAAAGTTGAAAGCCAGAATAATATCACTATCCAAAGAAAGAATTCAAATTTTGTCACGTAATTGAGAAGGACTTGGCAAAACGTACGCATCAGTCAAAAAATGAGCTTCCATGAGCACATGGCGAAACGGATTCGTTGAAAGAAATAACTCTCGTATTAATGAAGTTTTTTTTTTGCGTATATTCAGACTTTACTTTTCGCTTACTTGCGATTCAATTGTGGAAAATTTTATGTTCTCCGAAAAAGAACTTTGACTTTAGAAACTGTGAGTTCTTTTTTCCTCTTTTGTTCATTACGTACTATACATAATCTTACAGAAATCGCTGGTGTAGAAACCAGAAAGAGATATTGTCAATTCTTCATGACAATACTGGTATCTTATCATTGTAGCCGATTCGTTTAAAAGGAAAAATGAATGAATGTTCATTTACACCATGAAAACAACTTCCAACCCATTTATAAATTAATCACATCAAATCATAGGTCAATTCCGAATATAAAATAGCAACCCAGACCTTTTTAAATGTGAAAGCATTTTGTGTATGCAGCAGAATCATGCAAATGGAAGGCGGATATGATATTACAGATATGCAAATGGACCACTGATAAAGAAAATCGCTTCCGCACCTCTGATTTATGCCTAATCTTTTTTCTTTTCTTTTTTTCCTGTAGCACAATAAGCTAAATAAATCGAATTTCTCATGCAGAAAATTGTAATTAACAACGAGATTCTTTTCTTAATTTTTTGCTTAATTCTGTGCTTTGGATATGGCAGCAAGCAAGCAATTAATCAATGCCGGAACAGAGTCATTTGTTTTCTTGTGTTCTGTTTTGATTTTTTGCTACTCCTTTTTTGGGCAAGCGTAAAAGTTTAGCGACTGGGTTCAATTGATGATGTGATTAAAGGTGGTATTAATAATTGAGGTCAAGAACCGTCACTTTCTTTCTAAGTTCGTAGGAAGACCATAATCTTGAGTTACAACTAAATATATCTTTTTTGAGCACGTGAGTTACAAGCCGTTTAAAAAAAAAAAAACTAAACATTCTTAATAAAAACCACAAAGGCATTCAAAATACTCTCGAATTTATACACGTCCAGAATTTACCTCAAGCTTGTGATTGAAAGGTCGGAATTAGTTAGATATATAATCTTAAAGATTGTCCATCCAATCCAAGTTTCTACAATGCCTAGAAACAAACACATGGACGTGGACAATTCCTTGCTTGTATTGAGAAATCCTGAGAATCAACGGTGTAGAAAAAGAGTATTGTCAATTCTTCATGCAGCTGTATTGGTGGTTTAAAAGCAAGCATCAAATTGACACCATTCTTCATTTTCATATGTCAATTCTGAATATTAATCAAGTGAGAGTAGACAACTTTGTCGTATATTCACTGATGAGAAATGTTAGTAACCTTTTCTCTTGATTTTTATTTTTTACTTGACATGTATCATCTTAAAAGCAATATCATTAATATATTATTAACTTATGCTTTCAGTTCACTTATTAAATGTATTCAATTTATCCACAAAAAAATTTCACAACTTTCTTACCATCTTATTAAATTTTTTTAACGTTAATTTTTTATTTATTTAAAAAAATGTTTGCTTTAAAAAAAAAAAAAAGAGGAAATGTCCTTTTTTTTAATTAAAAAAAAGTCTAAACTTGACGTTAAAAAAAAGGGACATTTCATCTTTTTTTAAAAAGCAGACATTTTCTTAAATAAAAAAATTTGACTTTGAAAAAAAAACTTTAATAAGATGGTAAGAAAGTTGTGAAACTTTTTTGGATTAATTAAATACATTTAATAAGGGTAAACTTGGAAAGCAAAAGTTATATAATATATTAATGACATTGTTTTAAATATAAGAGAATGACATATGTCAAGTAAAAAATAGAAAAAAGAAAAGATTTCCCCATTTACTGATTGGTATTTACGGATTGGTTATATGTGAAAATATTTTGTGGATGCAATGCACCGGGCTCATAAGTGGGTGGTGAGATGTCCGTATTAGATATAGGCAGATTATCAAGGGAGACAAAGTCAAAGAATACAGATTAAAAAATCGTTTTTCCAACTTTGATTTGGATGATTGGAGTGGGAAGCGTAAAATATAGATTTAACTAATTTTGTTTTCGGAAAAGCAAATTGTAGGAGGACGATCCTCAAAATCTCACAACATGTTTACTTATTTGTAATGAAATAGTTTTTGAGCGAAAGTGATTGTAATCAACAGGAAGTGATTTTTGCCCTCCCAAAATCACTCACAAATGAGCTCGTAGAATGTTTTTCGTTCTTGAGCTCATAAATAACTGGGCTTAACAAGTTCATTTTCTTGGGGGTGTTTGGGCCGTCACTGCCGGAACGGTCCATTTTAAGAACTGCCGATCTAATTCTCTTATTCGTTTTCGTTCACTTCCGAATTCCAATAATAGCCGTTGCCGGTATTTGGCGGGAACTTATAACAGTATAGCCAAACCAAAGCACCAGATTGACCTCCAAACAGAAGAAAATGAATGCTTCAAAATCTCTCTCTCCCTTCAGGTTTTCCTCTCTCCTACGTCTCCAGAAGGACCCAATTCTCGCTCTCCAACTCTTCCAAAATCCCAACTCTGATTCAACTCCTCAACCCACAAAGCCTTTCCGCTACTCTCTCCTTTCCTACGACCTCATCATCACCAAGCTCGGCCGCGCCAAAATGTTCGACCAAATGGACCAAATCCTTCATCAATTGAAGCAAGAAACCCGCTTTGCTCCCCCCGAAATCATCTTTTGCAATGTCATTTCGTTCTACGGTCGCGCTCACCTCCCCGACCGTGCACTCCAAATGTTCGATGAAATTCCCACATTTCGTTGCCATCGGACCGTGAAATCATTTAATTCATTGTTGAATGCGCTTCTCAGGTGTGGCGAGTTTGAGAAAATGTGGAAATTCTTTGTGTGTATTGATAAATACGCGGCCCCGGATGCATGTACTTATAATATACTGATGAAAGCTTGTTGTTCGAATGAGTACTTGGATGATGCGTGGAAGGTGCTCGATGAAATGTCTAGAAAGGGTATTCCCCCGAATTCAGTGACAATGGCGAGTTTGATTTATTGCCTTTGTTCGAATTTGAAGTTGAAAGAAGCTTTCACGTTGAAAGAGGATATGGCGAGGGTATATGGGGTGCCGCCTACTATATTCGTGTATACCTCCTTGATGAAAGGACTCTGCAAGATTGGTGAAATGAGTTTGGCTTTTAGGCTTAAGGAGGAGATGATAATGAGAAAAATCAAACCAGATGCAGCGGTTTATTCGACTTTAATCAGCGGGCTTTTCAAGCTTGGTAGGAAAGGGGAGGTTTTTGGGCTTCTTGAGGAAATGAGCGAGTATGGGTGCAAACTTAATACTGTAACGTACAATGCAATGATTAATGGGTTTTGCAAGGAGAAGGATTTTGAAGCAGCATATAAAGTTTTGGATGACATGGTGGAGAAAGGGTGTGAGCCAGATGTTATTAGTTACAATGCGATTCTTGGTGGACTATGTCAGGAAGGGAAATGGAGTGAAGCAAATGATTTGTTCGAAGATTTACCAAGACGTGGATGCACTCCAGATGTGGTTTCATATCGAATAATGTTTACTGGACTTTGTGATTGCAGGCAGTTCAGAGAAGCAGCACTTATTTTAGATGAGCTGATCTTCAAGGGTTATGCACCCCATCGTCTAAGTGCACATAAACTTGTTGAGGGGTTGTGTCGGGAAGGTGATATGGAGTTGTTAAGGACAGTTTTAACTAGTCTGGGAAACGGAAATGTTCTTCATGTGGACACCTGGGCAATGGTGATTTCGATGGTATGCAAGAAGAAGAAGCTTTCAAATGTGTCTAAGCTTGTTGATACCTTGCTAGTGCAGTAAATTGTGGTTGTGCCCATGTCAATAAGATAAAATTGGGTTTTCTTGCAAAGGCATGCTATCTAATTCTATGCATCTGCGTGGATGACTTGCAGTTCACTTTTCATTGTGGTTTACTATGGAAGAAAACAAATATGTTTGCCATAATTTAAAGCCACAACTTTCTAGTCTGCAATTCTATTGGGGCTGCTGATTTTAGAGGGACATAGAAGGTTGCCAAAGCAAATGTATTTGTATGAGGGTATTTTTTTATTTTTTTTAAAAAAAATTACTACTGTCGTTTTATATTTTAGAATTCAGGAATGGAACGACATGGGGACGTAGCTCATATGGTAGAGCGCTCGCTTCGCATGCGAGAGGCACGGGGTTCGATTCCCCGCGTCTCCAGTTTCAGCTATTTTTTCCCTTTTGTGCTCATTTTTACCACCAATACACGGCGCTGCTCGTGCATCTCGTGATCCATTCCTGAAATCTTTTATTTTCCAGTTTGAACTTTCACAAACGCATAATAACCATCCGAAATTCGTTTTGGCTAAAACATTTTCAGATATCATACAAACGCTTCGTGCAAGATCCTTCCTTTTTCTTTGAGGGAAGACAATACCCTTCCTTATACTCAAATGAAAGATGAAAATGGGGCTTCTGTTATATGAAATTGTTTCGTCTGAAACCAGATTGAAAATGCAGACATGGGTGGCTGCACAAACACCCCCTCCATCTTGCCAACCAGTATTGTTCTTAATCAAATGAAAACTATGAGCAATAAAAGAATGAGGTCTATATAATCCTCCTCTTTTTTTTTTCCCATCATCTCTCTTCTCTCTGTTTCTTTAATTAAATGAAGAACATAAACAGAACATGCCTGAACTGAAACAGTTCACCTTAATATGAGCAAGTTTATGTACATAAACAAGCATGCCATCATATATAGCTTTTACTGATAAGGCTGTAACCTAACAAGTTCAATTCTTTGTGTAAATTGTAGGTAATTATTTTGTTTATGATATGATAACTAATAGACTACAAGCAAGCACTCCTCAACATCCATCGCTAGCGGGCTCAACGGAACTTAGAAGGCCATTGCCTCTGAGCTGCATGCAGTGGTCTTCTGCATCCACTTGAGCACACACAATGACGACTGCCAGGCCATTGTGATGTGCCTCCTGCATTATGTTCACTGCAATGTCAACTGTCATTCCTGGGATAACCTTCATCAGAACTTGCACAACATACTCCCTCTTATTGTAGTTGTCATTGTGCAGCATCACACGGTAAGGCGGCGACATTTTCCTTGATTTCCTGCAACATTTGATCAACCCATCTTGAAAATTACTTCAATTTTCTAATGTTAACTAACATATGAAATAATACATGCAAATAGACAAAAGGGTTACTTAAACAATTTGTTTTCAACCCTCAATCGAATATAGAAATGCAGATTATGAACATGAAGTGCTCTGTTTCTTTGAAAGCTTCATTGTTGCATTCACATCTTAATTTTGTACTGAGCTGAATTTGAGGTAAATTTTTCTACTTAATTTACAGCTACCCATTAATCAAGGCATGAGAATACATACCTTAAGTCAAATTCAGAGTCACGACTAGGTGTTGTTTTCTCTATGGTTGGCTTTTCCAGCAACCCACCACCTTTTCCAAGCCTGGTGCTTGATGCTGTCATCAAGATGCTCCGGCTTGAGCATTGTTTATGAAAATAATGTTTATCCCCTGCCATATAAATTGCAATAAAAACATTGAAATCAACAAATCCAGCATTGTTTACTGAGAAAACAAACCACTGTTAAATTTAAAGCACGAAATCTTTATGTGCCTTGTTCCTAATACGCAAAACGGAAGCTTCAATTATCAATTTTTTCTTAGCCTTCATTTCATTCACTATTTTCCAATTTCCAAAAAAATTAACCGCAAAATTTATAGCTTTGAGCCATAATCATGTATATTTTCAGATAACACATCTCTATAAATAAATGGATTCCACCTGAGAACACATAACTTATGGTATAAAGAACTTGAGTAAAATTCAACTTTTTGCCCAAAATTGAAAGAACCCAGAAAGAAAAGTACCTGATTTAGCGAGATTGAATCCCTGGTTAGGTGAAAGGGCGACTCGACCGCAGATGGCAGCCATGAGCCTCTCTCACTCTCTCTCACTCTCTCTGTTGCTCTCTCTGTGTCTGTGCCACAAAATGACTGCAACGGAATGTGTGGCATATACAGGCTGTGTCCGTGACCGTGGGCAGTGCCTTCGATTTTCTAATGGTGTTAATTAACGACACGTCGTAGGAGAATCATTCTGTGGAAATGGAAAATATCCGGTTCTGGGCTCTGTGTGGCACAGAGATTCTCTCATGGACCAGGATATACATTAACAGTAGACTCTCTCTCTCTCTCTCTCTCTCTCTCTCTCTCTCACAGTAACTGTGTGGTGCTAAGCCAAAACAATACGACATATTATTATTATTTGTATAGATGCTTGAATTGAATGCTTCAAATGAAAATGATGACATAGAGTAGAGAGCTACAACATTCTGCTTGTTTAATTGACAAATGTAGCTTTTGAACCCTATATCACCAAATGAAGCAGGCCAGTCAATCATCATTAGGGGTGGGCACAGTCTAAATTAAATCGATTTCACTTCAAAATCAAATCAAATCAATAATTACAGTTTTAATTGGTCGGTTTTTGGGTCGCTCTCTCGTTCACGTGAGGCGAGCCTTGATGGCTAGGGTTAGGGTTTATCCAGTTTTCTTTACTCATTTTTTGTGCTGTCTCTCTCAGTTTTCTCTGATTGTCTCTTTGGATTTTGTTGACAATGAGGAGGAGACTAGCCTCGAGGGGTCTCCAACACCTCTCTAATAATTATCCTATGAAACATTCATGGGCTTGACAACTGATGATCGTTCCTATTATGAAGATCTTTCTTCGAAATTTTCTTCAGGCTAAGAGGCCAATATTGGTCTCCCTCGTTTGTCAGCTGGGGTTCTGGATCAAGAAAATTGGAGGTGGCGGTTGGTGTTTGGCTGGATTTGTTATGATGCTCACAATACGTTTTTGACTATGTTCGAAGAATTATAATGCTTTCTTTAGATCATAGGAGGCTTTCTTTGACAGTATATGCACAGTGGTAGGATGTGTTTCAATGGTTTTGCGGTTGGGTGATTGGCTGGATCTATTTTGATACCCACAATACGTTTTTGACTCTTTACGAAGAACTATGATGTTTTTTCTAGATCATAGGAGGACTCATTTAACGGTACCTATGTAGTGATGGAATGTTGTTTTAAAGGTTTTGTGGTTGGGGTTTAGGTTGGATTTGTTTCGTATAAGTTGTTTGACTCTTTTGTTTAGTCAATATCATGGGTGATACTCTTTCCTACTCCGAGATTTTGTTTTTCAAAGGTTTTAACGGTTCGCCATTAGTTCTTACCATGTAATGTTCATTTCGATTGAATAAAATACCATATTTTCTATATATATAATAATAATAATAATAATAATAATAATAATAATAAGAGGTCGGTTTTATCGGCTTTACAATTAAATTGGTTGGTTTTATCTGTTCAACCGAATTAATGCCCACCCCTAGTCATCGTGTACCTAATATAATTCTCATATTTTTTTACATTATTGTTAGTATAAGACAAATGAATGAAGACAAAATTACACCTCTCTCTCTGGAATAGTGTTGAAGATAAAGCAAGAGGCAACAAAACGTTTCAGTCAATTTATCTAAAAACTAAAAAATTAAGCTTCCAACTTATAGAAACTTCATTTTAAATCGCATCAAAATTTGAATTAAATTCAAAATGCAATTGTTACATTTAATAAGATAATATATACAAAAACTCTGATGTGGTACTTCTTTTTTTAATGTCCAAACAGAAATTTAAATTCAATTTTCTCAATTACGCAAGGAATTCGTATCCTCTGTTAGTATTTTCAAAATGTTGAGTCGTCTCACATGTTGCCAAATACAATTTAATATACACGTGTCCAAATATTAACCCTTAGATTATGTTTTAATGAGATGGCAACTTTATATCAAATATCTAGGAGATCCTATCCTTAGATATTGTTTTAAAGTAATAATAAAAAATAAAAAAAGCGCTAGAGCCGCTTACACTCATTCCTAGTCCACTATATAGAAGAACATATGTCACCGCACTAATCTATTAGCCAATGCCATGGAGCTCTTATCTCTCCAATATTTCCTCTTTCTTATCTTCCTCTCCGTCTATCTCTACCGGCAATTCTTCACTTCACCTAAGAAATACAAAGCCACAGGCTTCAGAGTCTACCCGATTGTCGGAACCCTACCCTCCTTCCTCAAGAACCGCCACCGATTTCTGGACTGGACCACCGAAATCCTCACAGCCTGCCCCACCAACACCGCCGTCTTCCGCCGCCCAGGCAAAATCGGAGGCATCATAACCGCCAACCCGTCAAACGTGGAGCACATGCTCAAGACCAACTTCGACAACTACCCAAAAGGCGACCGGTTCATCTCGCTTATTGAAGATTTTCTCGGCCACGGAATCTTTAACGCTGACGGTGAGCTCTGGAAAGTCCAGCGAAAGACTGCCAGCTATGCCTTCAACACAAAATCCCTCCGAAACTTTGTCATGGAAAATGTGAAAACTGAGATTCAGTCCAGGCTCATTCCGTGTTTGGCGAAAGCCGCCGAAACGGGATGTCGTTTGGATTTACAAGACGTTTTGGAACGCTTTGCGTTTGACAATGTTTGTAAATTGGCTTTTAACGTCGACCCGGTTTGTCTTGGCGGCGGCGATGGAGAAACGGCTTCCGGTTCCGATGAGTTCATGAAGGCTTTTGACGACGCAGCCACGCTTATCTCGGGGAGGTTCTTGTATGCTTTTGCGTTTGTGTTCAAGATTAAGAAGTTCTTCAACGTTGGATCAGAGCGAAAGTTGAAAGAATCAATCGCAACCGTTCATAACTTCGCTGATAATATCATAAGGTCCAGAATGGAAGTCGAAGAATTGGGAGACCATCAAGATTTATTGTCCCGGTTTATCGGGATTACTGAAGACAACAACTCGCCCGAGTTTCTCCGAGATATCATCATCAGCATCATTCTCGCCGGCCGAGACACCACATCTTCGGCTCTGACTTGGTTCTTTTGGCTCTTGTCGTCCAGGCCACGCGTCCAGCTCGCCATTTTAAAGGAGCTAGAAACGATTCGGATCCGAAACGGTAAAAGTATCGGCGATACGTATAGTTTCGACGAGCTCCGAGATATGCACTATCTGCACGCGGCCATTTCGGAGGCTATGAGACTGTATCCTCCCGTACCGGTCGACACAAAGGCTTGCCTAAACGACGACGTCATGCCGGATGGGACGATTCTTAGGAAGGGGTGGTTCGTGACGTACCACGCGTATGCCATGGGAAGGATGGAGGGGATATGGGGGAAGAACTGCGGTGAGTATTTGCCTGAGAGGTGGCTCAAGGACGATGATGGCACGTGTCAGCTGGAGAGTGCGTTTCGGTTTCCGATATTTCACGCCGGGCCGAGGATGTGTCTCGGAAAAGAGCTGGCTTATATTCAGATGAAGTCGATTGCAGCGTCTGTGATGGAGAGGTTTGAGATGGACGTACCAAATAAGAACACGTGTCCTGAGCATCTGTTGTCGCTGACTCTCAGGATAAAAGGTGGATTGCCAGTGAGGGTGCGCAGTAGAAATGCATGAGGATTTTAATTTGCCATTCGTGTAATGAATTAAAATCAAAGTATAAATGGCAGTACATATTGCTGGCTGAAGATCGGTGTCAACAATTACTTCTTGTTATTATTTCTTATATCACGGAAGATGCATCTTCCGCAATATAGATAGTTTTTATTAAGTCTAATTTGAATCATAACATAGAAACTGTGAATGACATGATGAGATAACATAGCATAGCAGTCAAGTGCAAAGCCAACCTCCTTGTAATTTGAAAAATCTCTGCTCCATTGAAACTAAAAATGGACTACAGCATGATATGTGCTATATAATTTAGAACAACAGCTAAGCAACTTGATTAGAATGAACTCAAAGTGAGAGGGAACAAAAACAATTGGACTTCAAAGACTTTTTTTTAAAGAACAAAACCGAGTATAGCCGCGCGGCTATACAAAAAAAATTCCCACTATATAAAGTGTATAGCCGTGCGGCTATACTATTTTAAAATACAATTTAGTCAAACCCGCGCGGCTATACTATTTTAAAGAAAAACTATAACAAAACCGTGTATAGCCGTTCGGCTATACTGGAAAAAATCCCACTATATAAAGTGTATAGCCGCCCGGCTACACTATTTTAAAAAACAATTTAGCAAATATCGAGTATAGCCGGTCGGCGATGGGGCGCCTGCGCGTCGAAGTCAGTATAGCCGTTCGGCTATACTATTTTTTAAATAAACACCAATAAAACCGAGTATAGCCGGTTGGCTATGAGATTTTAAAAAAAAAAACTGTGTATAGCCGCCCGGATATACCCTTTTTTAAAAATAGGGAAACCGTAGTATAGCCGTGCGGCTATACATTTTTAATTACAAAAATTAAAAAAATTTAAAAAAAAAAGGGCAAACTATAAGGACGAAAAATACTTTTTCCCGTTGGATTTTAGTTAGCAAAGGGGCATTTGTTGGTATAAGTTACGAAGTTAATATAGAATAAATAAAAGAATGCGACAATGAAAGATGAATGCAGCCAAAGACAAGAAACTCACTGCTCGATGGATGGCATTTGGCCGCGCACATGCACCCTCACACACTCTCTCTCCCTTGTGGCCCCGAGAATATCTGAAAGACTCAGAATGAAACAGTAACAGTAAATCCATCAATAAACTCATATCGTAAGTTACGTAAGCAAACAAGTCAACAAGTCAACAAGTCAAAGAGGTCAAATTCCAATCCGTCTCTGAAGACATCCCAAAGGCTCTCGCTCGCACGCACACACCTCACCTCATCTTCTAGTTCAACGAACGATGCGGTGCGACGCTTCCTCTTGGCTCTGCGGACGCCACGTATCCGTAACAACTGCCGCACCGACGAAGCGCCACCGGCCCATCCTCCTTCTTCCTCTGCAGCAAGCCCACCATCTTTTGCTGCACCGACGCTTCCAAAGACTCATCGTCTACATGTTCCAACACTGCTCGTCCATTGTACAAGCCCCTCGAGCGGCGACAGTCAAGTCATGCTCCGGATGTTGTACGCCATTGGATCCAAACCGATAATCAACAACCACTGTCTTCTCAAGGTCCATATCATCCTTCTTCTAATTAACATTACTAGACTAATTATGCATGCATCGTCTTTGTATTTATTTAATCATAGCATATATATATATATTTGTTATTGCTGCAGATAGATTTACAGTTGCTTCGTATAACATTTTGGGGGATAGAAATGCTTTCGCGCATAGAGATATGTACCGCAATGTGCCTTCCCGTTATCTCAAATGGGACCATCGCAAGAGGGTCATATGCGATGAACTTGTCCAATGGAACCCTGATATAATCTGTTTGCAAGTAAGTAAAGTAATAAGCTTGATTAATTTGTTTGTTTTTATTGCCCTGTTAATTAATTTTTTATTTTTTATTTTATGTGGTCTTACTAGGAAGTAGACAAGTATTTTGAACTATCGGAAATTCTAGCGAAAATGGGATATCTTGGGTCGTATAAGGTTAGATTTTCCATATTATGTACAAATCTTGTCTATGAACCAAGAAATGTTTTCTGAATATGTTGTTTGCAATGGCAGAGACGCACGGGAGATACCGTTGATGGTTGCGCTATTTTCTGGAAGGCTGATAAGTAAGATGGTTGGTTGTGCTTTATTTTTCATTTTATCAATTGGTTTATAGTGTTTGTGATGCCATGACAAATTGAATAGCTTTTCCACTTCATTATGTCAGTTTTCAGTTGTTAGAGGAACACAGCATTGAATTCAAGGGTTATGGACTGCGTGACAATGTTGCTCAACTCTCGGTTTTTGAGGTACAACTTGCAAGCATCTGCTAATAACTTGTTCTATACCTGTCACACTTCTGAGATTACTTCACTTCAGATTGAGTTAATCAACCCTGTTTTGATGTAATCTTCTGTTCAACAAGATCGTATCCATCGTTTCCACTTCTAATTTCATTCCATACAGGCAGATGCAGAAAGCCGAATCAAGAAGGTTCGTGATTGGTAACATACACGTGCTTTATAACCCAAGCCGAGGGGAGGTAAAATTGGGCCAGGTAACTTCTTTTCATTGATGTCATTTCCCTTATGCTTAATGACTAGTGTTAGTACTAAATAGAAGTTTGGCCACCTGAACAAAGACATCAGGAAAAAATACAGATTTTTAACGTTTTGGGGCATTATGATAATCTGGTTTGTAATTGAATCATTTTGTTTCTTCAGATACGTTTTCTCATATCAAGGGCACAAATCCTCTCAGAGAAATGGGGCAATGCCCCCATTGTCCTTTGTGGTGATTTCAATTGCACTCCGCAGGTTTGATAACTTACTTCATCATTGTTTGCTCTGCTTTTTACAGTAACAAAGCTAAAGCTAAACTAGTTTCCTGCTTATTGACAGAGTGCAATATACAAGTTCTTGTCAACATCTGAGGTGAATTGCTTGCTTTTATGATGTTATCCACTTAATTAATATATATTGGTGATGCAGATAATCAGAATAGATATATTACATACATCCATGATGTTTTTGACATCCGTATGATTCTTTTTACAGCTGAATATCATGTCATATGACAGAAGAGAGTTATCTGGGCAGAGAGACTGTCATCCTGCTCAAGTTTTAGGAGTCAAACAAGAAATTAGCAGTCCACTTACACTGATAGACGGGTATTTCTCATACCTTATAACGCAGAAACATATTTTCTATTTTGTTTTCATTTAGTTCCTAAACCGACGACGTGCATAACAAGCATCAATGAGAAATTTGTCAGGCAGAGTCAGGCCTTTTCTTTGAATAAGATGACTGAGTTATATGTCTTATGTTGCTTGAATGTTTTCATTTTCAGATTGTTGAAGCATTGCTGGACAGATGAAGAGGTTAGAGTTGCAACTGGAGATGCTGAGAGCAATTTAGTCGTGCATCCCCTGAAGCTTAACAGTTCCTATGCCACAGTGCGGGTACAAAATTTTACACCTTTACCACTTGGTTGTTCAATACTCCAGCTTTTAATATGCTGCTACATTATGTTCCTATTGTATGCATCAAGTTGGTTTGGGGTGTTATTCTAAGTACAACATATCATACTTTCAGGGTTCGACTAGAACACGAGGATCCAATGGCGAACCTTTAGCAACTTCCTACCACTCAAAATTTCTTGGAACTGTTGACTACTTATGGTAAATTGCGTCTCTTGTAACAATAATTCTAATGTTGGAGGAGGAGTTGGTTATGATGACAATGAAACGAATGAAATGCTTCTGTTTCATACAGGTACTCTGATGGCCTTGTGCCCACTGGAGTTATAGATACCGTTCCAGTTGACATTCTCCAGAGGATTGGTAGCCTCCCTTGCAAGGTAGGAAAACTTTGGATTCTGGTCTAGTTTGCAACAAGACCTGGAACAAGGGTGAATTATTATGATTGTGGATAAGCGTATAATGTTATCTTCAAATCTAATATTCTATTTCTATCTATCATGCTTGTACACAGAAAGTGGGCAGCGACCACTTGGCCTTAGTTTCTGAGTTTGCCTTCACACTGGACACAAATGGAGACAACAAAACAGCTGCCTCAAGTATCTGAACAATCTTGTCCAAGCATTTAGAGAAGGAAACAATTTTTTGGCCACACCATGTATGTTTATCCCACATAAAATCATTTGGAAGCAGATCCTCGGATCTTATATTTACTTCATTAAACAAACATGCTATAGCTTGAATAGCAAGTAAAGGGAATATAAAGCACAGGTTGTAACCCAGCTCAATATGTCATGGTTTTGCCAGGTGAAAAAATTCTATGTCCCTTGTATTAAAAATCATTTTTAAACTAGTATAATTTTTTAATTGAAAGATTTTCTTATTTTCAATTTTTTTATTTATTTTATTTTATAGAAAGTCTAAATTACTCTAAACTACAGGCTATCCGAACTTGGATGCAAAAGGTCATGTCCATATGACCTAACCCAAAAGTATAAAAGTTCTAATTTACATCTTGACGTATTATAAGGGATTTATTATGGCACTCTAGTTGTAGAGCACTTTCCCCTAAATAAAGATAAGGGTACTAGTACTTTCCTCCTTTTCCCTTTAAGTATGAACTTCTACATCCTAAACGCAAAAAATAGTCTCCTCCTTGGTGGAATTGGAGTTTAATTCCACTAATAGGTTGGGGTGGGCAAGCCAATTCCCTGGAGATGAAAGCGTGTAAATGCATGAGAGTGGCCCGAGGGTTGGTGATCCAGCTTGAGCTGGCCCTTGCGTTTGGCTCACGTGAGGGGGGCATCCTTTCACAGCTCCTTAGTGGACATTACCTATGTTGCACGGACACTCCAAACTGCTGGAGTGTCGGAGTGTCGGATACGGTAACACGGCTCCGACACGCCCTAGACATGGTCAACAGCTGGGACAAGATCAAGACACGACTCCGACATGGTCAATACACAGCTCCGACACAGTCAAGACACGGTAGGGACCAGTTTGAAATTTTCAAAATAAAATCTGGGGTCTAAACGTGATTTTTGAAACTTGGGTGGACTGATTTGAAATATTTTTTAGAAAAGGGACTAAAAGTTAAAAAAAGACTTTTTTAAACCTAAATCTCACTTTTTCTTCTGCCGAAGTTCATTTCCTCCATCCCAGCTCTTCTCCTCCCCTTCTCCTGGTTTTGCACAAGGCAAGTCTCTTTGCAAATTTTTTTTTCTCTGTTTTCAAATGCATTTATTTATATTCTCTATTTTTTTTTTCTTATCTCTCTCCACAAGCAGTGGAAGAGTTGGACTTGATGGTGAGGTGACAATTCTTTCTTCTGTTTTTTTAAAGAGAAACACAATAAATAATAACAACAATAATAAAGACATAGATGCTTGAAGAAGATTGAGAGTAGATCATATATGTTTTATTTTGTGGTCTATTAATTATTATGTATGGATAATGAACATGAGTTATTTGTTTTGTTTTATAGAATTATGTAACATTGAAGTATTGAGAATAAATTATTATTTTAATTGTTGTGTCATATATGTTTTGAGATTTTCGTGTCACCATGTTCTCGTGTCCCCGTACCTGTGTCCGTGCAACATAGGACATTACCTCCCGTAGAGTGTTTAAAAAAAAATAATAAAAAAATAAATCAATCAATCATAATGTTCTTTTACTATATATAATGTTTTCTAGATTAAAAGAAAATTCTAAAATTTGCCACTCATTCTGGTCGGCAAGATGTTAACTTGTACGAGTGGCATCCGCCGCGTCACGTATTCCTGTGGCTGCACGGCAGCATAAGGTCATGTAGTCTCTAAATCCGCATGCGACACGTCATAAATCGTGTCGGCCCTTGTCCATCTTCGAATCCAGTCCGTTCACTTCCTAATGGGCCCTACTAGTCTTAGTTCAGATAAAAATAATAAATATGATATGATATATACAGAAGCACGTGAACAACAAGCTCTGAATTTCGCATCCTTACGTGTACTCGTGATCCACACTAAAAGACCAGAGACCGACACGCATTTGAGGTACCCAATAAGGGCCCACCACGTGGATTTCCTTGGCTGCCTTCCCTCTACGGCAAGAATCGCCGTTCCTTTTATTGCCTTCCCCCTATTGCTGTCAATTTGAGTGTCCTAAAATATCGGAGCTCCCAAAATTTTCTCTCGATTTCCGTCGCTCTTCTCACGCCTATCCTCATTGCCGATCAGATTCGTTTCCATTTTACTTTCCATTTTCGAAGTTTCAGAATTTTTTCTTTTTTTCTTGTCCCAGAAATCTGATACAAATCAAATTTACTGATAATTATTATGAGATGATGCAACGGGTCGTTGACAACATCATTGCTGTCACCAAAGAGTGAGAGCCTCCTCTTCCTTCCTTTCCCCTTTTACAAAATTGATTGGAATTGGTTTAATTCCCGTTATCTATACATATAAAAATTGATACTTTTTCATGTGTGCCAAAAAAAAAAAAAAAAAAAAAATTCAAATTTTGGTGCTGGGTTTGAATTTTGGTTTGTATTGTTTCTGGAATCAAAGCGTTTGTTTGTGTTTGTTGATTGGTGTTTGGTAGTGCAGGTCAGTGAAGACGTTCACATACGAGTCGCTGAACAATATTGTGAGGCTGATTAATGGAGTTTCAGCTCTTTTATTGACATTTTTACCTGGGAAGGCTAACATCCTTGAAGGCATTCATGGCTGGGAGCTCAGGCCCACCTTTCGGGGACCTCGATTTCCGCGCTGGATGGAAAAGTAAGTTGTGTGTCCCCAGCAAAATTTGCAAGCACACTGAATAATTCAGATTTTTGAATTTGTCCGGTACTTGGCAATTCGTTTTGAAATTGTGGGAATTTGGGGGTTATTCATGATAAATGAATGCTATGGTTGTTCTTGTTTTCGTGGGCAGTAGTTATTTTGTATGTAGAATTAGTTCCTTTAATTTGATTGATATCTTTCTTGTAAATTGTAGTGCAACCGACATATTACATATATATTAGTTGCTGAAATGACATGTCCATTTTGTTTGATGTTTGTAGTGGAGTGTCCTCTTTCAATCATTTCATACATGAGCTTTCTGTGGATTCTGATTCTGATGGCTCGAGCCTTGATTACCCATATGGAGATGAAGATAGTGATGGAGACACATCTCCTGGATCACCACTATCTCAAAGTTCAAGAGTCTCTCGGGCTTCTAGTTTCAGTAGGAACGATAGGCGCTGGATGGGATGGATGTGGATCAGATACATATTTTTCTGGATTTTGCTTCCTGCAAGGTTTCTGCTCTGGATTCCAGTTCGTATTTTCCAATTGTCTTATTCTAGGTCGTCAAACGGCTCTTCTGCACCAGGAAGCAGTCAGATCCTGCAAGCACGAGCTATTAATAAAATGCAGACTCTCAAGGATCACATTGTGCACCGAACCACTGATAGGAGACGTGGAGTCATTGAGGTTTCTGCATAAACTCTTTTTCATACCAGTTTGGGAATTAAATGCATCATTTATTTTCTCTTAATATATTTTCTTATCTTCAATTTGTGTTCAACAGGATCTTCATCTAGCAATCGAGATATTCATAGAAGCTATATTTGATGTTGTTCATAAGGCAGCACATTTTATTCTTTCCCCATCAGAGGCTTTTAAAACTCTATCTGGATGGTATTCATTGAGCAGTAGTGGTGCTCAAGATAGTCATGATAGTAATTCAGAAGTTTCTGTCCCCACAGCTACACTTGGAGAGAATGATCCAGCTCCTAAAGAAAGGAATACTTCATTTCAACAGTCACTAAATACTGATGCTCGGACATGCCAGGATGTCATAACAGAGCTTGGGTAAGGCTATGCTACAGCTTACTTGATTGTAGAACCTTTTCTTTTTTCTTTGAGTGTTGCACATGCTCTTAAAATTGCTGAACTTTCTGTCTGCCTTAGGTACCCATATGAAGCTATACATGTGATCACTAGTGATGGATATGTTCTTCTCTTGGAAAGACTCCCAAGGTATGATGGATTTATTTGTATTCTTTATCCCTGGTCAAGTGATAACTTTGTTCTAAGTCGATGGTGTGTAATGTAATGACTGTACTGCGATGCTGCAGGCGTGATTCACGGAAAGCTGTTTATCTACAACATGGAATTCTGGATTCATCTATGGGGTAAGCTATTTCTTCTTAAGATTCCTTCCTCCCCAGTGCCCTAGGTGGGTAATCAGTGTGATGCATAATTCTTCCCACCACCACGATTTTTACTACTACAACTATATTTGCATCTTACAACATGATTTTATTTTCTTTTCTTTTTTGAAGAGGCAATGGGTAACCATTACTTCTTGTGTTATAATCACACATTTTACAAGAGTTTTGTTTGATATATGCTACCTTTAAAAATGATTTCTAATTGGTTATTTCCTCTGTCCAGTTGGGTGTCGAATGGGGTTGTTGGTTCACCGGCATTTGCAGCCTATGATCAAGGTTTGCATGTTTCATTTGCAAGTGTGTGCGGCTTGCATTAAAGAGCACTGTAGCGGTTTAGAAATATGCTAATGCTTCTTACTTTTGCAGGATATGATGTTTTCCTTGGGAACTTCCGTGGCTTGGTTTCTAGGGAGCATGTTAACAAAAATATATCCTCACGACAGTAAGTTGACATATGAGATCTGATTGCTATTTTATTTATGAAATTTTTATCCTTGATTTCCTCTCGACTCAGATTGTTGGTGGGGATTGAATGAGGCTGCAATATTTACAGATTTTCTAAGCATAAAGCAGCAATTACATAAAGTTTTGCAGTGTGAATTGAGTTACTGAATGTAGCAACCAATGCAGGTATTGGCAGTACTCCATCAATGAGCATGCGACTCAGGATATACCTGCAATGATAGAGAAGATACACCAAGTTAAAACTGCTGAATTGAAGCTTAGCCAACCTGATCTTGAGGAAGAAACCAATGATGAGCAACCTTACAAGCTTTGTGCCATTTGCCATAGCTTGGGAGGAGCAGCTATACTGATGTATGTTGTAACACAGAGGATAGAAGAGAGACGCCATAGACTCTCAAGATTGGTTTTACTGTCACCTGCTGGATTCCATGGTGATTCCAGCCTAATGTTTACGGTTGTGGAACATGTCTTTCTTCTATTGGCTCCTATTCTGGCACCCTTTGTGCCTGGCTTCTACATACCAACCAGATTCTTTCGAATGCTTCTGAACAAGTTGGCACGAGACTTCCATAACTACCCTGCCGTTGGAGGACTGGTTCAGACCCTAATGAGTTATTTTGTTGGCGGGGATAGCTCAAATTGGGTTGGCGTGTTAGGGATACCACATTATAACATGAATGATATGCCGGGGGTATCATTCCAAGTGGCTCTCCACCTTGCACAAATGAAGCGTGCAGGAAAATTTAGAATGTTCGATTATGGGAGTGCGTCTGCTAACATGGAGGTGTATGGATCTACAGAGCCATTGGACTTGGGTGAGTACTATGGGCTTATTGACGTTCCTGTTGATCTGGTTGCTGGGCGGAAGGACAAGGTAATTCGGCCATCCATGGTCAGAAAGCATTATAAGTTGATGAATGATGCAGGTGTTGATGTATCATACAGTGAGTTCGAGTACGCCCATTTGGACTTTACATTTTCGCATAGAGAAGAACTGTTAGCATATGTCATGTCACGCTTGCTGCTTGTGGAGCCGTCTCCAAACCAGCAATCAAGCCAGAAGGGTCTAAGGTTGAAGAAGAAAGGACAGGTCAATAGTTGATAAAAGTCAGAAAACCCATGCATTTCCTGTTTTTTTTGGTTCAGGATTTGGCATGCCCTTAGGAGCAGATTACTGTGATTAAATATGTTCATACATCTTTAGTCCAGGGCAATTAGTGTTTGGTTTCTTCCCCATCAATTTTTTCGTGGGGAGTAAACTGTCTGAAAGGCTTATGCCTGGATTGAGCTTTGTACAAAAACCCATATGTGTATATTCTGTAAGAGTAATTGGATCCATGAAACATGTCTCTGTCCAAGAGAACAATTAATACACACTGCTTATTCAATGTTGATATTTGTACTGTGACATTCTAAGTATTTTGTGTCTGTTGGGTATAATTTCATTAGAAGTCCCTCCTGCTTCACTGCTGGCAATGCAATGAACTTGAACCATTATCATTTTTGAATCCGTAAAACAAGCAGTCTCCACTGACTCCTCTAATTCTTTTCATGTGGCTTTGGGTTGCCGAAACCTGAGAGCTCCTATGGATTTGATCTCCTCCCAATTCTTGCTTCAGTTGGGGCGTTTTATTGCTGACGGTGAATCACACTCCATTAGAGCCATAGCCATCAGACGACGACGTATTCGTTCAAGACTGAGTAAGGGCAGCATCAGCCTCCGACCATTTGTTTGATAGAAGCACAAGGAAATGTGGGTTTTCGGTTCTAAATAATTCTAGTGTATTTTGTGAATTAACCGAAGCTCCAAATATATGTACAATAAAATTAACTCGTAGCCCAAATGAGAGTGACAAACTTTATGCACAACCCAAATAAACGAAATCTGGCATCTGCAAGACTGCAATGGTAAGACAAACCTTCAGCCGGGGCCACAACTATTGAAACCTTAACCCGGTTTACTCACCCACCCGTCCGACTTGACCCATCCACTTTTACTTCTCTTAAATTCTTAATTAGTAAAAGGCCGAAAGGCAGGGGCCAACGTCCACCGTCAAAGCGCCGCTTGAAAGTCGAAACTTTCCCGAGAAAATCAAGGAAAGAAAGCGAGAGAGAAAGAGAAGGAAAATGGCTGGGAGCTCTAATACTTGGGCCTATGCCCGGATCATCACCGGAACCATTCTCGGTGGCGTTCTCGGCTTCTACGTCATGGACCGCGTCGAGAAAAGCTACAAGGTCTTCTCACTTCCCCCTCTCTGTTTATCATTCTTCTTATTAAGCTCACTCACTCTCTGTCTGATTTTCGGAAATGAAAATTATAGCTTCCTGAGCTACTCGAACAATGGAATCATAGCAGAAATTTATCAATATAACTTTGTAATCTGATTGATTTTCATATGGAATCTTGGATTTTGATGAATACAGGAGAAAGTGAAGGAGAGACTGAGACAGTACGAAAGTGAATTGAAGAAGAAAGAGAAATTGAATGAGTTTGAAGAGTCTATGTAGACTACACCCTACCAGTGTTCTATTTTCTTTTTTCTTCTGCTTGTGGTTGTTGAACACAAAAATGTTGAAATTTTGAATCATATGTTTTTGTATTTGGACTTAGCCAGTACTGGAGTTTGATTCGAATCAGAGTGTCTATATTTGAGGAAGAGAACCCAACTTTCAAGACCCATCAAGCCAATTTGCTTTCAAGAATATTGCATGTGAAATTTTGTGTTTGTATTGCAACATCTTATGCATCAGAATGTAGTCTTGGTTATAAATTGTTGGGATAGAAATGAAAGTGTGATATAATGGAGAATCAATTCACGCAACAGGAGCAAACGGTCAGCCCCCTCACTACACTATTAAGAAATTTTGTGTTCTAAAAAAGTAACCCAAAAAAGAAGAAAATAATATAGAGAAGAATAACAGGTATTTTACAATCAAGCCTTCGGCACTCAAAGTTCGGGTGTCCTAGCAGAGCAAAAATGAAAATTGGAACCAACAATCTGAACCAGAGCTTCATTCCCATACAAGACACATGACTTTCTTGTGTGTTCGAAAGCAAATCACTGCAAGAAAAAGTCAGGCGTCCAAGACACTATCTTCTCAAGCGTCAAGAATTGGGAAGCACTGTTAAGGGCAAGTGTCGCATGGCAGGCGGGACACTATTTGATCAAGCATCAAGAATGGGGAACCGGTGGTCCGGCCACTTGGGATACGAACGCTTGTACAAGCTCATGCATACTGTGTCATGCTGCTGGAGGACCCCATTGAAGATGCATTTCAATGCCCCTGAGACAATTATATATGGAACAAAAGAAACCCTTTATAACTACTTAATATAATATAAAGCACAACCGGGATATGGAAATGAAAGGTCTGAAATGGCATCTTCCGATTAATAGTTTTCCACTATTTGGGATAATCTTACCGTGTGTTCCAAGAGGCTCCTTGATGCGACCCCGACGACCACATTTGGTCCACACTTCCACAGGCTGCCATCACCACGCACGTTAAGAAACATATTCACAATAATGATTGTAATATTTTACTTCGATAAGATACAGCACAAACTAAAAAGATATGGTATGAGATTCACACCTTGAACCATTTCACGTCCTCTGGATTATGGAACATATACCTTACAGAAGCTTTTAGTTTTGATACTCGTTGAGGGTAACTGCATCAAATATGCTTTCAAGTTCAATCAATCCGAACATTCAAAGGAAAAAATCTGTGCCATAAAGGTCACCACCACCAAAAATTTAATAATAAACTGTACCCAGTTAAAGTAATCTTCTTTAGTATAATTCTGTCAGGGTCGATGCTTTTCAGTGAACCAACAGCAGCAACTGCAGGTGCAGTGCCCGCTCCCTCAGAACTCCTCAAAGCTATCAAAGGAAGAGGAGGAAAGGAGATCGGAGCATAAATTGAAGCCATGGAAAAACGTCCTGCATGAAGAAACCTCTCCATTTTGTGCTTATCTGAATTCATGTTGTCAGTAGAATATATTGGCCTGCAAAGTGCAGAGCAAAAGCGTCAATCACTAAAACTCAATCACAAGAACAGTTGATGGCATTAGAGAAACTACCTAGCGATAAATTGGCGAAACCCAACATGAAATATTAATTCCTCTTTGGCTTTGATAGGAGCACTGTACGAGTCATGCTTCTTTACGCTGCAAACATAGATCACCCAGGGTCATGAAAATACCTTCCTTTACGAAGACCACAAAACTGCAAATTTTTCCCAACTACAAGATACCTGAAATGTAGTACAGACATCTTGGACTCATGCTGCAAAAGACCGCATGCTGTAACAGGCATTGTTTTTGCCTGATTACATAATTTAGAAGCAACACTAGTTGGCACGTCTTTGATATACAGCCTTGCATATGAGCTAGCAGTGGCGCAGTCATCCCTGTTTTGTTGCTCCATATCTAAAGCTTTAGCAAGGACGTTTTTCTGTGTTCTATTGAAATTATCGAATGCAAAGATTCTGGCATACTCTAGAGGCAAAGACTCCTGAAGTTCATCAGACACGAAAGTCAGTTGGACAGTTGATGTTCAGAAAAGAGTGAACTACTATTACAGAATTACAGGAATATTACTTTGGGATCCCATGTAGAGGTCCTAAAGGACTTGAGGCCTCTATACTTTGCAAAACGTTTTCTTGCTGGAATGTCTAATGGTGTATCCACTTCATCTGGAAATTCTGAAAAACATAACAAACAACCATTAAAAGCGAACTAAATAACGCAGCAGTAATATAGTTGACTTCAAGGTGCTACAAATATAGTTTTAACAATATAAATCATATAGCAAGGAATATAACAAAAACTTCAAGTTATTTGAAGCAGTATTTAGCTTCTATGTGTAGGAAAGCTTTGGCTTAATGAAAGAGTTTAAATACAATTGTCTTTAAAAATCAACAGTATATAGCTTTTTAAAAAGATAAGTACCCTCATCATCAGCATGTGCTTGCTTTATTTTTTGAATTTCATTCGCCAACTGTTCCTTGGTCAAGTTTTCACCTTCCTGTAAAACAGAAACAAAATGAGTAAGTCCTACAAAGTACAGAATTGGAACAAAAGAAAAATAAATTTCTTCTTGCTGACAGCACATTAATATTACCATTATGACCTATTCTTAAGTATAACGTTAATTGAATCCTTAGAGACAAATACACAATGTATTCTGTTATTTCTTTCTATTTTTGGAAGATTTCCTTGAATTTTAAAGCTAATTATGAGCATTGAGGGTTGGAAGATCCAGGTATAACCTAGTTGGCATTCTTGAGAATCAAAGGACCTTTGTTGCATTACATATTAATGAAAATGCTGCAAATAGGTTGACAAAGCACCAATGACTGACCAAATCATCAGTGAACCCCTGCTATTCAGCATTCTAGTTCAAGCCAGTAAGGTGAGTGGTTCACACATGTTTGGTAAAACGTATTGTCTAAAGTGGTATGTATTGAGCTTAACCTGGAGAAACACTAGGGATTCTCACCATCTAGAATGTGGTTGGTATTCTTAAGTCTTACTTTTTTTCACATTCGCAAATGACAGTAGCATAATAATGGGGGTTCCATTTGTTATTTGTTGTGTCTTCATGTTAGATAAAAATCAGAGAAACCGACTAATGCTGGTAAGTTGGTAACGCACTAAAATCACCTTGATGCATAAATAATATACATGCTAAACTCACCATCATTACTGAATCAACATCAGTTTCTCCATCAGAGTCCCCAAAGCTTGAAGAAGCTTGGTCATCACTGAGATCCGAATAATTGGTGCCCTCTTGACCAGGATAACCAATGTCCCCCTCATCCAATACCATACCATCAGCTTCCTCATCCTCATCAGTAGTTGATCCCTCTTCATCTGTACCATCCACAATCCAAGCAGCCTGCAAGAACAGAAATCATGCCTCTGATATATCACTAAAAAATCTGTCCATTACCTCTTAAACATGAACAAACAAAAATGTCAAAGAACAAAAGAAATATAGAAACATTCAGAATTATGAAACTGTTTCACTTTAAGTTGTGTGTTTTTTTTCCTGGGCTCCGGCCCCCACTGCACCAAAAAAAAGAAAAGAAACTGACAGGAACTGCAGACCTGGTATTCTGAAGTGCCTCGAGGAAGTGTCCTCTTTTTCTTCTTTTTTTGTTTCTGACTTTTTTCAGCCTCAACCATTTCTGCCTCTGTTGGCCATGTCTGACAAAAAGGATCCATTTTATAAATGGCAGTTCAGTAATTCAACAAAACTCACAGTAAAATTAAGAAAATCCAAATGTAAAACATATTAACCGGTTGAGATAGGAGGAGTATTCCAATTGACATTCTTCTTTTGTAATTCAGGTATCATCCACTCAAATACCACCCATCTTTGTTTTATTCATTTTTGGATAAGCAATATACAACCCATATTCTTAATGAAATTGAGTAAGATAATAATTAATAGAATGAAGATGTAATGTTGTTACCTGTTCACCTGCCAGGGGATCAGGAACATTCTCAACTAGTAAAGGCTCCTGCCTCATAGGATCAGGAACCAAAGAACGGAGGACCTTGAAATAGGTAAAATTTCAAATGAGAAACATACGTCATATGATAAACTTATCATCATAAACATGCTTCACAAATGAATAAAAAGCATCCAAATCTTATCACTACAAGGAAATAACTTATTCTATAGACATCTTCTGCTTATATTTAAATGAAACAGCCAATACCTCTACATCACACACTTCATCTGAATCCATGAAATCCTGCTCTTTTCTTGCATTCAAAGGAAATGGATCCTTGAGAATTTCCATTTTGGACAACTGGAAATCTCCCACACCAGAAACATGAACCTGATATAAAAGAAAATAAGACAACTGCCAAATCATGCGACCAAGGGAAAGTCTTTGGCTGAACTAATTACCAGTTGATTCACAGAAAGACTGCGAGCACGCAGATATCCAGTAAGGAGAAGGGTACAATTTCCCGAATTGAAATCATCTGCTACCATATCAACCTATAAACACAAAATGAGTGATTACAAAATCTTTCTTATTTATCAAATTCAAATTTTCTTCTTTACAAGAATAGTAGTTGTTCTACAAGGCACACATGCCTTGCCATAAAAGAAAAACTTCTTGACGTAGAACCATTCTGCATCACTTCTACTATATATTTCCCTATTTTTTCCACCTTTACCTAACATAGAATGAAACAAAAAGTTAAATAAATAGAAAATGAGCACCTTCTGAGAAATCAGGTAAGGCCGTTGACTTCGCCAGTGAGGAACTGAGAGCCTTTGCTCCTTAAAGAGCCACATGAACTGCAAATATAGTAAGATGATGCGAAAGCTATGAGAAGCATCAAATTATGTAAATATGAAACAAAACAAAATGCCAAGTGTATTATAACCCCCTTTGGACTTTTAACATTGAAGGTTAAGTTAAAGAATCTGTAGTCGACACATACCTTGTGCAACTCATCCTTTGTGTCAGCTGGATAAAATTTACAATCCTCGGGAAATTCAGAAGCAAGACTAGAAGTACATGTTTTCTTTGAATCATGTCTTCTTTTCATGTCAGTAGGTAGATCCTACATGCACCAAAAAAGGAGAATAAATCCTATATCAAATTGGGCAAAATCTAATTATCCTAGTTCGATAATATTTCCATGAACATAAAAACCACATCAACAATAACATACACGAATTAGCACAGCAGTGCTCGGTAAACCAAGGGACCTAAAGACAGAAAGACAGTGACTTCCAAATGAGTCAATGTAGTCAGATGTGCTTCCTTCACATGAAGAGCTCGCTGAAGCCACAAAAGCAATGAGATCAGCAACCTACAGAAAAGAGTTTCTGCGTCAGAAAACCCAAGAAAATTAGGATGAATACACAAGCTGCAGAATTTCTTACCTTGGCCATTTCCAAGCATGATAGCAGATCCCCATGTGGTGCTTTCAATACCTAAAGAATTACTAGAGTTAGATACTTAGAAATCTTCACATCAGTCATCAATGTTAACAACTTTGTGAACCATAATTAAAATACAGCAGCAGAGGGGGGGTACCGTTGTTCTCAGTTTGTATTCAACAGAAGAAACTGTTGGCAAGGTGGCATCATAACCTTGTGGAGATAACAAAGAAAGAAGTTCCTCGGCAAGTGAATTTAGGTTTACATCAGCAGAAAGCCCGAACAAAACCTAACATTAGTGGACGTTAGAATGATAATAGAGCTGATAAAAAGGTTCTTGTATTTTAATATAAGCGCATTAATCCCTCAAAGCCTTTTTCTCTATCAGTTCCAACTGAAAATAAAATACTCACAATCACACGGGGAGCACTTGCTGATCCACTTGAAGCCCTCTTCTCTTTCAAAAGAGCTGCCCGCTTCTGTTCTCGTAACTACAGAATAGTGACGTTGAGAGTTAGGTACCCAAAATGAATATTGGCACGAGAAAGAGGGAGATTTTTAAAATCAATTACCATCTTGTTACGTTGAACTCGAGCTGCCCGAGCTCCCTTGGCAACATTGTGCTCTGATTTGCCAATCCTACTCTTATCTGAAGCACCAAAAACACTCAATTTATACACACCAATTGCATTGCATAGCCGTTACGTCTAATTTTCCAGCAAACAAAAGAAGGTGGAGGGAGTAGCATACAGAACCTGAAGTTTTGTGGAGATTACGCGAAGATTTGGAGGCAAAGCGCGTCTTGTGGGGCTTGTTTACTTGAGCTCGCGAGCCTCCCATGGCGGCTCTTGCAGAGAAACACTATACAGTCTGCGAAGGCAACATAGAGAAATTAGCAGCAAAGCTGAGTAGCAAGAGAGAGAGAGAGAGAGAGAGAGAGAGGAATCCATGGGTTGCAAAAGCTTACCTATTTCCCTGCCGCAGCCGATCACTCACCGCCGTTCCGCCAAAAGAGAAAGAATTGTAGAAGAAGCAGAGAGGAAGAGAAGGAGAGAGGGGCGGTATAAGTGTTATGAACTTTTGGACCCCAGTTCTCTCAATAGGGTTGGGCAGGGTTTACTCAAAACGCCACGTTTTAACTTAAAAGAGTAAAAGGACTGTATATATAAAAACGCGGGAGACTTGGAAAGAGGACCGTTAAGCAAACACACACTCACTCGCAGAGTCGCAGAGAGATACGAAAATGGAGGATTCGGGGGAGATCCTCTGTCACATCTCAACCTTGAAGGACATGCTTGACCAGGTAAACTGCACCTCCTCCTCCTCCTTCATCTCCTATCTCAGTTGAAACTTCCATCTCCGTCAAAGTTTCAATTTTCAACCAAATTATCTCCGATCGCTCATAAACTGCTTGTGAAATTAGGTGAACGAAGAAATCGAGGCGAATATTCAGATCACGCGAGAGATCGAATCGGAGATCGTCAAATGCTCTGAAATCGAAAACGCTCTGGCCGCCAAAGAATCGAACCTCACCAAGACGCTCTACGTCTCGCACTTTGAGCTCACGGGATTGCTCACCGTCACCAGTATATTCTCTAATTTCGTCTAATCCTTCCCATTTTTGCTTATTATACACATTAATTGGAGCATTAATAGTTTATCAGTCACTTAATTCGACTTTTTTATTAATGTATTTATTAACAGAAGATTTAAGGAATTCGGTAGAGATTATGGAGAAGGAATTGTGTCGTCTGAGAATGAAGCGCGATGAGACTCTTAATAGAATCCACGACCAGCGGTATTTTCCTTTTTTAATAGATTATGAACGTTTTTAGTCTCAATTCTGATATGAATGTTTATGGATTTCACAAAAATTGTAACATTTTCTTTTCTTTGTACATGAAAATTCTTGCCAAAGTAAGAATTAGAACTTAAGAACGTAACTGACATCTGCATTAGGTACAGATAGGTAACTGAATGAGCTCTTTTTTTAATTTTTTTTATAACAGGGAAAGGTTTATTGCAATGTGCTTAGAATTCCAGAAGGACATTGACAAGGAGAATGATAATGAACTATGCATTCTTCTGTCAGAAAAAGAGTTCCTTGAAAATGAAATTCATATCTTGGAAGAGAAGAACAATGCTTTAAAGAATTCAATGCTGGCATTTGTTGAAGGAATTCTTGAAGATCTTATTAGTAGCAACTCTGGTACAAACTTCTTCCTTATTTTTGCACGTTTAATTTAATATTTAATGGTTTAAGAGTGTTAAATCACCCTAGTGTATGAAGTGTGAGCAAGTCTCTAGTCAATATGTTGTATCAAATGCATATATTACTCTTGTAGTTTTCTTTGTTGAAGTGACTTATTTACTACAAATTGTTGGCATGCAGCTTTACAAGTTGAGATACAGAGTGGGAGTCAGGAGAACGATAAACTGCTGAAGGATATTCATAATATGAAATCTTCATTGCTTTCAACTATTGCAATTGAGGACATCAGGGGTAAGTTTTTATTGTGATATAAATGATTGAGATAATTGACGATATCTTTTTAGATTTTGAAATGGATTTATTCATTTTTGAGTAAAAAGGGTCAGACCTATGTGATTGTTTTTCTACATGGGCCGTGTCAATGGAAGACATGTAAAAGTGATATGTACACAGCAGTGGTAGTAGCAACAACAATAGGGTTTTTGTTGTATTTATGCACTGTAAAGTGGTAGCAGTCCAGCTGATGAAGTGGGAGTGACGGCACCATAGCTTGTGTGTTCCATGCACTTGAATACTTATTTCTCTTGAAAGGTCTTTTAAAAAAATTCAACAGAAGTGGAAAATTAGTTAAGGAGATGTATTGATTTCTAGAGAACACTTTAATGAATGGCACGCATGTACCCATAGCAAATTGGAAAAAGAATGATGCAATACAATAAAGGCATGCAGAGCTAGTAAAGCTCATATATATTAGCATGGATACAGTTTTCTTGAAACCTTTTGTTGTGTGACCTTGGAAGTTGAAGTTTGCAAAATAACCAGTGGTGTTTTTCTTGTTTCTTTTCTTCGAATTGGAAACCGGCATGTTATATCTTGTCTGATTAGTAAGGATGAAGATTAAGATCACATGTGATGTTATGATCTCTGTTCTGTATATGTACAATATAAAAAATGGATAAGCATATGCACTATTGCTAAACGTTATACATGATACCAAACATTATCTTCAATCATTTTAGTGGCTGTGAACTTGGCATTTATAGTTTTGTAACCCCACACATCAATGTATTTATATCTGCTGCACAGTTTCTGAACAATATGTGTCATACCAGGTGCACAGTCGTGGACTGTACTGTAAGTTGAAGGTGTCCCTCTGTTTCTACCCAAAGAAAAGGTGTTACTCTGTCCTCCAATTAATTGCTAGGCCTAACTTGTACTGCTGAAATCTTTCCTTCATAAATAGTTTCTAGCATCAGGCTTTTGCAGTCAGGCATGCTGCATGCAGCATTTGTTGTTTGAATACATTTGGCTTTGATTCTTGTCAAGTGGAAGAAAGATGGTCAAAAATTTTGACTTGCTGCAATTTATTTTGGGTTTGTACGTCAAAATTTTCTCTTCTTGGGGAGGTCGGTCAGGAACAGATTTTCAATCACATTTGTTGTCATCTGTCTTCCAATTCATATATACTTAAAAGTTAGGGCTCCCTTTCTCATTTGGGTCGGTTCTGACCTCTGGGTAGGGTCCAGCTCCGGCCCTTCCGTACTTATCCAGGTAAAAATTGTCCTTGTTCTGTCACTTTTAACTTTAGGTAGGGGTCCAGCTTCAGGAATTGCTGAAACCTTGTGTGCTTATGCGCCATTTACCAGTCAAAACTCCAAATGGGATTCTCTCTTTTCTGTTCCCTTATCTATTAGTTCTTCCCGTTTCTGATTGTTAAGCTAGCAGAGACAAGGCATAGTGACTACAATAATGTTCTGCTTCTTTCACTGTGTGTCCATTTGATTTGATGTATAGTTAGATGACATATTCGTGCACACAGCTTGATTAGATTTGGCTAGGAAGAAACCGCAATGTCAAAGTTTCAAACTCAAATTGATGACTTTGAAAAGGCTAGGTACCCTTTGTTGTATAACCCACAAAGATGGAAAGTACTGGGAAGCTCCCATGTTTAAAAGGAGACGAAATTAGAGTCGTGGAGGTGATAGATAGTTCAACCTAATAAATAGAATGTGGCTCAAAGCCTTTGAATAAAATTAGTTTGTCTTCCATGTCACGGACAGTGATCATGTCTCGCTGGTGAATTTCACGTGCACCATGGCCCCCGGCCGTACCATACAGCTAGCTACCTCTTTTGTATTTGGATAGTAATTGTTGATTCAAGTGTTCTCTATTGTCAATTATCATGACCAAACCACAGCACGCCTTATAAAAATTTCACCGGTCCTCTGATGATTAGAAAGCCGAAAAGAACAAAGAAGCTGAATCCTTTTGTCAATTGGCCATGTAGGGTTTGGTTCATTCATCCGAAGTTTTAGTTTTCGGTGTCAAATTAAGTGCTCAAGTTGTCAATTAAGAACTCATAACTGACGTTATGGTACTTATTTAAAACAAAGTTGGTCCTGTTATCACCATGTAGCTTCGTCTTGATGACGCTTCATGTTTGGTTTCTTTTGGGACCACACATTATCTTCTCCCTATAAGAAACACACTCTTCCTTATCTTTTTCTCATGAAATTTAGTCATCTCTACAAGGTGAACCTAACACTTATATATATCTAACAATGATTCATACAGAAGAGTGAAGAAAGAGCCATGGGATTCCACTAGCTAGTGTTGTGGGAAATAGAGATGAAGATGAAGAGTAGTGATGATACTGTTGAAGCCTCCAAGAGAAGGTTTTCATGCAAAGGGTCGTGCGGGTTTCTCAAAGAAGGAAGAGGAAGGCTCTACATATTCAGAAGATGTATTGTTATGCTTATTTGCTGGCATGATTAGTATGCAAAGCATGGTGTTTGGAGCTACGATCACCTCCAAACTCTTTCCTTTTTCATTCCTTTTTCATTTTTCAATGTTAATATGGACTATGTATAGTAATGAAATGTCTGTATTGACTTTCATTTTGTCTCTCCTAAATAGACAATTTTGGTGAGGTCTTTGTCTTTCTTCTTCTTTCTTTTTTTCTTTCTTTTATCTTGGCCCTGAGCCATGGTCGGTGTGGGACGAGTAATGTGGGACTATTGTTGAGTAATATGGTTTCCTGAAACACATGATGAACATGAGCTTGCTTTGCATGTATTGTCTGGATATTCATTACATATATATATATATATATATATATATATATCAGCACCATGCGCTCGTGTATGTGACCTTGTCTTGGTCCAAAAAGGAGCCAAAAAAGATGATGACAGTAGAGAATCCAATCAATGAGGTTCACATTTTGATCCCCGTGTGGGCCTGTTCACATTTTGGCCAAAACCACAGCTTTGTCTACAAATTGCCAGTTACTAATGAAATTATTCTTGTTTATTAAAATTTAAATAAATAAAAAAGATTTTTTTTACTGCTACATTTGATTTCACGCTTTATATACTATTGTTCTTTCTGCAGAAGAATGATAGAAGGCTATCAGATGTGTAATATATTAAGTGTAATATCTTGCACACCCATTTACATACAAATGCATAACCCTTTGGTTTTTAGGGTTACAATTTCTGTATCTGAGAGAGTTGGAATCGACTAAAAATAAATAAATTGGACTAAATTGAAACTCAAATATAAGTTCATGGACAATAAAACCCCAATAATTTATTATATGCAGTTTTCCTTCAGATCATTTACAACCTTCCATCCTGTCCCTTGGTTGCTCCTCTTATATTTTCCCTCTGCTTTTCTTGTTTGCACAGGGGATTGTTGTATTTTCCTCTTCTCTTGTTTTTTGTTTTTCGTTTTTTGTTTCACCTTACTTGAGAATATGAGAGAGAGCGAGATGAAAGTAACATGGTAATTAATTGTAACTCATAGTTATCCTTATAGGTGCGTACATGTAAAGTATTAAAAAGATATGGGGCAGAATGAAAATTACAAAAGAGCGCTAGATAAATAATAATAAAAAAAAAAGCTTTTTGGGTATCATTGCAAAAAAATAAAACAGTCAATATGATAGTTCATAGGTCGCAGCCTTCTGGGCTTCTGCTTTCCCTTTGAAATTTGCAGTGGTTTTGCATCTACAGCAGATTCCGGCACGTGTGTCCTATCCCAGGTAAGATTATCAATCCCTCTCCGTCACCTTCTTCCTTCTTCCTTCTTCCATGAGTAATTTCAAAAACCTGTATATATGTCATGTATATATGCGTTCCGTACAATCTAGGGTTTGCTCATTCTGTCTCTAGTTCCGGCTTACACACACCCACACACAAAAATTACTGTATGGTATAGAAAGTTCAAAACATAGACTATCTGGGCTACTAACTGCACCTTAAGCTCATTAGTTCACTAAAACAAACTTAGAGAAATTTTTGAAAAATGAACATTCGAACAGTAAAATTATGTAAGATATTAAAATTAATTAAGTTAAATGACAAAAAAGAAGAAGATATTTTTCTCTTTTTCTCTCAGTTTATATATATATATATATATATATATATTTATTTATTAAGGCTTCACACTACTAACGAAGCTAGTGAAGCTGGTAATTTGTTTTCAGGCTTCATTAGTTTCTTCTCTTTAGACTTTTTTTTTTGGGTAACATGTTGACCATATATTTCAAAACAACTTTTTGACGGTTGAAATTTTTGAAGGAATGATTCTTGCTGAAAACCCCCATGTAAGCTCTGAACACAGCTTAGCATCAGAAACACTTCAAATGAGTCGTTTAACAAATGGGGAGGCCGAGATAGGTCTTCACAAACCGAACAATCAAGTTCAATGTCAAGGCTCTAATGGGCGATATGGAAACTTGGGGTTTGATGGAACGAATGGTAGACCTTGCCGTGATGAAAATTTTGGGAAAGAAGATATAGGAGTATCCAGCAGAGACGCATCAACTGATGTTTTAAGTGTAAGTGGCGGATTTACTCACATTCAAAAATACTGTTTTTTTCATGCTTTATCTACCCTAAAATCATTGCCTTTACATATGGAACTTTATTGTTCTGCAGAAAAAGGCAACACAGCAAAAAGAAATGACATTAGAAGATATGTACAACCAAGACCTCAATGACGACGATGATGATAGTGATTGGGAGCCCTTCCCACAACATGTAGAAATTGTGAAGTGGTTCTGCACTAACTGTACAATGGTCAACCTTGATGATGTTGCCCATTGTGATGTATGTTCCCCCTCTCCCTCCTCAAGATTCTGACATACAATTCTTCCTTTCATATCATCTGTGTTTGTATTTTGTAAGGGGACCTGGTTGTGGAAGGATAATTTGGTGCTATTATTTCCATGCAGATATGCGGGGAACATAGAGAATCTGGTATCTTGAGGCATGGGTTTTTTGCATCATCCTTGTTACAAGATTCAGGCCTTACTGAGATTGGGGCCGACACTAGGGAAAGACACAGAGGTGGGTACATGATTCAGACCTTACTGAGATTGAGTCTGACACTAGGGAAAGAAACTAATATTGAGTTTTGGTAGACTGCCAAACTTGTATCACAGTGGAGTTAATAGTTTTTTTTTCCTGGTAAGTGCAGGCTCTCAAGATTCAGCATCAAATAGTTCCACTGCTGTAGGTTTTGACGAGAGAATGTTGCTACATTCAGAAGTACGGTCTTGTTGTAATACATGTCTTCCTCATACTCTATTAGTTTTCTCATTTATTGTTTTTTTATTTGTAATTCAGTGTTTTGTATTTAGATGCAAATGTTCATTTTCCATGACACATCACTTAAGCCAAGATCCACAAAGCAGTTTTACTAGAAGTTTCATGTCAATCCTATCTGCATACCCAAGCTGCAGTAGTTTTAATATGCTATATGTTATTTTTTAGTAGCTATTGTTGCATATTATATTCACTATATTTTGTGACATTAATGTTGTAAGTTGGAAACTGCTCATTTCTGTTTGTGTAATACTTCTGTTCTTTTTTCTTTTCTGGTGGTTGTAATGCTAGAGCAGGTTCAAATGAAGTCACATCCACACCCAGAAAGACCAGATCGTATTCGAGTGATTGCTGCTAGCCTTGCTACAGCTGGTATTAACCTTCGTTGAAGTTCTTTGTGCATGCCAATTGGTACTATTAAAGGATTGTAACTGTGGCTTGCTGTGTGGTAATTTGTCTAGTAGTGGTTCTTGGTGTTATTTTATTTTAGATTGATAATCAAATGGAAAATTTCAACCTATGCAGGTATATTTCCAGGAAGATGCTATCCAATTTCTGCTAGAGAGATTACTCGTGAAGAACTTCAGATGGTAAGTAGTCACCCATCATATTGGACTTGGAGGGCAAGGGCACACATCTGACCTAGTATTTTATGAATGCACACAGCTAAGGAAATTGGATGTCTGTTGGTTGAGTCCTGATTTTGGAAGATTTTGGGGTTTGTAGTTCACTTCATGACAAACCTTTCTCTGTGCTGTCATGACAATGAAGAATAGACTTCGTGTTGCTAGTTTGTCCTTTAAAGGGAAACAAATTACAGTTATAATTTATAATGTCTTCCTTGGCCTATGATTTGTAATTCTTGGCTTTACATTTTGAAATTAAAGGTTCATTCTTTGGAGCATATTGAAGCAGTTGACCATACAAGCCATATGTTTTCTAGGTATGTTCTTTTGCAGCATTGCTCTCTCTCTCTCTCATGCTAATAGTAGGCAGCAAAGTTGTCAGGATTTAAGTGGCAATCCTCGGACGAATTTTACATATTTGTATATTATAATATGATTACATGAGTTGCTTTCCCAATTAGAGACAAAATTTGCAACACTCAAAATCAAAGCATCAGTGACAAGTTGTTCCAGAAACAGGGAAAAAAAAAAACTTGCAAGAACGTTTTGACTTAAGCCCATATCTGCTCTCCTGCTGCCTGAGTTTATGGAATTGATATTAATGTAAGAAAAGAAACACATGGGAGAAATATAGCTAATAAAATAGACTAAATAGTATTTATCGAAGCATATGCCTCATAAAAGAAGCAGCATGAATATGATATGAGCAAACATTGAAGTGAGGGTATCCCAAAATTGGATATATTTTGTTCCGACCTATGCACAAAACACTTCTAATGTATTTATCCACCCTACCCTGTTCTTGAGTTAACAACATCAGATTCATTTATTTTGGTATGTAATGGTATGGTTAGTGGATGTTGTCTTTTTATTGATAAATTATGTATGATTGGCAGTTATTTCACTCCTGACACATATGCCAATGAACATTCAGCACATGCTGCTAGGCTTGCGGCAGGTTTGTGTGCTGATCTTACTAAAGAAATTGTTTCTGGACGTGCCAAAAATGGTTTTGCCCTGGTATGAAAAATAAATACTCTTATTTAGTGTGTTTCAGAGTTATGGATGTAAGAACTCTTTGAAAATCTCATTCTTCTTGATGTTAAGCACCATTACTGAATGACTCAGGTCCGTCCTCCTGGTCATCATGCTGGTGTGAGACAGGCTATGGGGTTTTGCCTCCACAATAATGCAGCAGTTGCTGCATTAGCAGCTCAAGCTTCTGGGGCTAAGAAAGTGCTAATTGTTGATTGGGTAAGGTCAATACTCTTATGTAATCATCTGATTACAATGTTTCTTTAGCTGCTCATATCTGGATAAATATTCAAACCTGAAAAAGTATCCAATAAAAATTGCAGGATGTTCATCATGGGAATGGCACACAAGAAATATTTGACCAGAACAAATCGGTGAGCAACATAGTAGTTAAAACTTTGTCTTCCTATGTGCATTAACTTTTTAACGCCCTACTCATTTCCAGTTATATGGTTGTCTGGAGGAGGTAGTCAAGGGTTGGCTAGGGCAGTTATGTGCATTATAACTCTGAGGAGCTTTGATATTGGGCAATTTGAAGAGAGATAAATATCATGAATATTATGAAAATTGTTCTAGTCATTGCAGCAATTTCATAAAGCAAGTTGAGTAGAAGCTTTTATGATGAACTGAACTAACCCTCCCCCACCTTTGTACAAAGTGTGTATTAAAAAAAATTATGTTATTGTAATGTGTCCATTCTGTTTGTACTGTTCATTTATTTAGTTTTTAGGGCTGATAAGTTGAACTTGTTCTGTAGGTCTTGTACATGTCCTTACATAGACATGAAGGGGGGAAGTTCTATCCTGGTACTGGAGCTGCTGATGAGGTACTAAATTGATTACAATTGGTTTTTGTTTTCATTTTCAGCTACACTTGCAGTTTCATATATTATTCTCTTATGTTTTGGACAACAACTAATGGACTTAAGTGATGACTGCTTCAGGTTGGTACCATGGGGGCTGAAGGATACTGTGTGAATGTTCCATGGAGTCGTGGTGGAGTTGGAGACAATGATTATATTTTTGCATTTCAGCATGTTGTGCTTCCTATAGGTTGTTATTTCCTAACAAGGGACTTTTATCATAATGATAACTATAATCTTTACTATTTAATCATCCTGTTTTCATTTTGGGACAAATAAATTATGTGGGTTTAGCTTTTTCTCTCGATTATAAACACATCCCACAACACTCACATGCACATGAATACATAATGTTTCCTATCATGTTTGATATCTACATTGCCATGTTTTGGATTTGATTCTCTGATATCCATTTAATGCATTCTGAACTGAATGTTTTTTCGCAGCTTCTGAATTTGCTCCAGATTTCACCATTATATCAGCAGGATTTGATGCAGCAAGAGGTGATCCACTAGGATGCTGTGATGTAAGGATTTCTTTTATTTGTTTGCAATATTTTTGTCCTCGTCTTTTCTGGTAGAAAAGAACATTGCTGGAGACTGGACTTATATATCTCTTTAGTGTGTCTTACATTTTAGTGATTTTGTTCCTGTAGGTTACTCCTGCAGGCTATGCAAAGATGACACACATGCTGACTGACTTGTCTGGAGGAAAGTTGCTTGTTATTCTCGAGGGCGGGTGTGGCTCATTCTTTTACTTTTGTTTTTCTCTGAGGTTATGTTTCCATCTGAAGCGAATTTAATTAAATAATATTACTTTTTGCAGTTACAATCTTCGTTCAATATCCTCTTCCGCTACTGCAGTAATTAAGGTAATCATTTAATAGAACATCACGCGAGGAAATACATTGTATTTGGATATTCGATGTGTTTCTGACTTGCCTTTCTATGAGATAGGTATTGCTGGGTGAAAGTTCAGGATGCGAATTGGACAACACTTTACCTTCCAGATCCGGCCTGCAAACTGTTCTGGAGGTCCTTCAAATTCAAAATAAATACTGGCCTGCTTTGGGATCCAGCCTAACAAAATTTCAGTCACAATGTAGCATGTACACTATTCAAAACAAAAGTGAGGATCTCCCTCTCCTTCCTTTGTATGGAGCTAGTTTGGCCGAGGGATCATATTTTTTCACATTCCTATGTTCAATCCTTTATATCTTTGCCTGCAGAAAAACAAATTAAAAAGAGACGGCGGGCTGTGGCACCAATATGGTGGAAAGGGGGAAGGAAAACTCTATTGTATCATCTTTTAAATGGGCATTTCCATCTGAAACGAAGGTGTCTGTGATTGTACACAGCTAGCTTCGGGATCGAGACGGTGTAGTTTTGGTCCATTTTTTTGCACAAGTAGCTTCGGGATGATGTCATTTTTCTTTATCCGTGATGTTTTAATAATATATTATGAGAATTTATAAATTTAATTTCAGAACAGCTCTCTCTCTCTCTCTCTCTCTCTCTCTCTCTCTCTCTCTCTCTCTTGCCCTTTGACGTTTTTTTCTTAAACAGATCTAGACGGAAAACAATGGTTAGATTGCATATCCAGCAGCTTGCTGTTACAAATGCGTTTAACACCTATATTTTTTCTACACTTCCAACCCTAAACACAAATGCAGTCGATGCATGTAAGCAGAATTCGATTGCATGCGAAACAAAAGGGGGCAGCCATTTATTGATTTCACATGTTCCTACAAAAACGCGGATGGCATTTATGAACATCATCTCTGCTCTCATATATACAACGAGAAATGCAACTTCAAATTTGGAATGTTTTATGAAATAAAACATGATCAATCAATACTGCTACAGAAATAAATGTGGTGGATCCATGTCTCGTGATTTCTTCTCTGCCCTGCTCTCTGCTTTCTGCTGTGTATTATATTATTCCCTTTTTAAATCCACTTGAGACCTGAAACTCTAACAATAAAGGAAAGAAAAGTGGTGGTGTTGTTATTGGTGCATTGTTGGATGTGCCATTGGGTAAGCAACTGGCACAACATATGGAGGATGTGTATGGGGATGGTGCCCTGGAGGAAGCATGACTGGAGTGCCCACAGCGGATCCCATATGATGCCCTGGAGGAGCTGAAACTGGGTGCCCCATTGGTGCTCCATACATTCCTAAACCTGCCATGTGTGGCTGGTGAGCCCTGTGCTTCGCCGACTGTGGTCCTACTCCTATGGTGGTGGCACCGGCCGCGGCGGCACTTGGCGCATATGTATTGGTCTGTTGCCCTGTAATTGGTGGCTGATGCGATGACACATCTCCATTGTTCACACTGGTAATGTCATGGATGCTTGATCTCCTCCTGTCTCTGTTCATGGAGTTCAAGCGGATGAAGTATTTTTGTGCGTGGCTAGCCACTTGGGTTGGAGTTCTGGAAATCACAAAGTTCCTTGAAATGCTTCTCCAATCTCCCTTGCCAAATTTCTCAAGACCAAGTAGAAATAACCTGAAAATAAAAACCCACAATTCAGCCACTGTCAAGTGTCTCCACATAAAATCAAATACGAAAAAAACTTTCATTGCCACATGGGTTTTTGTTTATGAATCTGACTTGACCTAATTCCAATTTATAGGCAAGGGAAAAGCTCCCGTCTCACCCAAAGCTTTTCAATTTAATAATAATAATTAAAAAAAGGCTTCGGATTGCCTAGGAAAAAGTAATAAAGATTGAGTCTTTAGATATGATATGATGAACAAGCAATATATGAAAGTACCTGTGTTCTTCTTCAGTCCAAGGAATTCCCTTCTTTCTCTCTTGGTCTGACCTTGATCCTCCTTTGCCTCCATGGCCGGACGTGTCATGAGCCAAGGCTGAAAACCCACCTCCATGACCACAATTCAATCTCTTATCCGGAGCAGAAGCTCCAGAAGAAGCACGAGCAGCAGTGTCCTTACTGGATGAGGTAGCTTCCTCTGCTGCTGCATAGTTAGGCAGAGGTGTATGTCCAGCCTCAATTGCACTTACATCATCCACTAGCATTTGGTAGTGTTGCTTCAACTCTTCCATGCTCTTGCTTGGAACCAATTCAGCAAGCTTCTCCCACTGCTCTTCTGATTCTTCATCGATCCAATGCATGGCAATTGCGTTCTCAAAAGCTTTGTCTTCCTCTTTGTTCCAAACACTGGCACTTGACATGGTTGTTATTGGTCTTGCTGTTGGAGTGTACGTTTGATTAATCTGCAAATAGGGTGGTTCTTTAAATAAAATAAAAAAGACTCTTAGCCTAGAGAGTTTGAAGAAAATGGTGAAAATGCTAACAAGTTGGATTCACTTTCTGTTTAATGGGTTTGTTTGTATCGGAAAAGAGGAGGGGGGGTGCGTAGGATTAGGAGGGGAGGGGGACAGGAGAGAGAAGGTGTGTGTGTGTAGGATAAGGAGAGAAGTTGTCAAATTATCAATTGAGAAAGAGGACCACTTTAGAATTGAAGGGATGGGTTCTTTGTCATCTAGGAAACTTGAGCAAAAAATCTCTTGCTCTCCTCTCTCCTCTCTCTGTCTCTGTATCACTAGCTGCTGGCGAGGAGAGACATTGGCAATCATGGAGGGAGTGAAATTTGGGTACTTTTGGAGGCCCATGGAAATTTTCAAACCAGCAGCATCACACATGCAACCTCACTGCTCATGAACCATGTTGAATATTTATGGCAATTCCAAATTTCCTAACTCGTTACTGTTCCAAAATTATAGTACCTTTTCACAGAAGTCTCATATAAGATAACAATACAAATCCTGCGTTTGCCTTTTGACTTTCAGGTACAACTCCCCCTTTTAAACTTCAAAGTTTCCTATTTAATTACTTTATAATAGTAGCTTGAACTGAAACTGAGAAGAAAAGCAATTCATTTGAGACTCAAAGATATGAAAATTGCTTTGGAGCACAACTTTCTTTTGTGTTCAATTCTTTCTTCACTGGGACCCGTGAGTGCAACCCATCAACGATTTACTATTGCACTTGCACAAGAGGTTTTTGTTGTGGCAGCAGAATGAAGTAAAAAAAAGTAGTGTGACTTTTTTCTGAAAAGAAATAGGCTGCACTTTTTATTTTCTCTGGTGAATTTGGTAAAAGTTGGTCCGCAGAGAAAGATTCTCTGTCTATATCTCCGAGACGTGGCCAATTCTCCATTTCAAGTTCTCGCAAAAATGCCGCCCACAGATACTTCCAAGCATGGAAAGCAATATCATATAAATCTAGACGAGCATTATTGGCAAATTTACTGGTATGATTCAACCCAGCATGTTCTTGTGTTTTCCACACTCTCAGATTGTTTCTTTATACAAATGTATCAGCATCACAATACAGTTGATCATGATTCATCAAATATGTATGGTTCTTTCTCTTTTTAATCTCTGCTAAAAGAATTTGTGCGTTTTGAAAGACAGATTGAATTAGAGAATACTTCTTTTATTCTATAATAGCCCCGGTCTCATGCAATGTCTCTTTGTTGTCCTTATAGTGCTTTTTTAAGGCAAAAGGGGCTGAATTAGAATAGAAATCGTGAAAAAGGGCTATTTTAACTAATTTCACAAAAAAAAAAAAACCAACACTGGCTTATTAGTGTAATGTTTTGTGCAACTTCAGAAGAAAACAAAAGAAATAGTTAGAATATGTTTTTTGTGAAATTTAGAATGATGTAATGTAACGACTGTGTGGTTTAGGCCAGATATAGCTTTCAATATGGATGAGAATTGAATCTTGTCCTAACCATCTTATCAGTCATCTTAACCATTCTTCATTGATGAAGGGTTTGTGGCTCTGACAAAAGAGATAAAAACCCAACCCACTAATCCACTAATCCGCTAATGATGGATGGATAATAAGATAGATTATATATTCGATTAAAACTTAACTTTAGGCATGCAATTCCAAGAGGTGATGACATGTTGTTGGGAGTCAACAAATATTATGTAGTGGAGGAGCAGATGATGAGGACCCAGCATGTGATTTGTGACGACTATACAAACAATGGAATCTAAGAAATCTTTTAGATTTTAAGGGTAGACAATTATGAACAAATGTCACGTTCAACAGTCAATTCTTGCTCAGTAAATTGACATGTATAATAAACGGGTTACGGTTGAATTGTGGTCCTCCAATTTACCACAACTTTTGCTTTCCTCTTTCCCTTTCCCTTTCACAAAGAATCTTTAACCAAAACTTACTGGCCATGCTCGGTCAGAATTCTAATTTACTGTGGTAAAAGAGCTAGATACTTTCTTCATGCCCTAAGCAGCTGCCCAGCCACCTTCAAGGCCCCCACAATTATTCTCCAATCCAATCCAAGGGGTCATTTTCCACAGAGCTGAAATGCCATCTTCGGTCCATCTTGAAAGATAGGGCCGGTGCTCCTCCTCCATTTTGGCATTATATGCCTGCCGTGGAAGAAAAGGGCTCAGGTTTTCCTCTAACATATTGGTCATTTGCACCACAAGAAGAAAAAAAAAATTAATAAAAACCCTCACATTCGTAAGGGTTAAACAAAATGAAAAAATTACACACCAAAACAAAACAATAACTCGATCTTTCACTTTCTGAAAGGGAGGGGGCTGAAGTCGATATTGAATTTATGTGAACTACAAGTGGGAGGTTGTGCCCAGAGTCATTTCTACACAGTAGTAGCTTACACATTGTTTGGAATAAAAGTAATTTGAATCTTCAACTTCCAATAAAAAGTCAAGTACTGAGTTCCCATGATTTATAAACGACCCAAACTGTATGAAGGTTGAAAAGTTGACAAATCATCTCACGTGTACTGGGAAACGGATCACTCATTCATTTGACAATACTTTGATTCTGGCACATCTGTTTTTATAAAGGAAGAAAGCAAGTTACAAAGAAAAGAAATGGAAAGCTTTAGACATAACCAGCAAGTAAATAAGCACCAAGTATAGATCAATTACCTGGTAGAAAAATGGATCTCGAAGTCGGCTAAGTAATCTCAGACCAGAAACAAAAGGAAGCTACAAAATAATCACAAGTGCCGTCCTTTAACAGCACAAGAAGATTGTTGATATCAGAGGCAACTGATTCCCAGCCATTTTTGCACACTACCTTGGTGAAGTTGACGACACAACCCCAACTTGTATAAGCGGGCGCCCAGGAAGTTTTGGATGTTCAGGAGCTCCTTTTAGAAGAGCTGCCCTTTGTGGATTGAAAAGTAGAAGTTGCTGCATGTCCTTGGGAAGTACATTGAAAACTGCCTGCAGATCTCCCTTTAGTTTTTGGCAAGTTGCACCAGAGTCTGTAGAAGCCCTTCCAGATTGGTCCAGCTGAGAATTGAATAATATTGGAAAAATCAATATAATACATCTTTCTTCATCTAATTAATATCCATAGACCCAAAAAAAACATGAAAATTAGCATTTCAGTTGAAATTAAGTTCTATTCTACTACGCCTTCTGCTTTGGGTACAGAATGTAAAATATCTTGATGTTATTCTGTTTTGGGTACTCCTCATTTCTCACTGCTATTAAAAGCTTACATGTACAACAGGACTCTTGCACCAGATTTTCCTGGGAGAAGCATTGGCAGATAGAATTTTCTCTGATATAATGCTATTGCTACTTGTGTTGCATCCATTAAATTTGATGCCACTGCCACTAAAAAGATAACTTTGTTGCTACTTCTGTGGTCACTAAGTGGCAAGGGAAATAGATTCACAGGTATAAATGGTCCAAATATCAGGGCACAAAACAGACGCATTAAGAATAGGGTTAGTCAGTGATGTCCTGATCATTCTTGCTTCGAGTTTACACCAGTCTTACGCAGTTACATCAGCAGGAGATATACCACTATCCAGTCAAAACATCATTGAAAGTGCAAACCAATCCCACACCAAAATTCTCCCAAGACCAGATTCCTACAAGAGATACCGTGTGACAAAATAAATAACATCTAGTAGCCTTGTAAACCAAACATCCAGGAACACTTGAACAATTCCACCTTTTGACCTCTCTCATAAAGATATCAGAGTCATCTTAGTAAGTTAAAATAAATCTGAAATTTATCCTAAAAGTGGTTCCAGATGGACCATCACTAAGATATTAGCAGATATAGCATGCTTTATCCTGAATACTTTTTTGTTTTGGGCGGAAGGTACATTGATAGAAGATACCATACTTAGTGGGGACATTACCTGTATTTCTTCAAGAATATGTCTCTCAATAGCATTGAAGGAATCAACAATTTCTAGTTCAGACATTTTAGATATTAACTGTTGTATGTCAGTCTTCATTCTCGCCTGCCTCCACAGTCTATGTTGTTCCTGTTCAGCAACGGCACGCCTTCTTTGAAACCATGGTGTAAAGTTTGGCCCTTCTAGAAATCGCCTAAACAAACAGGAAACACAAACTGATGGTTACCATAGGTAAAGATAACCCCAAAAAGACACAAGACTGGCAATGGTTGGTTAGGAGTTCTAGTACATGAAAATTATGGAATTTAACATTTATTACCGGTATAAGTCCAGCCAATTAGATCTCATTCGCTTTGATACAAACTTCCCAGGTCCTCTTGCTGATAAACTTCCCAGAAATTCATCAGCATTAAAAGGAATGAGAGGAGGAGGGTCTACAAAAGGAGAAGATCCTTCTGACGGTGTTCTAGTCCTAAAATATGGGCCAAAAGGTGCCAAAAAGTTGGTGGTGAGCTCCAGGAAATGCCGGCGCAATATCTCATTGTTAACAACTGACATTGATTCCTCAACCCTTGGTGACATCCCAGCATCTATTAGCCTATTTAAGATAGAAGTGTCAGGCTTAGTTGTTGCAGAGTAAGTGCTCCAAATGGCTTCCTTATGTTCCGTCATGAGACAAAGAGGACCATCTCTCCTCAACTTCACAGCATTCAATAAATTTGAAGGAGAGAACTTCTTCAAGGAAAGCTGTTGAAAACCAAATCCTTCTGGTATACGAGAAATTCTTCCAGTAGAGGACCTAGTTGCAAGGGGAAGCCGGTTTGTATTAGGAGCAGGGCTTCCAACTGAAATAACGTGGGGCATATTACGAAGGGATTTAAGGAAAAACAGGTTAGTTACACCCAAAATCATAGGTGGAAAGGTGTCTCCTTCTTGAAGGGAGTTGAGGTGGGCAAATTCAGGGTCATGGATGGTGAAATAAGGTCTAAAATCCACACTGCAAAGTAGAGGTGCAACTAAACTCACAAGACCAGCCACAGCCTCACTGCATTGTGGAGGAGTTGGAGCTATGATAAGCATGGGCTCACCAATAAGTAACAACTCCCACAAAACCCAAAGCTGTAATAACAGACCCCTGAAGATGCCAAACAGATCTGAGTCATGAAAAAGACCTTGTGGGACTGACTGGTTATTAGGAAGGAAAGGAGCCATAGAGGATGCAGACTCTTCAAACAACATTCCATTTTCTGAGGGCAAGCTATGTGCAGGTGGCAAGTTCACTTTCAGTGCAGCATTCCCAATAGGAAGTTCCATAAGCTTACCAGGTACAGGAGAAGGCCACATTGAAACATAAGCTGCGATATGCTCAAGAGCTTTCCTTCCAATGTCAAAATACAGAGGACCCATGATTTGTAACAAAGGTCTAAATACACTAGAGTAAGGACTGTGCGACAAAATGACCACAGACTTCTGCTCCCCACCTCGTTTTAACCTCTCATCATGTCTCTGTCTATTAAAAACATATCCATACATGTATCTTGAATCATTAGAATTGTTGTTACTTTTTGACCTTCTAAGGACTTTTACGGCTGGGGACTTGGGAGTTAACTTCTTATCAATTTCAGTCATCTCAGTCATGGATGCGTCAATTTGAGAACTTCCCCGCCTTCGAAACCGGAAAAAGAATATACAATCATGGATGCTTGAGCGGTTCTGATGCTGGGAAACGGAATCTGGGAATGAACTGAAGGCAACTTCAAGCTCCTCATCTTGTGTAAGACAACCAGGTGGGTAGCACTCTTCAATGAGCTGACCTTGTTCAAGATCGAACCTGATAATACAAAAGGCCACAACCCATTGCTGCAAAGATTCTGGATCAAGCTTTGGACTAAGTTCTGACTTCACTGAAAATGAAGGAGAACGACTCATTTCCAGTAAAATCAAAGCGGGATTTTATTGATTAAAAGGCCACTCCCCATCATCTTTAGCAACCATTTCCACTACAAAATCACTGATGTTTTCATTCGTAGAAAAGCTAATGCCAAACCTTCACAGTTGAAGTTTTGTGATTTTCTTCGCTCAAACCTTGCAAAGAGTAAACCAGAGCCTACAAGTTATATCCCAGAAGAGTTCATTAACTTCCAGATAAGGAAATTTGAGTTGGGGGATTACAGTTTTCCTTCACAATAGTTGAGCATACAATGAAAAACAAAAAGAAGTTGCATTTTCATTTTTTCATCAATTGGGATTCCTGGGCCCAGTTGAATCTAAGTTATCTTATTGCTTACTTCAGGTGAAATTATCACATAACAACACCAACCATCTATTATTTTCTTCCATTTCCCAGTAACTAAACAGAGCGCCAAGAAAAAGCACAGTGAAATTCTACACAACAATCAGAAATTAAAATTCAGAAAAAGATCTATGTAAATGGGTTGCTGGAACTTTACCTGAATCAAGAAACCCTGAACCAAATTTTTGCCGAACCAATCTGGATCAGCGAAAGAAAGACACCGAATTGGCCCAAAACAAATGGAACTCGGTCAGAAATCGAAGAAGTTCAACAAAGCACTGGAGATTGTGGACGGGTTGGTGGCCTGAACGTAATGGCCTCAATGTAAATTGCAGGAATTATAGGGTGCCTTCGCAGAGCATCCAAATCGTTTTCTTTCTTCTCTTTTTTGTGTTGCTGAGGCGGAGTATCCAAATTGAACAAGTTCGCACTTTTGATTAGTTGTAACAAAATTTCAGGGAGGGTCGCTATCGATTCAGACCGCAATGCGGAAAGTATCTGACGCTTTTGTTTCAAAACCCCCATCATCAATGCCTCATCATCTGTATGTATCTATCTGGTAAATAATTGTATTTACTGTACCGTTTTCCTTTTTGGTCCCTGCGGTGGTGCGGTTACCTCATAATCATATGCTGCTATAATTGCTTTTATTTTTTGGTTGGAATTTATTTTTCATTTTCATCCTTTCTTCTCTGCTTTAGATGTTTTGTTAAAATCTGTTTTTTTTTCTCTTCTTCTCTGCCGTAGGATGAGTTTTGCTATTTATTTCTAATTCTAAGTAAGGGCTGAGTAACCCAACGGGAGACATATCAATCTAATGGGCTTGAGGTGGGTAGGCCAAGCTTCAGCTACGGAATATTTAAGACTTGTGATTGGTCTGGGGCAAGAATTTGTAATGGGCTAGCATAGAATTTCATAGCCGTGCGAATGACTCCCATAAAGGCCTCTGACCCAAAAAAGAAAAAGGGCTAACCATAAAAGACACCACACAGATTTTGGGTAATTCTCAATATGGACCTAGGATATCAATTTTATCAATTTACACCCTTATGTTTGCAACATCATGCAATTTCATCCTTCCGTTAAATTGACCATGTGGTCAATCTTTAAATGCTGATGTGTCTACTATGGGACCCACTTACTAACCTACCAGTTACTAAAAATTTATGTTATTGTTCACGGCTACTGTGCACAGCAAAACAATATCCAAGCGACATCGGAGTTTCTTCTAACCGTTGTCTTCCTCAAGAGCCAACCACCGTAGCCACCATGCGTGACATGAGCTATCCCACCAAGACCAGAATCTCTGACCGACAGGCCCAGTACCGCCGCCAGCCCCCGAAAACCAGCGTAGACGATGAATATGAAAATTTTCAGCCACTACCATTGTTGAATATACTACTTCAGGTCATCGTCTCATAATGCTAACAATGTCATTGAACCCATCGCTTGCACACACACACACACACACACACACACACACAAAACCAACATTCCAACTAAATCCCCTAAGTCGTCACCAACCACACCACCAAACCCTCTCTTCTCTTTCAACCCAGACCACCTCACAACCATCGCCTGCAAACAACTAGATCATCTCACAACCACTACGTGCAAACAACCCATTTTCCCCTTTCCCAAACCCATCGCACCTGAAACCATCCCTACACCAAGCCTCCTCCCTCTGAAACGCTAACCCCTCGAAACCTAGATTGTCTATGAGGAAACTATGCCTCCAGAGTTCAACCCATCTCAGGCGGTCAATGTCTACACTGAAGCGTGCAAGAGAGAGAAAAAGAATGAGAATGAGGAAGAAATGGCAGGTTAATGAGGTGAAGTTGAAGGGTGAAGATGAGCATGGGCGTCTGAAGGAGAAATAGGTGTTGAGAATGAAGGTGAGGATAGTGGAAGAGAATAAGAAGATGAGGAAGAATAAGGATGGGGTAGTGGCGATGCTAGGTTTGGAGTTGGTTGGTGACGGCTAGGGAGTTTGGTTGGAGTGTTGGGTTTTTTTTAAAAAAAAATTTGTTGTTTTAAATAATTGATTTTATTTCAGTTTAAAAATAAATAATTTTTTAATATTATTTGTTACATATTTTATTACATCTAAGCTAAAAAGGTGGACTCCGTGTTTGCCACATCATCCCTTAACAAAAGATTAAAAGGTCAAGTTCACGAACATATAAATTGATCGAATTTTAAAACACTAAAGAGTAAACTGACAAAATTAAAATCACGTGACAGATTTAAAGAATGGCTCCGAATCTTGAAGGAATAAAATAATATTAGCCCTTTAGTTTATTTATTTTTCTGTCCAAGCACATTATCCAACCAATAATTGGGGCTAATCAATGTGACTATCCCAATTACCTTGCTTAATCTGTCACGTTATTAATGTCCTTATTGAGAGATGTGAAGGCTAAGTGGGGTTTCCTTCCGTATATTAGTACACCACCAATATAGTGTGTGATGACTTTTTTGAACTGCTATTTATTAAAAATAGAAAGACAAAAAATAGTCGGCCAATTAACAAGAAACATAAGTTCTTTTTTTCATTAAGCTTCTCGGCACACTCTCAATTGGTCTTTTTACAGTTTTTATTTATTTTAATTAGCTAAATATATGGATATTTAAAACACTAAATTAATCATCAAGGTTTGGGTTTTACTTACCACCTAAATTAATCATGGTTTCAGTTCTAATTACTTTGGAGTAATACTATAATAGTACATTAACTGACCATATTGCAAACTATATTTCATCCGTTTGTTTTTATAGACATACAAGACATGTCTTGGGGGATAATTATTCAATGAATTATATCACACTAGATTTTTGGTGATTCCAATTGAATTATGAATTATGTAATGCTTCTTGGATCGATCGTACGTACGTGATTATGAAATATATATATATATATATATATATATTGCGAATTCCAGGTGTGTGGAGTGGATGCAGACTTCTATTTGTGACCATTAGATTCCTTGTACGTTGTCGATTTAAAACATCATTGAGAACTTCTATTCCTATCAAAGCTTTTTAGTCTTTTGGTAAGAACCAAAATTTCCCGCGCTTACACCTCCAATCTACTAACTTATGTTTCCTTCTTCTACCACAACACCTTCTCTTCCCTGTGCTTTCATTCATGGCAATATCACAGCTACACCTCTGGGTTATAATATTTTTATTTCTTCTTTTCAACACCTTCTCTTCTGTGTGCTCTCATCCATGGCAATATCATAGCTGCTCCTCCAGGTTAGAATATTTTTATTTCTTCTTCTTCTTCTTTTTTGTTTTATGATATATGGGTATTTTCCATTTTGCTTATACAAAGTTTTCTGATTTTCTTATGGCATGAGATTGTTTACTAATAAGATTTGGGTTTCGTTGGAAATCACGAATGTTGGAATCGGAAAAACAGAAAGCACTGATGTATGGGTTATATGGATTTGGCTACTAATTGGTCTTTGTTTTTGTATGGTTTTGGCTAAGTTATTCTATTTCGTTTTCTAGTTGAAAGTTTATCTAATTCAAGTTTCATATGCACTTATGAGTTTGCCTTTTGGTTTAAGCATTGCTACAGTATTCTTTGCTATTGTTTACCAATGTCCCATTGACCAATATTTTTGTTATTTTTTGCTTTAATAGATGAAACTTTAGAGATGGGAAGCCCACAAGAAGGACTCGGGACATATGAATTTATGGAAGATACTAATGAAAATAATTCAGATTTATTTTTCAATCCTCAAGTAGAAGATCAGCATTTACCAAAAATTGGTCAAGAGTTTGAATCACTTGAGGATGCCCATAACTTCTATAACAACTATGCAAAACAAGCAGGATTTAGTGTTCGAAGTTATTGTCAGCAAAGGAGTAAAACTTCTAATGAGATCTTGAAAAAGAATATGTGTTCCAAAGAAGTTTCTAATGGAAGTGAAAGGCGGCGAGGTGTAGTACGAAGTGGGTGTAAGAATAAGACTGCGTTTTTGAAGGTAAGAGAAGGAACAAAATACTTAATTTCCAACTTTGTGGAGGGCCATAATCATGCTTTGACAGCCCCTCAAATGGTACATTTGTTGAGATTGCATCGCAAAATTTCTGAAGTTAATAAAGCATTGGCACAACAATTTGGTGATGTTAATATCCCAACACATCAACAATTTAGTCTTCTTGAAGTACAAGCAGGAGGGATGCAAAACATTGGATATATAAACAAAGATTTATATAACTACGAAAGACAATTGCATAGAAAGATGAAGGGGCATGATGCACAAATGTTGAGTGAGCATTTAATTGGTGAGCAAGCAAAAAATGAATCTTTCTTTTTCATGATAGAGGCTGACGATGATGATAGGCTTAAACATTGTTTTTGGGCTGATCCAACATCTAGAAGAGCTTATAAGTTTTATGATGATGTGGTTGTATTTGATACCACTTACAATTATAATCGATATGGTATGGTATTTGCCCCATTGGTAGGGGTTAATAACCATGGTCAAACTATTCTTTTTGGTGGTGGTTTCTTGAGCAATGAGACCATTGAGTCTTTTCCTTGGTTGTTTGAGCAGTTTAAGAAAGCTATGCCTGCTAGTCCACCCAAAATAATTATTACATATCAAGATCCAGAGATGGGAAATGCTATTTGCACAAGCTTTAACAGGTGTGTTTCATAGATATTGCATTTGGCACATTTTGGATAAGTTTTCTCAAAAGATAAACACTTGCATTTATAAGGATGAAAATAGAGAACTTCAAAGTTGTGTGTGGGAATCAGACACAAAGGAAGAATTTGAGTCAAAGTGGATGGATGTGGTCCACAAAGGTAAACTAAATGATGATGAGTGGCTATCTTCAATCCATAGAATACGTTCAAGATGGGTGCCAACATATGTGAAATATATTTTTTCAGCAGGAATGTCAAGTAGCCAACGAGTAGGTTCATGCATTTTTCAAGCTCTATATTTCAAAAAGAAATTCTTTAATGGATTTCATACTACGGTTTAATAAAGTGCTTGCTCAGCGACGTCATGAAGAGATAATTGATGATCATGTTGATATCAATGAGCAGCCTATGTTGAAATCTCCATTGATAATGGAGAAGCAAATGGTTGTCATTTATACTCGTAAAATTTTCTACAAGTTTCAAAAAGATTTGTGGAAATGTCTGGCATGTGTACTTCAACTTGCAAGAGAGGATGACAATTTATGCTTTTATAAGGTAATGGAGAGGAAAAAAGATGGTAGCTTCAAGTTGAAGGTGCAAGAAGTTATGGTTGACAAAGTTGCAGATTTATGCTTCATGTATATGTAAGAAATTTGAATTTGAAGGAATCTTATGCAGGCATGTGTTGGCATACATGAAAATGAGACAAATTGAGTATTTTTCAAATAAATATATATATTAAAGAGGTGGACAAGAGCCACAAAATCTGATATAGTTGTGGAAGAGGGTGGAAGGCAAATAACTACTGAAAGTGGTGATAATTCATTATTAATGAGGCAAACAAGGATTGTCTAAACTTGCTTTTTATTTATGGTGCCTTGGTATTCAAGAGGGTATCTCAAGAGGCAAGTAAAGTTCTACTAGAAAGTTTTGAAGGTATGCAAGAAAAGATAAATTTTGTGGTGCGTAGTAGTAACAATATATGTGGAAATAATGAAAATGCAACTAGTAGTTATCTTTCACCACATTTAACGACCCTCTTCAAGTAAGTAAGGCAAAGGGCTGCGGTAAAAGATTGAAGGGAGCAAAAGAGAAAGCAATGAATAAGAGTAAACGTCATTGTCATGGGTGTGGACAAACAGGACATGACAGAAGAACTTGTACAACTCACATTAATCAGTACGACACTAAGTTGAATTTTTTATTTCGATGTATTCGATTATTTTATCTTAAATATATAATTTCTTGTTTCGTATGCAGGTCCTCTTTGTGCAAGGATGCAGAAAATATTTCACCCAATATCAATAATCCTTCTGTGAAGTAGTAGTCTATGCTGGTGGAAATTGAACTTTGAATGTAGTTGTGGCTGCCTTAGTTCATTATTGTTCAAGCTATAATTTTGTACGAAGCTGAAATTTTGTACTTGTACCCACAACGTCAATTATTGTTGTAGCTTCAATTCCTTTGTCTTGTAATGGAGTCTTGGGACCATCTATTTCAATCATTTATCTGTTTATATCTTTTCTAAACTTTTGAAGATATCCTGTATACAAACTTTGCAAATCATCCGAAGAAGGCATGACTCTTCGAATCATATCAGGAGATCATAGTTAGCTTCAATATCCCCATCTGCAAATGAAATATAGTTAGTAATTGTAAACATCAAGTAAATACAGAGTATAATTAAACAACAGATCAGCCAAGGGCATATAAAAAAATCACACCCAGCAGTACAACGGGAGCTTCTACAATGAGGAGTTAAAGTGAGGAGTTAAAGTGAGGAGACCGATCCGAGTCAAAACATTTAAAATATTTAATTCCCATGATTTCTTTACATTTGTTGATGGTGAAGATTTGACCCTCAAATAACCTCCTTACTTTAAAGCGCTCATTATATTTCCGACAGTACAACACCCCTCACCAAACTCAAAACAAAGTGAGCCAAGTTCATACGAAGACCAAGTACAACCCAAACCCAAATCAGCAAAGATATCCTTATAAAAAGAAAATCAACGTAGAGAAGAAGGGAAATGACGTATTGCATATACATAGTCAAAAATAGTAATGGATGAAAGCATTGAATGAAGTCACAGGGAAGAGAAAGTGTTGTGGTGGAAGAAGGAAACAGAGGTTAGTAGATTGGAGGTGTAAGCGTGGGAAATTTTGACTCTTACCAAAAGACTGAAAATCTCTTATAGGAATAGAAGTTTTCAATGATGTTTTAAATCTACAGCGTACAAAGAATCTAATGGTCACAAATGGAAGTCCGCATCTACTCTCCGCACACTTGGACTTCGCAATAGAGAAAGTCCATATATATATATATATATATATTGATTCTTGAAGCTCACTATTGGATATGGACATACTACTTGCAGTATCCAGCTATATTTGTCTCTCGTTGTCGTCCTCATGCCATAAATATAGCACTAGTTTTGGTTCATGATTAATTAGTCCCTCCATTGTCCGTGGTCCACGGTCCTTGTACTATGTATGTGTCCCATCCCATCCCATCTTCTTCGCCATTTCCATTTCCAATATTAATTAGGTGAATATTCTTTGAAGAATAATGTTACTCCTATCGTATTTTTATATCATCTTATGTGGCAGTTGAGGTGAATAGTCACATCAATTAAAATTATTTAATTTTTTTTTCTTTTATGATTTATTCCAGTATTTTTTTTTCTAATTGCCTTAATTAAAATACACTTCATTGATTTAATTAATGTGACATATAATATGGACGTGCCACATCATGTGATATAGAAATGTGAGATAAAAATGTGGCAAGTGTTACTCTAATTTGAAATCAGCCTAACATGCATAATGCCTGAAGCAGCTCCCTCCCTCCATGTTTTAAGATGAAAGCTCTCAATGAGAATACAGCTAGAGATCTTATTAATTAAGCAAGAAAAATGGATGTTGTTTTTGTTGTTTCCCTCTTTTTTTCAACAACTTGACTATCTATTTCCTCTTCCTTCAACTTACAAGGACGGTTGTGTTTTTTTATATATTTTTATGAACCAATAAAGAGCGATACTATTTTAATTGAAAAGATAAACAAAAACAAATACAAAACAATTAAGGTATCAAATATAGATTGAACCCATATAATAATATTATTCAACGATCAACTTGTAAAACTTTATTATTATAATTTATAAGCTCGTTCGATAATGAGTACACTTCAACTTGCTAGGAAATTACTAATGAATCGATCCTAATCCTGCATGGCATGGCATTTTAAACTCAATTCCTCAATAAAAATTTGATTCTGTATAAACTTTTCTATAAAATGAATGAGACAAAGCAACGATAATAAGTAATTTTTCTCCTATACTCGGATTCGGATTAGTAGACACTCAATCATGTCACCATTGGTCACCAAGCACAGAAAAGTCAATAACATCACAAAGAATTGGAAGAGAGTGCGTTCGTAGATGGAGGCACATGCCTGTCATCTACCACTCGAGAATGTGATGTAACAAACCATGCGCACTCTCCACAGACCTACCACTCAGAGAGTCATGGTAAATATCTGAGTAAAATGTCACGCATATATACTTCAAACATTTATCGCAAAGAACCAGCTGAGAGGCTGAGAGACTGAGAGAGACCACATATCCCACCAACCCCCCTCCCCTCTTTGACTGTATACATGTGTGTAGCTATATTATATATACAAATACCTGCATGCAAATGCAAAGCAAGCAGAGCAGCCCATGTTTTAAGTTTTAGAGCTCTGCCTCCATCTCCTTCTTCTCTCTCTCTCTCTCTCTCTCTCTCTCTCTCTCTCTCTCTCTCTCTCTCGGCTAGCTGAGAAACAACTCTTTTTTCGTTTTCTTTGCTGTACAGAACAAATAAAGCAGAAACATAGTTAAGTTGAATTAAAGAAGGCAAACATGTGCGGAACAACTCCAATGGTTTCGGAGGGTGCTAATAGTAAGACCCTCATCATTGGATCAACCGGGTTCATAGGCCGGTTCATTGCAGAAGCTAGCCTTGACTCAGGCCACCCCACCTATCTTCTTATGCGCCCCGCCTCTCCTGGCGTTTCCAAGACCACTCACACTATCGACTCCTTACAGGACAGAGGAGCTATAATCCTAACGGTACCTTTCTTATACCTCTCTCTCTTAAAAAATATATATATATATATATATGCTTTAATGGTGATGATGATGATGATGGTGCTTGTGATACACATATAAAATGAAGGGCTCCGTTGATGATGAAGATTTCCTGGAGAAAGTGCTCAAGGAGCACAAGATTGAAGTTGTCATATCAGTGGTGGGTGGTGCAAGAATTTTAGACCAGCTTATTTTGCTAGAAGCCATTAAATCTGCGGGCACTGTTAAGGTAATGGGTCATTATCTAATAGGCCCTTAAACAATCCCTAATATCTAGCCTTTCCATTATTATGGTGTCGCTTGGACTCAACAAATCAAAACATTCTCTTAATACATAAAAGATATGCTTGTTCATAAATAATATGTATATATAGCTATACATATAATAATTTACCTATACATATTTCATTAGTAGGTATATTGGATGACATATAACACCTAAATCCTAATCGTAAGTACATCAAAATTAATGTAGGTATATTGGATGTCGTATAATGTAGGTATATTGGAATAGATAATTATGTACACTTTTTAAAAATTAAAAACAGGTACACTTTTCATACTAGGTAAATTATATTTTTCATAAAACAAACAAGTAATAGGTACATTGTTTTTTTCAACATAATTAGTATCTACAGTATTGTTCATAAACAATTATAAAGTAGACTATTAGTCATGTATAATTCATAAAAAGAAAATAACATAAACATTTTTATTAAACAAACCGATTACCTAAATCTGAATTTATTGTTAGATTTTTAAAAAAATGTTTCCAAATTAATTCCTACATCCATTTGGAGATCTATCCAAATTCAATATCTGTTATTATATACAATCCAATTAAAAACTATTTCCATATTGATTCCTACATTAATATACAAAATGCAATAATGGCTTAGTTGGAGGTATTTTTGGAATTTGAAAAGTACAATCAATCATATTTTATGCTTAATTAGGTAATTTACTGAGTTGGATCCTAGTTATGGGTTTTTACTTATACAAATTGAGTATTATTTATAGGAACAAAAAGTAAAGAGTTGTAGGTATGGCAAATTGAATTTGAATGATATAAGCGAAATTTACTATTAAATTATAATTGCTCATGTGCATGCAGAGCATGAATATGAAGTAACTGATAATAATATTGTGTGACAGAGGTTTTTGCCGTCTGAATTTGGGCATGACATAGACAGAGCTGATCCGGTGGAGCCCGGGCTGAGTATGTACAATGAGAAGAGAAGAGTGAGAAGGGCCATTGAGGCTTCTGGAATTCCCTACACTTACATTTGCTGCAACTCTATTGCTGGTTGGCCTTATCATGACAACATTCACCCCGCCGATGTTCTCCCACCCTGGATCGCTTCCACATCTACGGTGATGGCACTGTTAAAGGTTCTTTTTCGTCACTTCACTTCACTTATATAATTAACCCCCCTGCTGTTATCATCTCAGCCACAGGGTTTTTAAATAAAAAATAAAAAAAAATCTTGTTTTCTTGCATTTTTCCAACGGAGATTATGTTCGTTCATGTATGGAAACTTTATACTCCTAACCAAACAAAATAAATACATAAATTATACTCTTTTAAATTACTCTTGTTTTTGGGTCGAAACATGTGAACAACCACATCTAATAAAACGAAAACAAACATAATAGACTATAGAGGAAAATGACAAAAATAGATGGGGACAAGACTTTTTTGAGTTATAATTGAGACAATCTTGTCAAACTTTTTTGAGTTGCAAGATTAAAGAGTAATAAGAGTACTTTCACCCGTTGTGCCGTGATACAAGGTAATGACAAGTAATTACAAACATTATTTCTGTAAATAGTAATTATTTTAGCAATTTTTTGATGCATTTTCATCCATTGTCATGATAATTCAACAACGTCAGCTAACGTCAGTTCTCTAGTTTTTGTTAATAATTTTTTTGATATTTAAATTGACAGCAAACGTCAACATGACGTTAACTTGTCCAGACAAGTTTTGCTTTCGCATTTATTCAATTTCGTGAGTCCACTTCTTGTTATGGAAACTTTTCCTTTTAAGGGGAATTTTTTTTGTGGGTAGGCCCCCTTATGGCAGGGTACAAGTGCTCTAAGTGGTTTTAAATGAATATAATATCATCCAAGTCCTTGGTTGGTTGGTTGTTTCCGTTGTTCTTTGGACTTAATTAATTTGTCAAATTCAGAACCTAATTCATTGGTTAAGTGAATGTCACAGCTTACTTCGTGGCGGGTTCCGACATCGGAAAGTTCACGATGAAAACAATCGACGACGTCCGAACAATCAACAAATCTGTTCATTTTCGACCACCAAGCAACCTCTTCAGCATCAACCAGCTTGCTTCCTTGTGGGAGCAATGCATTGGACGCAAACTCCCGAGAGTCACTATTAGCGAGGACGACCTGCTTGCTGCTGCTAAAGGTTCAAATTTAAATTACCATTTGTTTTTCATAATTCATATATAAACAGCAAGTTAAATGAAATTAAACTTGCAGAAATGCGAATCCCACAAAGCATTGTGGCATCCTTCACCCACGACATTTTCATCAAGGGCTGCCAAGTAAATTATGAGATAGAGAAGCCTAATGACATTGAAGTTTGTTCTCTGTATCCGGACACATCATTTCTGACCGTCGATGAGTGCTTCCAAGAGTTTGCCACAAGGCTTGCCGTTGATGTTTCAAAACCAAAACCAGCTCAAAAATCAAAGTCATCAACTACCAACGATTTTATCCTCGCGCCAAATGCTAAACCAGAAGTCTTGCCAATTACACCACCGTCTGCGTCATGATCAACATTCTTCTTTCTTTATAAAGAATGCATCCCTTTTTTTTTTACAAATTTATAAATAAATCAATCCTAGACATGTATTTATAAAAAAACTCAAGCACTATTTAAACATAGAAACACACCCAAAATCAACCCCAAAGTCAACTTTTTGGGTGTGTTTATAAATGAGTTTTGAGTATGTGTAATGATGAATTTTGGATGTGTTTATATGTTTAAATAGTGCTTGAGTTTTTTTATAATTTTAGCCCCCATTTTGAGTGTTTTAGTAAAACTCCCTTTTTTTCCCCCTTGTCCATCATTGTGAAAATAAATAAATTTGCATTATTGTAGGAAGGAAACTATTATTTAATATTTCGTGCAGGCAGAGTTTCAAACAAAACTGCATTCAGAGTCGAATTTCTAATCTTAATTCTTACACTTCATGATAATGAGAATTTAATACGGAACTCTCAGACCCAAAAAAAACCATAAGAGAGAACAATGGCTTCCATCTTTTCTAACACAAAAACAGGGGTGGAGTAAAACGAAAGATTGCTCGGAATATTGACGTAATCAAGATGCTAACCACATAGCACAAGCAAACTCGTTATATTTCCCCTTGTATATTTACAATTTTAAAGGTAGAAAAGGAGAGAGAAACGCTACCCAAATTTAGTCAAAACGACCGCACTTCCCGTATCTCCTACTCCTTGCTTTGCTTTGCTTAGTTAGAACTTACAAGTAGTGAAACTCACAATCATAGAGGTTACAGTAAAATTTGTATTAAAACATGTTGTGAATCAGGTTGCTGTCCAGCTCTATGTACCCCAATTCCATGTAATACAAAAACTGAAGTGGGGGTAAATGAAAGCCTAAACATCATACACAGGTAAGCGCTCCTCAATACCAACACGGCATATTGGGCATTTTTTACACTTGTCACAGCAGGTACTGCACAATAATTGCAAAGTAATGAGCATGAGTTCTATATCACATTTGAAAAATTTACAAGCATAAGAGTAACGTGATGGTACCTGCAAAGGACGCGATGCCTACACGGTAGCAAGACCACGCTGATCTCTCCCTCAAAGCAAACCCGACATAACACCTTTTCCTGATCAGCAGTATCAGAGAAAATTTCAATCACAATCAAAGATTTCCAGTTTCTGAAAATGAAATCACACACATGTATGCAAGAACCTAGGCAGACAATTTAAAAAACTGAGTTGTTATTAGAAGGTAGATGATGACTCTTTGTAGTCAATGTGTTGTTATTTGAATCATATTCACAATACTATGATACACAGTTAAGGATGAGATAACATTACATTTTGAAGTCTTTCATACTCCTGTTGGCTATATTTGGTAATTTCTGTCTGTTCACCAAGAGCTGCTTGAAGTCTCCAAACCTGATATTTTAGATCATAAAAAAAAAGAGACACAAATGAAGATTTACATAATTGAAGCATTGGACAAAACTAGAACAAGACTGAAAAACTCACAAGTATAATACTAAGTTATTAACTCTTTTTTTTGGGGCTGGTACAAATCATAACTCTAGCAAAAAACAACAAATGAATTCACGCAATCATGATCACCTCCTCAGTGAGATCCTTTTTAGGCATTTTCTTCACAATCTCAGGTGGATAGCCACAGAAAGTGTTGTATCTGCATTTCAGGACCCAAGTATACAAAGATCAGAAAAGCCTCTACATTTATAAAGTTTTATGAATTTGATAAATAACCTATAAGATACAATGCATCCAACACTGGATCACCAAATGACATAGCTAGGAGGAGACTTCTGCTGTTCCAGTTGGGTTTTTAGATGCTTTTAGTTAAGATTAATCTACAAATAGCAGACTTTTCATTACACAAGTCATAGGTATAAAAAGGGCACTGGACCCATAGATATCTAAATAATCGTGCTGATATGAATAAGCAACACGTCAGCTGTCAATATAGAAAGTGCATAACACTTTTCTTGAGATTGATTTGTCAAAATCTGTCCAAAGTAATGATAAGTTGACAAGAATTGTTTAGTAAGCAGTAATTTCTTTTATTTCCTTTAATAAGAAAAAGACATTGAATACCAAAAAATGACATTAATCACTACTGCGGCACCTCATGAAAAACAATACCAAGGAAAACATGGAGAATAAAAGCAACACTAAGTACTAACCCTGAAGCCCCCTCGTGAAATAGTCGGGCATGTTCCTCACGACTTCCTTCATCTATTGACCACCAGCCCAGTAGCCTGCACTACAAGTTTGTCAAGTTAAGAATCATTCCATAGTATTTGCACCACATTTACTACTTACATAAATCCAATATGTTGATAATCTTATTCAAGATACTTCCAGAAAAGGTAAGAGCATTGCCCACACCAGACCAAAGAACTGTGGATTAATAAGAACAAACACAAAATTGCTACCTGGAACCATGGTGCAAAAACCCAAAGCAGTCGTGAGCCCTGGAAGAAATTCTAAAATATATTCCGGTGCCAGCCCCACTACGCAGCAAAAGTATAATTTTCTCCACCAACCTACATGCAGAAAATAGTACACCGGCACCTTGGAGTAAAAAAAGAGGAGAGAAGAGAACTGGAAGTGGGATATGTCTAGCATTTGCTGGGGTTCCCTGAAATTTAAAATTACAGGTCAGTTGATAAGATGCCCCAAATAGCTGCCATGATGACCCACAAACCAGGAACATAACATAACATAACATACCTCAAGGCGCATACAAAGGAGAACTTGAAAACCAATCACGGGAATTTTCATAAGATGCCCACCAATATCTTGCAGACCACACATTCTATCTCGATGTTGATCCTCTTCTGCTGAAACTACTAAACCACTATTCCAGTCAAGATATCTGATGGTTGTAGAAGATGAAGTAGCTTCTCTTGTGCGAGAATTTCTATGAATCACTGGATTAGACCACTTTGTACAGACAAGAAAGGAAAAGCACTCTGCAATTCTGTGAAATTTATGCAATTATGTTAGTCACCCAAAAAAGGAATGAAATTTTCAGGTCACAATGTTCAAGCAAGCTCTGGAAAAACATAGCCGTTGAATAGGAAATATAGGTACAAGGTGCACAGAAACTGTACCCAAAATTTATAAATAAATCCCACCAACCAAGAGCACCTACTTCACCTGCACGTTTTATATAAGCAAGATCTTAATCAGCAAACATTAAACTCTCTGTCCCTTTCCCTATACATCAATACATATATAGGGAGAATTCTATATGTATCTATGTACACATAAAATGAGTAACAAGAATTCGAATGCATTTTTTAATGTTACATTTGACTACATGGGATAAGAGAAATTACCGCATAACTTAAGCAGGGTGAAGATTGTAGCAGCAACAAAGAAAACCATGGAGATTGCTACCCAGAAATGCTACAAGCAATAAATTGGCAAACCATTAACAGTGCTTTCCAAAATTGACTTTCTTAAAATATGTAAAACAAATGTTAAGTTATTAAGAAAGCAAGCCTGGAAGGAATTTCAAAATGCACTTAAAGATTAACATTAACACATATATACAACACTCAATACTAGAAATCTACCTAATATGCAAAGTTATTTTACCATTCTAGCTGAAAGTTAAAGACAACATAAATAGACATGCCATAATCATTACTATGTTGTACAATATTCTTCGCACATTAATAATGATACCAAATAGATTATGCATTCTAATTGTTCTTACATGACAAGACTTCTTCAAGGAATTTACATATCCTTGAAGACTTTTTAAGACATAACATAATTTATATCAAAACCTTAGATTTTATCACTTTAGAATCATGTGATATGAACAGGATTTGCCAATCCTTGGACAGTTTATGAACTAATGAAATGAAACTTACAGGAAGTGTCTCCCATATTGCCTCATCATTCATGCTTTCATCATCCCCTGGCATTAGAGCCCTACACATTCTGTTAAAGAAATGAATGTCAATTAAAATCACCAAAATAGACCCATTGACCTAGAGCACTTCTGGGGGAAAAAGTAACAAGAAGGGAGGGTATGGTTATGAGAATACATGGCATTCTTAGTTGTATCTAGCAACAGTAATCTATACTGAAAAATGAGATGCAAAATAATAAATGCCAAAGGAGATACCTGAAATTGTCAATTAGAATAATTATTTCGAATGCCAGTAAGGGAAGAAAGACAACCTTCAAGTTGACAGCTGCAAAACCATGAACTGCACAAAAGATAATTAATCAGGTCTTACAATAGGACTCAGGCCAAATCCTTCTATTAACAAAGAACTCTTTTTTAAGCCATACTGAGTCAGCACAGAGTTCAGAGTTTGATGCATAAAAAACACTTTAAAACTTCATTCAGTTCTACATCTTCTGCATGCATATCCCACACATGAAAAGTTTGTGTGAGTCCTCAAAATTATCCTTTTAAGGAAAAAAAAAAAAAAAAAAAAAACAGGAGTTCGGTGCATACCATAAATGCTTTCAAGATATATACAAAGGAGCAACTCAAATGCAATAAGCAATGGTGCGGCCACAACAGCATGACATGGTGCCCACTGTCCAAGAGAGAAAATCTCAGTGGTGCATATTCACTATTCCAGATAATAAATATTAGTCTCTTATAATCAAACCAACATAGAGTATCAGTGATAGAGTAGTGGAAATAATCTCCAGAATTGACAAGAAGCATAATGACATACATGACGACTGTGTGGAACTGATGGAGCAGGTAATGAGAATCTTCCTCGGGCAACAACAGCATGAAATATCCAAAGTGGAAAGAAAATTATCCTGCAAACAAAAGCTATTTTCCATCACATCAATTTATTTTATGGACTCACCATAGAGCTTGCATTTCAAAAACTACAATCCTTGCCAACATGAGAGTTTGATCTAACCAAAAGAACTACTGACATACTAATGAAGTTTAAAGATAAATGCCTTTGATTTGTGGTTCTAACTAGTATATGCTTATAATTGAAAGTCACCTACTCTCTATAAAAAAAAATTCACAACAAAACTCTTTAACCCTCTCACTCTTGAAGGCGATATCTTCAAAGAAATACCAATACCACCATCTGTTAGAAGACCGTTTTCAAATGTACGCAGCACACAAAATGGGCCATGGTTGATATGGCCATTGGCATCAAAGAGTTCTTACCAAACGGTTGGTATACTATTTAAATGCATAATGAAAAGAATTACACGGCAATAGCTAATCATATCTAACAAGAATAATTTCGAACCACCTTGGTAGTAAAGGACCCCTTCCCTGTCCCTAAATTTGTACTGCATATGACATCAGTGGACTCATTTCCCAATCTATAAGCAAAGCAACGATTTTTTCTTTTTTTTCCCATCGTAAATGCAATCATACGTAATCTCTCTCTCTCTCTCTCTCTTATCATACACCAACTGCCATTTTTCCACCCTATTACATAGTTTCTAATTTCATTTTGTAACCCAATAGAAAAAAATTCCTGACTCCTTTCCTTCTTAAAGACAACTAGACACTGTTCACATACAACCCAATTTTCTATGAAGCCAAACAAAACCTGTCATCTGCATCACCAATTCAACAGATTCGCAAACTTTCCCAACTTACATTTCCCAAAAAATTAGAAAAATTAATTCATAACCGAAACCTCAGTCTCAGCCCCAAAAATAACCTCAACCCCACTCTAAAAGAAGGATATTACATTCAAATTAAGATGCAATTGCAAGATTATGCATGCACATATATCAGAAAAATCAGAGCTCAAAATATAAAATAGAAGAGAGAGAGAGAGAGAGAGAGAGAGAGAGAGAGTTCAATAAACAGACCACCAAGAGGAGGAGGTGACATGGTCGAGCTTGAGAACGAGCAAGAGCGTGAAGGTGAAGAGGAGGCTGTGGGCTGCTAAGGCCTGTACGGACTTCAACACACTCCGCCAGTTCATCATCAACGGAAACGATGTCGTTCTTCTTTTCTCACTATCTCTAACCTATCTCTCATATATATATGTATATACACACGCACGTAATATAGAAACCCCAATCACTGTCTGTCTATCTCTCTGGGTTCGCTTTCTCCTGGAGCTGGGATGAGATTATGAAGACAATTGGATTTGAGAAAGAGGTTGATGTTTCAGTGGGCTCGCGCCATTGAAAGGAAAGGGGAAAAAATATTCTCTTCTTTCGCTCGCTCTTTCCTCTCTTTTCTTTTCTTTTCTTCTCTTCTATTTCATGAATAAAGAACAAATCGCATTTGCTCTCTCTCTCTCTTTCTCTCTCTATCTCAGTGCTCCTTTTGGCCGTTTGCTTGCTTCCACACCACGGCAAAGTAACGCCACTGTTGCCTCAGTCTGCTCTTTCTGATCTGGGCACCCACCTGGGCTCTATTTTATTTTCCGAAATTATGTGGCGAAATGCCTATTTTACCCTGTAATTTCGGATGCATGTTTAAAGTTTCCAGTGCCACCACCATATCCATTATCCATCCGCGGAGGGAGGACCTACCGAATAAAGAAAAAAATAATATTGTAAAGACTTGACAGGATTCTTAAAATTAAATGGTCTTCTAATGATCAATCTGACTTTCGGATTTGGTAAATTTCTTTCCTTTTTCTTTTTCGCTCGGAGGATTTTGTTATAAATCTTAAAAGATCTACATATATTTACCAATATTTTGATTTAACTTCAACAGCATTTTCAAGAATCCCAGAAAACAGATCACTCATTTTCAAAATTTTAGAAATTTCTCACTTTCAAATTAAAAACTAAAAAAATAGATACATGGAACAATTAGGGGATTTAGACACCTAAAAAATAGAGATTTTCAAGAATCCAAGATGGGTTAGTAGGGTTTTTTTTCCTTCTTCATAATGATTTTCCCTTTTTTAAATCTTATCAAGAAGTAATAGTAAATTCTTAAATATTATCAAAAGATATAGATTTTTTTTATTAAAAAAAAGGGGAAAGTGACCAACGTGAAAAACTAGTTTGGCGTGACAGCGCCAAGCACATATGTTAATGAACTGCCCAATCGTAACAGGCAACGTGTTGAAATTTACAATTGAGAATTTGCTTGAGGGACCAGGAAAAAGGTCGTTGTCGTGCTCAAAAGTTACAGGCTGTCAGACGATGAGCAATGGATAAGCAAGCAAGAGATGAGTCCGACAATATAGACGCTTGTCTTGTACCTTATAAATAACTAATCTATTGCTTTTGCGTTTGTAAGAAACTGTTTTAAAAATAATTTTAAATTTATTTTATAATTAAAAATAATAATAAGTAGTTGTGTTTCATAAAAATATGATTAATTATCTGATTTTTTTTAAAATATAAAAAATATAAATTTACCATATTATTCTCATTTAATTAATAATTTTAATTCTTAATGTTTACATTAACTAATAGTATTTTATGGTATTTTAAATATTTTACTATTATCAACCATATATATAGAGAGATAACAGTTTTTTTTATAAATAAAAATAAAAAAATAACCGAATATGTACGGGTGTTCTTTCATTGAGAAACCAAGGGTGCAAAAGGTACACCAATATCAGTTGCATTTCAGACTTGATACAGGCACAAAATTGTAGGGGGCACTGCACTGAAACACAACTCATTTACAGATGCGAGCTTTACATACATCCCAAAACATAAATTGCCCCCCAAAATCTGAAAGGACCACTAGAAAAATTGCTGGAGCCAGTGGGAATTTACTGAATCCTTTTGCAAGTCATCCTTCATCTTGCTAACCTTTTGCAAAGCCTCCTTTAAATCCATTGTTTCCAATGGCAAATTAGAAAACTCCTTCAGAAATTCGTGTGCCCGAGCGGCTCCTCTAGACATATCATCAGAGTCATACTCTCTCTTGCGCTTGGATCCAACCTGTGTGTAAATCATGATTTTAGAACCAGACCATACCTTCCAACCTACCCAGTTCACTTGACAATAATATGGCACTTATTATACATCCATGCCAACTTGCATAAAATATGGATTTATGTTAGAAGACCTCGTGGGATAAGATAGCTTTTTCGGAAATCCTAACCAAAAAGTACTGAAATAGCATAAGATTATTATAGGTGGCTAAGCCTAGATGTTTTTGGTGCTGTGATCAATGTATCAATCCAACACTAGTTCTATTGGCATTGCATGCATACGAAGTTCACTGACATGAATGTATAACAGACTTGTATCACCAACAGCCAGGGTGAGGCAACACAAGAAGTTATTGCCTTGCTATTAACATTAAAGAAATATAGAGATCACCTCTTCTCTAGCATCATTTGGAATAACTGCAGTAGCTGAAAAATCCTCCAATTCAGCAGCCTTCTCTCTAGCAAGGGAAACAACACTTTCAGGAAAGTTTGCGAATTCTGCAACCTGAATACCAAAACTTTGATCACAAGCCCCTGGCTCAACCTGGAAAGTACGATCACATCAAGAAAATGAGTGGGTTCAGTTTTGCTCAAGCAAGATGCATGCACTAGCATAAAACTGAAAGGGGAGATAGAAGAAACATTATAGAACTTAATCCCACACATAAGTTCCATGACATCTGCCTCCAAAATCTACTACTTGCAATCCTGGAAAAGACAACATTAATAACTTGGACAATAACTAGATAATTCATCTACCTTGTACAGCATAGTCAACTTGTGGCTTGATGAGTCAATATGTGCACTAACATGATAGTTTGCTACACCAACAATTTGCTTCATATTGGCCTCATGAACACTATTTTCATGAGCTAATGCAGTCAATTCATGAAAATGGGTTGCGAACAAGGTAGGTGCTTTAATCACTTCAACAAGGTGCTCACAAATGGCCCAAGCTAAACCTGAGGACCATAATGATAAGACAAAGCTGTAAACCTTTATATTAAGTATCTAATTTAATGGCACGTACACTAGTAAACCAAAAAGAACAACTAGATCATCATATTCTTCAACGCATGCAAACGCTACAGACCACATCTTATTATAAAACCTCAAATTGATTGAATCCTGCAACCCCATGGGAACAAATTTCTCAAAGCAAATGCATCCCATTCAGAACAAACACATACATCAAAATATCATGTATCTTTTTATTTGTAAATAATTATCATCAGAAAGCAGTACAGGGATGCAACCCATGTACACAAGTAGCATTGAAATACGAAAGTAGTAAAAAAAAAACCTGAAGAACTAATAATATTAGAAAAGTAAGAAAGAAGTACAAAGAAAAGGTTTAAGAGTTAAACCAATACATCATTGATTGTTACCAATACATTAAAAAAAAAAGGTTTAAGAGTTAAACCAACCGAATCCATCATAAGTCGATGTCCCTCGGCCTAACTCGTCGATGATTATCAGTGACTTATCTGTAGCTCCTTTCAATATAGATGCGGTCTCAAGCATTTCTTGCATGAAGGTAGAAACTCCGCGTAGCTAAAAGAAGGAACATACAATTAAATTTCCACGAGAGGACGACAAAAGGCTTTAGACTCCTGTTTACAAGGCAATCAACATATAGTTTCGAAGCAGTAGTATAACTTGTATAAGATATTGCACAACAACAGAACACTTGCCAGACAACAGATTCAACATATGTTTAAGTAATGGTCCCCTCCGCATGTTGCTCAGAATTAAAGACTCAAGAGAACTACATGCATATAATGGAAAGATATTCAAAAAGATGGTCCTAACCAGGGAACACAGATAGGACAAGGATAAAACAAAAATTGGTTGAAGTATCCTGCTTACCAGTTTTCATGTTAAATTATTCTAGAAATCTAAGTTGGCAAGTAAGATCTCAATCAGCCCTATATGTGCGGAAAGAGACATAACTATTAGTCATTTTATCTTTTGGTGATGGAATCTTTCTATTATCTCTCAATTCTTGCCCCAGCCATGCACCACTTAAAAGCTGTAAATCTTTGAGTCCAACACAGAACCTAATCTTTGATAATGTAACAACAAAGGAACCAACAACAAATATCAAAGACCAGCAATACACAGCATGAGATAAGACTACATAGAATTAAAAGATCAGTTAAATACATAATATACTATCCCAGCAGAACATGTATAATACTAGCTTCCATTTTTTTTTAAGAAGTTCAAACTTCAAGAAAAGAATATGCGAGGGATCTCACTTGGCAGTCACCAGCACCCACGCGAGCAAAAATGCAATCACGAATAGAAATGCTAGCTTTGTCACAAGGAACAAAAGAACCAACTTGTGCCATTAGAATATTCACACCGACCTGCCAGTGCAAACAAAATCCAGTGACTTGTTAATAGTAATTAAAGTAGGATTATGAAACAAATAATAAGAAACTGATAAAGCGTTTGGAGTTGAGCATGGATGTGAGGTGTCCAAGTTGGTGGCATGAGCTACATATTAAGTGGAAGATGATGTTCCCACAACAGAAGAGTAGTATGCTAAAAGAGAATGCAATAGTTCCATGGAAAATTGATTATGTTGATGGAAGCACTAGAAGAAGCATTTGACCAAGTTAACACACCTGTCGGATAAATGTAGATTTTCCACCCATATTGGGTCCTGTAATGATTTGGAACCAACTCTTTCCTCTCACCTAATCAGCAGAAATGGTAAAGAGCACATGAGGACCCACTCCAGCTTATCAAATGACCAATATCTTTTCTTTTTGAATTTTTCATTCCTGGGTTTCATGAATACTCACAAGTTTACAATCATTGGGTATAAAATTTACCCAGTCCTGAGCCTCCACACAAGGATGTCTACTCCCTTCTAATATAATATCCCCCTCATCCTATTATAGACAATAAGACAATAATTTTTTGTCAATGAATACAATTTGATAAGAAGGAAAAAAGAATCTTGTTATTCTCTAAGAAATAAATATAAGGCAAATAACAAGTAACTGATTACCGATGGAGTGATGATTGGCCTAGTGTAAGCAGTAGGACAGCTAGAAGCCAAATCAGCAAAACTAAGTAAGACATCCAATTCAGAAAGCAACCCAGCTACAGACCAGAACACCTGGATATGAAAAATCCTTTAATCCAGAACAACAGGAATAACCACAAAACACATCAAAGTATATCTACCTCAGAGAAAGTTGCTGTAGTTTGAACAACTCGGTCAACCAGCTCTTTCTGACAATTCTTATACTCTTCAACTATTCTTTGATACTGATCCCCTAACTTTTTAAGCTTTGTGTTGGTAAATTTCACTCCATCCTTTCGGGTTTCCAGAACAATGAATTGCGTTGTGAGCTTTTTCCTTATTTTGGCTCTTCCTTCTTTGTGATTCTGAAGACATGTCCAAATTGTGTGCCTTTATCTAATTTTAAAGCCTTGTCTAGAGCGAGATCAAGATCTTGAGCAGTTTCTTTATGCAAATTGTGTATTCGGTGCTCCAGCGACTCTTTCTCATCTTTTAGTGCAGAAAGTGCAGGGTCATAAGTAGATGATATCATGTACTCTCCATTCTCAAGTTGATCAAGGTCAACAGCAGCTTCCACTAGAGCAACGAACTTATTTAAGTGACCGTCGTCAGTCCATAACTCAAGGGGATCCCAATACCTTTCCTTGATCAGCGAGGAAAATTCTCCATCATAGCGTTCTAGGGCACTTTTAATGTATGGAAGTCTTATACTTGACTGCATTCAAAAAATGAGAGTCAAATCAAGGACAGAGGTACTTTCAAGCAAAAGTGCTACAGAGCAGTATTAGTAGCTGCATAGAGAAGAAAGCAAAAAGGAAAAAGAGACAGAAACATATACATATGGAGAGAGAGAGAGAGAGAGAGAGAGAGAAAGAGAAGAAGAAGAAGATAAAGGAAATGGTTCTCTTTCGGCTGCTTTTCTAGCAAAAACAAACACTCATATATGGTCATACCAACAACACCAAAACACTGTAAATAACCTTACAAATCAATGAAGCTGTTATAGATTGTACCTGATAAAGTTTTACAATATGCTGCAAACCAGCTCTTTTCTTCTCAAGATTGTGCATCAGTCGCTCGATGTCTGAGATTCTTTTCAGATGCTGCCTCAAATCTTGGCGAAGTGCAGGATCCTCCACAAATGCTTGTACCAAATCTAGCCTCGAATTGATTTCATCTACATCTAATAAAGGCTGTTTTAACCACATGTGCAGTAATCGTTTACCCATTCCAGCAGTACAAGTTCTATTCATAAGACCAAACAAACTAAAATTTTTGTTTGCATCAGTTTTGCTTTCCAGGACATTAAGTGCCCTCATTGCAGCAGAATCTAACCTCATATAGCTGTCTAGATTATATCTTTGAATGCTATAATTTCCATAATTGCTCTCATCACCAAGTAACTCTGCATAAGAGAGCAATGCCCCCAATGCTCCAGCTGCAAACTCAAACCCTGAAACTAAATCTCGAACTGGTTCAATAGAGCCTTTGACAAGCCGACTGAGATCCTGAACCAAATCTCTCATCTTAAATTCAGTCTTCTTCCTCTCAGTTAACATCACACCACATCTATTCAATGCATCATGCAATGTTCTAATTTCACTTGTTTTGCCACTCTCCAGGGGCAGAAGACATTCCTTGCAACCAAGTGCGACTATAGCTGATTCCACATTTGTAAAGTGGCTATCATCAAGAAATTCAGCTAATCCAAGTACTCGTTTAGTTAGATCAACATATCCTAACCCAACTGTACAACCATTTTCACGAAAGTTAGGTAATAGTGCAACAACCACTGGGGTATCCTGCATATCATTGTTGGCAAACAAAACATCTTCGAAACTGCCGAGATTTCCAGGTGTTCCACTTTTCACCAGCCTCCAACTTGAGCCGCTACCCTCATAAATCTCAAGAGTGTGGTCTGTTCTTTCCAGTAGTAGATCACGGGCAATTGTCTCAAACATGTTTTTACTAACGCTGACACTGGATAAGCCATCCAATCCGTTACCCAACTGCCGCAAAGCAGTAGTGGTACGATAGTAGGTCTTTGCAATGAAAGTAGCATTTTCACCATGGGCAGTATAGTAGTCCTGCGATAACAAGACATATGCAATGGTGAAAATTCAGGAACAGAATTACTGTACCACACAATAGAGAGAAAGTGATTTTTTGGGGGAGACGAAAGAAGGGGATGCATTAAAGAGACTTTGAATACAAAACTGACCCGACGATCAAACAATCGGATAGGTCTTGGGTCCTGCAACAGAAGCAGAGAAAACCCAAATATTTAGAATATAAGTCTTTAATCGCAAAGAAAATGCAACGAAATGAAATAATAACTAAATCTTAAGTTCATTGCCATCTCTAGCTAACTTTTTAAAACTATTAGACAATTTTGTAGTTTTTTCACTTTACCTTTCATTTCCAAGCAGTTAAACAGACAACTAGGGTTTTCCATTAAACTTCACAATCCGAACCCAACACTACCAGAGCGACACACCCATAGGGACCAGAAATAGAATACTCACATGGGGGAGGGTTTTGAAGAACGAGAGAAATCCTTGAGATTGCTTGGCATCTAACAAAAAGTGCAACAAGTTCAGTGAAACAATATATGCATATTCATAAACTAAACTAATAATACATATGATAAAAGTAATTAGTCAAAATGCAAAGCTAGGGTTTCTGCCTGGCTTACCTAATTTGAGCTCGGGAAGCTTGCTCTGATCCTCAAAATTGGCATCCATTGCCGATTTGGCGTTAGGGTTGTCTTGTCTCTGAGGCGGAAAAGGAAAAGTGGATTTACATTACACGCTAAAACGAAATGAACATAAATGGGGTCGGGGATTGGCGGGAAAAGGGATGAGCGGTAGCGGGATTTTGGAGGGTCGCGTGGGATTTTCGGATATTAGTTGGACTTCTTGGGCCGAGCCAAGAAGGCCGAGAGATTTCTAGATCCAAGCCCATGATATATTGCTTTTGAATACCAAATGATGAGAGGGGTGTTTTTTTTTCATTTATGGAAATTAAAATGATATTCTACTTTAATATAATCTAAATTATGGGGAGGAGGATTTGAACTCGGAATCCATGATATAAATGTATTTAATCACAAATATTTCTTACACGAAATTATATATCTAATTTATTTATTTATTGAAAATAAGCAATAGTAAAATATTGATGAGCAAACAAAAGTACAAAACAATTATGTGCCGAATATGGATAAATCTTCTCTAGTGACCAAACACAACAACATGTTAAATTGATATGGAGATAATCATGCACGATCCAAACAATGACTAAATCCCTGATCCAACAACTATAGAAGCACATGTACTCAAACCTATAATATAAATCCGTTGAGCAATGGCAAAAACGGAAACTCCTTATCAAAAGCTAAAAGCTAAAAATAAAAATCCTAAATAGAAAACAAATCACTACAAACTCCTAAATAGTTTTTGAAAATTATTAGTCTAAAACAAAACTAAGAAATAGGATCACTGCTCCACATCTTATGGGCAACTCAAAGAAAATCATAGTGTCATATTGGCTAAACCCATAGTCCCAGAATGGCTAAACCCAAACCCAACACAACAAGACAGCTTTCCCCCTTGTGTATGTGGGCCAAGATACGATGACCAAAGGGAGTCATCTCCTTATGTATGTGGGCCAAGATACGATGACTATATCATGGCGATGACGTCATTCATGGCCAATGCTTCTACATCACAAAATAAACTAACAATCTTGGGGGAAAAGATAGGGAAGGAGAAAAGAAGGGATGAAAGGAGAGGGAAGAAGGTAGGGAAGACTTGTAATTACAATGGACTTGTAACTCAAGTTGTTAAGTGCATTTACTCATGCATATGAGGTCCTAATTAAGTTCAATTCCCCACTCCCCATTATAGCTTATATTATTATTATTTAAATAAATAAATAAAAAACCCTAGACTGTAATTTAGTTACCCAACCCAAATGAGGAGAGAGAGTGTTGACAATGCAGCCTCACATGCAAGTCCCTCATATCCCTAATTCAAGCTTCACATAAAATCAAGAGCTTATCCAAATAGAGATTGTGCTGTCAGTCATCGTCCTTGTTTGTCCCAGAATTATACTTTACACACATAATTATATCCGAAAAATAATACAAATTTGTAAGCTGAAGAAGTCTGCTTAACTAATTTATATTCTAAAATGGTCTTGTAAGTACGTAAACTTGTAAAGTAGTTTCAACATTTTAATTAATAGGTTAATATTTGTGGCGCAGAATATCTCATATAAAGTGGGATATATCTATATATACATATACCTAACCTTTCTGAATAGCTACTCAAAATAGTTAATTACATCTTGTTGTATCCATCTTATAAGAAGTTGTCCTATTCTTCAGGAATCGTATCAGAACACAAAGAAACAAAGGAAAAGACAATGTTAATAAAAACATGCAGAAAACTGTCTTCTTTAAGAGCAAACAAGAAATTATACATCAAATAGTACTGAGAGCAGACATGTACCTTTTCATAATTTTCTTATCTCCCGATGGTTTTTTTTTAAAAAAAAAAAAAAAAAAAAAAAAATTCCCTGTTTTGCTGAAACGTGTCGAGATATAAAGTTGGGGTGAGACCATTAATTGCACCATCTATTTCAGCTCTGTTGAGGACATTTCCATCTTTTTACACACTGAAGAACAAAGGCAATGCGACATAATAATAACATAGCTAAAGTCTTCCCCGCAAACCTAAAATCGGAATTTTCTCAACCTTAATCAGTGTGTGTATCTCCTTGGCAGCATCACAATAAGTTATTCGACGGGTTTGAAGCATCAAATCAAATCACCACAAGGAACTTCTTACTTAGCAGTTAGCACGAAAGAAAAAAGAGAGGGTCATATAAATTGATGTGCATAATGCAGAAACCTAGCTAGATGCTTTGTTTTGATGTAGCTACTACTACTAGCTAGGCATATGAATCTCAAATGTTTTGGGCCAAGTTGGGCTTTTCAGAAAATGAGAAATAAAAACATTTGATTTGAATGAAGAAGAAAATCAAAACTTTGCGCACAGGAACCATAAAGGTACGTACAGCATCGCATCGCATCGCCCATAGAATCTAGCTATAGCTAGCGCGCATGCCTCCACAAAAGTGGTCGTGTCAGCAATCAGAGACTTGCGGGTCAGATGCATAATTCCTTGTTTGGCTCCTGTAATCAGCTTCATTTATATGTTAATTGCTACATTAATAATAGTCCTTCCATAATTCCATATGTATGTATGTCCACACCCTCAGATCAGATGGTTCTCCTAGGTTTCATCATAAAATAAAATAAAAAATGATAAAGGGCAAAAGGCTTGTAGTACAAGTGGTTAAGAATATTTATTTTTGCATGCACCTGAGGTCTAAGATTTGATTCCCCCCTCCTTTAATATTGCTTGTAAAGCTTTTGCCGTTGCGTATGTGGATTTGTTGGTGATAGAAGCATTACTGAATAGTATTGAGTTGAAAATGATGAACTATAGGACTAGATAGGAAGATATTTTTAGCACAAAAAACATTAGTCAAAGATCAATTAAAGAAATTCCGGACAAGTAAAGAGACTGAAGTTAAATGAGGTAGAGCAATTATGAAATTGTAATTACCAGAAATGGGCACTGAAAAAGAAACTTGTCTAAAAAATTCCTTCCTATGTGTGGAAAATGGTGCATCCCCTAAAACACTACTCACATGATGATATGATGGGATCGATGAGAGATTCACATAGAGATATATAGAGTCCAAATGAATGTAGTGGGAAAAACAGGGGGGATGAAGAGTAGTAGTGAAACTGAAGGAAACCATATGACATATATGTCATGTAATGAAAGCTAAAGTTTGAACCACAAATTTGAACATGGTGGTACAGACAGGCAGAGAACTCGCCCGCAAGGAAATGAAAGCACTTAGACTAGTAACCAATGTAATGTAACCATGACTTTTTAGGGTTTTATCGTACGCTTTCATTATCACCCACTCTATTCTATGATATGGGTACACGCATCACCCTTTACAATTTCATAGTTATCTCCTCCTTGAAAGCAACCTCAGAACAACCCCATGGCACTGGCTTATACATCATGTGGTCCTTGTAATTATGCCAGTCTAAAGAGGTCAGGCGCCTATATATATACTCTAGAGAGAGAGAGAGAGAGAGAGAGAGAGAGAGAGGGACAGATAGAGGTGGTTTATATATAAGTGGAGGAGAGAAGAACGGCATGTATAAATGGAAATAAAATTTAAGAAAGAAAGGGATCGAATATATGTGTAGATGCAAAGAGGGCTCGCTTTCAATTGTCGATAGGACTATTGCCATTTTCATGTAATAAGCTTTTGATGAGATGGGTGTTTTTTTAGTGGCAATTGCTCATTGGCTGGTGCTGTAAGAAGGTCTTGGTACAGGGCAGTGGCAAGTACAAGCATAAGCAACTCTTTTCTTGAGAATGAGAGAGAGTGAGAGAGCTTTTGAGCTTTCATTTCGTAAAAAAGCTAAACCGATAAGAACACGCATGGGATGGGAGAGGGAACCCAACCCAACAACATTCTTACATAGAGAGAGAGAGAGAGAGAGAGAGAGAGATGGGTCTTCTCCCTTTTGGTGACAGCGACATTAATTGAGAGATGCCCCAGTCAAAGGAGTGTTTTGCCCTATGAGCTGAGAGGGCAGGCCTCACAGTTGTATGCCCCTTTGAGTGAAATAATTGTCCTTCCTTTCCTAGGGTTAGACAAAGCCACGTGGAGAGGTTCAACATATTGGTTGTCATTATTTCTTAGCCCATAGCAAAAACACAAAAGAAAGAACACAACACAAAAGCTAGCTAGCAAAACTTGGAGCAAGATATTTTATCTTTTGTTTACCTTTTGATATATATATATATATGTTGTTTGACTTTTCATGTATTACAACGTTAATGTCTCAGTTTCTTTCCTTTTCTTTCCCTTAACTAGTGAAAACTAATGTGACAATTCTTGAATATATGGTATGATGATATATATGATTCAAATTAATTGTCTAAATTGATTGAAACTCAAGACGACTATTAGAGGAAGGAATATTCATATAAAGAAAGAAAATCACAGTAATGTTAGTAAGTAGTACGTTGAATCTTCTTAAAACAAAACACAGAGCCCACAGAGCCCACTCTCCATCTAGCTATAGCTAGCTAGCTCTTGACTGTGGACTGTGGATTCCATGCAATATTGCAAGTTTGGTTATATAATTTGTTGAGAGAGAGAGAGGAGAGAGAAGAGGGCAGGCTTGGTTATATATTGAAGTTAATGGGGAATATAATTGTGTTGTGTAGATGATCTGAATCGGGCCACCTGCACAGCACGTGAAGTGGTGCAAATACTAGGTGTTTTCCTATCCACTCACTTCCCACAATATATCAGTGATCATCTCTAAAGTGTAGAGCCAACTTTTTGATGAAAAGATGATATAAAGATTAAGAAAAAGATAGCTCCTTTGTCTCGGCAATAAATTGCCTCCCTACCTCCTTTGATTCTTTACCATCCTCCTCCTTTCTTTACTCTCTCTCTCTCTCTCTCTCTCTCTCTCTCTCTCTCTCTCTCTCTCTATATATATATGTATATATATATTCAACCTGCAAAGCATGGACATATGGTATAGTGTTGCTGTGCTGTCTTTCTCAATCTCTCTGTGTCCCCAACGATGATGATCGATGGTAAATGTACGATCTCTGTGTATATATCTCTCTTTTTTCTAGCTAGCTCTCTCTCGCGCGCACACACACACGAAGACACCAAATAAATACACATAAATAAAGGTGCACATATACATACACATAAACAACTGTATATACTGTCTAATATCTATGAATTAATGTGTGTTTATAGACATGAGCAGGCAGCTGTCTTTCTCAAGCTATAAGCTCAGCTGGCCGCAAAAACAGTAAAACATGGCTGTCTTTCTCAAGTCGTCCTGCTCTTGCAGACAAAGAGGTAGCTGCTAGCTAGGTGAAAGCAAATGCATTCAAAAGGGCCGGTGTGGAGGTGCATGAAATTGAACATCTTTAGCTCAACTCATTCAATGGCTCAGCTCATCATCAAGTCGTTCTCAAAGTTCAAGCCTCACCATCACTAGACCAACATCACCTCCCCCCCAACAGTACTAATTGTACTAGCTGCTCTTAGGTAACTAGGGTTAATCGCTTGGTGCTATTTCATTGAAACTCTTGAAAGCAACCCCAACAAGCTAAGAGAGGGGATATAATGTTTCCCTCAAACTCAAACAATAATCTCAACAATACTGGCAACGAATTACCCGTGTCTTATCCTCATGTCGACCAATCCTTTTTCCACAGCCGGCCTTTTCTCCATGAAATCACTACATTAAACCCCAATTCCCTTCATCCCAATCTCAATTCCAAACAAGAAGAAGAACAACGACAACAAGAAGGCCCTCATCACCATCCTTTGTCTTTCTTCTACTTCCCCTCTCCTTTAGAAGACGACGATGTTTTACTCTTCCAACAACACCATCACTATGACCATCAGCATGACCATGTCCATGACATGCCGCTCCATGACTCACAACAAGCACCACCCCTTACTACTATGAGGGAAGCTGTTGCTGCTAACAACACCTTAGCCGATGATCATCGTCAGACCACCACCACTTCCACTACTCTCAATATTAAAATGGTGGATTGGGATTCCAACAAAAATCATGGCGAGATGATGAATATGGATCAGCCACAGATCCCGAGAAGAAGGTCTTGCAAGAGAGACCGCCACAGCAAGATAAATACTGCCCGAGGCCTCAGGGACCGCAGAATGAGATTGTCGCTTGAAGTTGCCCGCAAGTTCTTCTGGTTGCAAGACGCACTGCACTTTGACAAGGCCAGCAAAACCGTTGAGTGGTTGCTCATTCAGGCCACACCTGAAATCAAGAAACTAGTAGGAGACTGCAAACACATGATGAGCTCTACCAAAAGCACATCTCCTGCCACTTCTGAGTCATGCGAAGTGATATCTGGCATAGACGAGGCTGCAACAAACACCAACATTCACATTAATATTGATGGGGGAAATGATGGTGATGATAAACTAATACAAAGCTGCGAGATCCAGCCTTCAGCCAAAGAGAGAAAGGTTGCCCGCCGGCAATTGTCAAGGAAGACCGCATTTCACCCTCTTTCAAAAGCTTCGAGGGAAAAGGCAAGGGCAAGGGCAAGGGAAAAAGCAAGAGAAAAGCAGCGGACGCATCAAAGAGTAGTTGATGTTGATGATCAATCTAAGAAGCAAAGAGGTGATCAGGAAAACCTGAGCCGATTGGGTTCTTGGAGCCCCTTTGAAACTGGGGAAGAATCAGCTGGGACTCAAAGCCACAACAACAACAACATAAGCATCAATTCATTGGAGGGGCTGGTTCATCACGAGATTGAAGAACCAATGAGCAGCTGCCAAGTAGGAGATCATCCAGACTTGGTTGTTGATCATGGAACTACACATGATCCTTTGGTGATTATGGGAAAGTGGAGCCCCCCTTCAATATTCAGTTCTCTGCAGCAAAACATTGGAATTTCCCAAGAGGTAACTTCCAACAACAAGTTTTGAATATTCTGATATATATATTTATTATTATTTTTATTTATTTATTTTCACCACAAATAAAATGTCTGACATTTATATGTATATAATGCACTCAATCTCTGGTACTCTAACAAACGTGCACATATATATAATCACACACACACAGACACACAAAATATGTCCAAGATAAGTAAGTAAGGCACATTAATAAGAATTTTCTACTCTTAATTTGCAGCACCATCAGTTTGCAGACATCCAATTCTTTGGAAAACCATGGGAGGTCTACAACAATCCTCATAATCTATTCTAACGTGGAGTTCTCTCCTCAATCTTTAATCTTAATTTCAAGCGCCTCAAAACATTCTCATCACTAGCTTATTGTTGTTGTGTATTGCGTTTCTTTCTGTTTGGAATAATGTAATATAGCAAATTAAGTATCTTTATTGTAATCTTCCTCTGAACTACAAAATATGTAAATGAAAATTAGTATTCTGGTTCCCTTTCTTTCGGTTCTCATACTCTGAATAATAGCTCTCCTTGCTTCTGTGTTTTTTATGTTGACACTCTATATTTGAATCCAAGCAATGTTGTTTTCGGGTATAGGTTAAGCATTCCAGGTATAAGGTTTAGTTTTAGGCTATATCACCCCATAATTTTAGATACATATATAAGGTCTGAAAAAAGGGTTAGGGTCACTTCTCAACCATATACTATGTATGCATACATGTATCTGTTTAACTCCCTAAGTGCATTCCAGTCAATGAATTCAGGCATTTGATCAACTTATCTTGTTAGAAGCGATCATTGAATAGACACTCCACTAGTACTTCCCAATTTCAAGTCCTGCATGCTTCCAAAAGCCCATTGAGACCTGATGAGGAGAGAAATATATCAACAGACAAATGATCCTGAAATCATTGCTGAATGGGGGGACAATATAGGTAATATAATTTCTGATGAGAGTTCTATTTACATAAGTAGTAGTTTCATGATAGAAGCTGATTTCTTATATTTATATGATGGAAAGGATCTTGAATTAATTAGGAGTGTTTTTATAGCATTTGGAATCTTACTTATTTGGTTCTCGACGAGGTTATAAGATCGATCCTAATTTATTAGGACAAGAGAGTGCAGATTTTTAGCATCCATCCAGGCAGGATGTGATAATTCAACAGATTTTTAGCATCCATCCAGAGTACAACTATACATATATGATATGCTTGTTTTGAGTTAGTTTCATCTTAATATTGACAACAGGTAACCTGCATTTCATAGCCAGATGGTGACTATATATATATACCTTCCAGAGTCACTTCATCTTAGGAGGTGCCTGGTTTCGTGAAATGAAGCTGACTTACATAATAAAAATTATAAAGGAGATGATTCAAAAGGGTCTATTTGGATAGCAGATCTAAAATCTGCGTTTGAGTTTGAGTTTTCAGTGTAAATTGCTTAATTGGCTTTGGAAATAGTAAATGTGCATATTAATACATTTAACTCTTTTAGAAAATTATGAGGGATTTCAAATGAAACTTTTCTTTGGAGTACCATTTCAAGTGAGGAAAAAGAAACACAGCTAATTTTGAGATTTTAGGTAAGTAAAGTTTTGATGTGACTTTGCTTGTTTGTTTGTAGTTTTGCCTATGTAGCTTTTTTTGTTTATAAATATTCGGTATATGGGACGAGTCACACCTAACAAGAAAAGTTAAATAGACACTAATTAATACCGAGAGACTTTATAAAGATCCCAAAACATAAGTTCATTATGTTCCTTATAATTACATTCGTACACATTTTTTCACATTAGTAAGATTCGTATCATATCATATGGACCGAGATTGAAATATATAATTTTACCATCAAATGAAGCCCAATATTGAAATAGAAAAATAAACATCCCTAATTTATAATTGTATAGATTCAACTCACCTCCTTGTTTCCGAAAGAGTACGGATATTATGGAATAAGATTGCGGCTTGAATTTTATGTAACAATGATATGACGGCAACATATGAAATTGTTGGCTCCCATAAGCATATTGTTCCCGATCGGTGTAGATTGCGATATGGTGGCCTCCGTCCTAGTTGCTGCTCTTGTCCTTTACTCCTTTTTGCTAGAAATTATACCATTTGAATTTATCAGATGAAATCGATTTCAATCATATTTGGCACCATCATGTACCAGCTTACTCAAAATCATATCTCTGATTATTCGATCAAACAAGACACCATTAGTAAATGCAATGTATACAATACATAATTCATCCATTTTTAAAAACCAATTTTGTTTTTTCTCTTTCTTTCTCTTCCCCCATTCAATTATTCCCATTTACTTTTACAGGACATGATGGTGTCGTCCCAGGAAGAAAAGGTGGTTCATTGGTTAAAGAAAGAATAGCCGTCCCATCTGGATTTTAACGTTCGTCTTCTGTTAAAATTTCTAGAAAGGAAATTGTGGATGATATATCATGTAGCGAAACCAAAGAAAAAGAAAGGGTTAACAAGGCGACACATGAATTATCGTCTTCTTTTTTGCTATAATTACTGTTGTTTAATTCTATATATCTTTTTTCGGCCAGTGAGATATGACTCAGTTGATTGAGTTCTTCCATCTCCGCCTTTGTCTTCAGACTCCCAATGAATATTTTTATTTTTATTCTCACGGTCTCTTTCTCACTCATTATTGAACTTATCAAACTGAGCGATAAGAAAAAGACACAATATAAGTGATTTTTTTATCTTTCATGATGAAGATGACATGAACCTGGCTAACAACTGGCTAATTACAAACCTTTTTATTTTCAAATGGGCAAGTGTGCTCTAATAATTTGCATCAGAGTGTTTTGGTCACTCATAACTGAAAAGTTGCAAGTAACTGCAATTTTCTTTTGTTCGCAACATTATCGTATTGTAATTGTGCGATTGTACCTGCCGCACATCCCAGAAATATCACACCCTAGATCCTCGGGTTCATTTTCATTTTTCTTCAACCAAAGCAAAGACCTACACATACATATATATTGAATATTTTAATTTCATTTATAAAAAGAAAAGGTAAAAAAAAGGTATATTCAGTTCCCAAAAATATACGTGTAATTGGTATGAAACAAAAGTTATGTAGTACTGAAACTTAAATTTTGATTCCTACTTTTACTTTTCTATTGTTTAGGTACAGGTGCCCATGCGACCAGTTCCTGCAGGTTACCCCAACCCTGCAACCTTGACCAGACCTGATTGAGCCCTCTTAAATATCAAAACAAAGGCAGGCGGGCAGGCGGGCGCAGGACCACAAAAAGAAACGTATCAAAACAAAACATGTTGAATAGATCGAAGCCACACAAATCCGGATCTTGCATATTTCAGAGAGAGATTATAAGAGAAAGAGATATAATAATGGAAGTCAGGGTACAGAGGCTGTTCATAGCAATTAGTATTGCTCCAGCCTCAAGATCTCTTCCATCAACATCTACTTTTTGTTTTTGCTTTAAATGTGGAAAGAGGCCAACGAAAACCCTAGAAAGGAGTAGAAAGATCGTCTTTCCAATCCAACTTCCATGAAACTAGAATACCAGAGAAACCCACAGATTAATGATCTTGAAATTTGTTCATGGAAACTACTATCTTGAGCATGAACTTACCTTTCGTGCTCTCTCTTTTGAAGTTGAAGTAGAGCCAGGAGAAACAAATTGTAAGAAAAACTAAGATCTACAAAACCACGATGAGACGCCCCTCCCCACAAAACACTCAAAAAGAAAAAATACCTGAAAAGAAACCATAAATTATTATTCGGGAATTTCCTGTCCCAAAATCTGCGGGAGAGAGATGAGAAGAAAAAGTTGACCTACTCTGAGAAACCCTAGAAAATCATGACTGCGGTACCTGAGAAACCCTAAGAGAAAGAACGAGCAAATTACACCTGGTAACACCCTATTGGTGATGGGATAACAGTTTGTCTTTGAGTGGTTGGATCAATTGGAGAAGTGGGAAACACCCAATCTGGTGGAGAAAGTACCCTTGCGCATATGAGAAATGACACTCCTTCTGAGTTGGTCTAAACCATTATTAGCTAGCTATAGTGCAAGAAATAATTGCACCACTGCTGGCCGTCCACCTAATCTTGAAACCTGATTATCTTCTAAATGTTAACTTACACGTTCTTTCTTCAATAAATTAGTAATATTAGGGTCTAGTCCAGAGAAAAAGGGTCTTAACTTGACTTGCATATAAGAGGTGACATCTTGGTTGTATGTGTATGAGAAATCTCTATCCCTTATAGTTTAGACTTTCTATTTTTTAGTTAAAATTTAGCTAAAAACATTAGGAAACTATTTTAGGAGCCCTCTATAAAATTTTAACTCCAATCATACTCTCTAATTTAAAGAGTCATAAATATTTTTAATATTTTTAAATTCAATTTTTGAATAAAGTATAAACACAAAAGCAACAATAAAAAATAGTTGACATTAAATAAATGCTTAAATTAATATTAAATATATAAGCATTTAATGCTAACTATTTTTTAATAGAGATTGACCAATCAAAAATGAGTTATAGCATTTATGACTATCCAAATTATTGAGTATGGTTGGAGTTGAAATTTTGTAGAGAGCTCTTAAAATAGCTTTCTTATATTCTTAGCCAAATCTTAGCTAAGAAATAGAGAGCATCATTGTGGATGCTCTGAGTCTTTTTTTTCTCCTTATATTTAGAAGCTCCTATTAGTCTCTCTATTTTAGAAGTTGAATAGGGCGCATGGTTAGAGGTGGGTTATTTCAATTCCTTTTTAAATTTTAGCTGAGGTAGTTTAGAAAGTTCATTGTAATACTCTGTACTTAAAAAAAGGAATGAAAAAGGGGTATTATCCACAACTCCTTTTTTTTTTTGGGCGGATGAAATATTATCCACAACTCCTTCAGAAAGTTGCCCACAATGAAAACAAAAAAGTTGAGAAGGAACATAAAGTAGCTAGTGAAGTAGAAAGAAACCTTTCCCATTGGGTCATGTACACCTGAATGTTAGAATGGACTAATTAATGATCAATTAGTTCAATTAATCTAATGAGCAAGCCCAACCTAGTTCATCTGTCATCAAATTCTATTAGTTCGGTTAATCTCATAAGCAAGCCCAATCTTGAATGTTTCAGCACTTGTTTTCTCTAAGTAGTAACATATATGTTTTCAACAAACCACCCTGAAACAAATATCCCAGAGAAGAACATAACTAGAAGCATCATTTGAGGATTTAGGACAGGGAAAAAATGCTCAAATATGGCAAAGCAGAAAAGGTGTGCCAATAATGGAGCTTGTTGCTTCCTTTTGTGGGGCTTGTGGGAGTTGTTGCTTCAAATCTGCTGACTATTTATGGGAGTTGTTGCTTCAAATCTGCTGACTATTTATGGGAGTTGTTATTAACCTGACATAAACCCCCATTTTTCTGTACATTTTACTATTTGTGGCAGTGGGAGGTGTTAATGACATGATCCTAGAAGTTTAAATCTTAAAACAGGGGATTAAAAAAAGGAAGGGCAATGTACCTTAATTAAGTATCTTCATAAGCTGGGCCCTTGCCATGCCATCCATAGCACCACTGTATTGAAGAAACCAGCTTAAAGCTTATAGCTATATGGCCTTAAGTAAACATAGTGGAAAATAACCAAATCTTGAAGTAGAATAACCAAATCTGAACATATTGGAAAATGATGACTTGAGTAAACATCAGTGCTGGTGGTGTAGCAAACAATTCTTGAAATCCAAGCAACAATAACCTTATTCTTAATTAGCATATTTCTTCCTATCATTTCTTATCAATTGCGATCAAATTATTGTCAATTGCTACATTTGATGTTCAGGAGGAGATATAGCCTACAGACTCCATTTCTTAGCATCATCATCTTCTCATATACATGTAAATTGTAGTTCATTTACAACAAAAACAGGAATTGTTTTCTCATCGACGGTTTGACTTCGAAAGTAAATTTCCAATTTAAGAATGTATGAAGGCTCCAAATAAACTATATGTTTATTCAAAATTTTGGTTCAATCTAACAGAAGAATAATCAGATTGTTCTGAGTTTGAGACAAGAAATATTGGAGTGTAAATTTGTGGAAACCACAAAGATAACAGAGTTAACTAGGAAGGAACCTAACACAAACTTGAACTAGCTCAGAATCCGAGAGCCAATAAGGACTTTACATTCAAATCAGTTTTGTCTGTTCACTATTTTATAATTGGAAACTATTCTCTTTGTTCAAGACTGCATTTTTCTATCAGTTATTTTTTTTTGGGGGGGTGGGTCGGGGGTTGTCTGTTCACTATTTTATAATTGGAAACTATTCTCTTTGTTCAAGACTGCATTTTTCGATCAGTTACAGCTAATCTTAATGGCAGCTCTAAATATTCTATCCGTACCATATTACCAGTAGCTACCTATATGTAGGTTTTTCAGATATAAATTTCAAAGGGAGATGTCTCACTTAAGTAACAAACAATCATATTATTTCAGCTGAGAGGATCGAGGATTTTGCAGAGATTAGGGGGGCTAAGGTTTTTGTGATAATGTCAATTCAAACTTCCTATTTCACGTTTCTTAATTACCACATTCTTATTTGGAGAAATTATATAATGATTCACGTTACCTCGTGATACTTCCATTCAAAATTTACCACATGCCTTAAGTTTTTACCACCTTGATTGAACCCTTATTTTTTATCTTTAAAATTAGAAAACTAGGAAGGAAAAAAAAAAGCCAAGCAATCAGCACCCTGAACAACTACACCATACCTCAACTGTCTTCCATGGAAATCTATCAGAAGATTTTAGACATCTTGATCTTCGAAACTGTATGTTCTTGGCCTTGCAAGACCATAAAGGGTTCAATAGGTCCCTTAAAACCATAAACTGTAGGTTTATTTTTTATATTTTATAATAATATAACCTTAGGTAAATTTTGGATGGGAGTATCACGAGATGATGTGATGATATTGTCCTATGATTTCATTGATACTTTTTTTTTTCTTCATATGTTACTATCTTTTTTATTGCTGAATGATAATTAGTAATTTGATGATCATCAAGATTTGGTCTTATGTTCCCATTGAATTATTTGGTTAATATTAATAATTCTTTAGAGTATTAAAAAAACAGATGATGATGAGTTTTATTTGTAAGTTTGCTATCATTATGTTCGGTTCTTTTTATAATACTTTCGTTGAAGATATTTAACAGGAGACCCTATTTTTGTTTTGGCACAGAGCCAATAAAATCCTAGAGTGGCCATTATTTACATGAAATTATCCTCAAATTCGATCACATGTATAACAGAATCATATGCATGCATTGCAGACTAAGAGTTTCATGAAGTTTTCATCAGTAACCACTGAGCATGTATATATATATAATGGCATCTTGCTTTGACAGAAGTGATAGTATATATATAATGGCATCTTTCTTGTTCCAACATAATTCATATATAATAAATCTAAAACAGTTGATAGCATGTATGATATATACACTCACTCACTCTCTCTCTCTCTCTCTCTCCTTACTTTGATATATAATCAACATCAATTCCTAAGACAATATTAATCAAGCATGATACATGAAACCAAATCCAAACCAATACACGTACAGTGAAAAGAAAATTGAGCAAGACAGAACATTGTTAGAGGCAAATTATTCTCCATTTTGAAGCAATACAATGAAGTAATCAAATACTTAAACGATGTGGAATTATTGATTAAACTAGTTGAACATTAACTCACCTGATGGCTGATATGATATCCGCAAGTGAAGATATATAAATATAGGAACTTGGAAATGGTTGTGGCCGCCTAGCTAACTGCGTAAAGCAAAGCAACGCCAAGCCAAGCCCAAAGAGTTTGCATTCCAACCCTTTTTTATCTTGATGAAAGTTGAAATTTGAAGGTACAGTAAGCCTGAAGGATGAAGGAAGGAGAGCACAGTAATCATTTGGAGCAGGCAGAGCTAATCAAGGCAGATATGCTTCCACCAGGCACCAGCTTCCTTCCACCGTCCACACAAAGGACAACATATAATTTACATATATATATATATATACGTCAAGAAAGAAAGATTGAGGGGAAAGGAAACCCAACCCAACGCTACAAATCTGGAAAAGGAAGATTCACCAATAAATGTTAAAGCTAGCTAGCTACCCTCACCCTCACCCTCACCCTCACCCTCCCTGTAGCACTTGTAGTTATTGTTGGATTTCCAAATCGCAACTGCAGGCCTGCCTATCTCTCTATTTATAGAGTTTAGAGTTTAGATTTTAGATTTTAGATTTTAGAGCAGCAAAGCAATGTTATTAAATATTTATTTAAATGGGTTTGGATAATTATTACCAACGTAAAGGTACCCAATAGTGACACTGACACAGAGAGAGCCCTTAAATAAATAAATTAATTGATATGGTCGTTTCGGTTACTTTGATATTTGTGAATATATATATATATATATATATCTTCTTTGCGTAATCTATTTGCAGAGTAGATAGATATAATAAGTATACTACGTATGTGTTTCGTTCGTACGGCTACGGGGGAGGAGAGGGCCCCTACTGTCTTGCATTGCATTGCTCTTCTTATTTATTTATAATTATATATGGAAATGGAACAGACAGACAATTCAAACATGTTCAAGTCTCCCTCATGTGGACTATTGACTCGGTGATGATGACAAAAACCACAAAAGAAAATAAAAGAAGAAAAATTATATCTAAAGTCTTTCTTTCTTTCTTTAGTGCAGTTTCTTTCTTGTATATAATGTAATGTATGAAATTTGCCTGCTGCTGAATCTGAATATGCAAATGTGGCCTCTGTCTAACCACAACTTCACTTGGTGACAATGGAGCAGTGGAATTTTGCTTTTGCAGTAAAAATTGACCGACCGTTTCTTGTTGGGTGGGGATATATATATAGAAAGAAAGTAGAAAGCAAGCAATTGGTAGCTAGTGTTTGAATTTTCCTTTTAGTATAAATCATTTGTTTCAACCTTTTATTTTTACTTTTATACAAATATAAACCAAATTAGAAGAGGAGGGATTCAAACACATCACCCCAGACGGCGTTAATGTACTATACCCTAATTTATTTCTTCTCGTTATCTTTCTATTTTAAGACATAAAATTATATTTGAAAATGGTCCAGCTTGCAAATACAATAGCAAGCTGAACTACTTTCTTATTGCACGTACAAAAGCTTACAAATTACAATCATCAAACTTTACCTAGCCTAGGAGGATGCATGCATGTGGCCTGTGGGTGGTCATGGTTCAACGAGCCAAGCGTAGCCATTGAGGCAACCACGCAATCGATGGATCTTTAAGGGGCTGTGGGCGTGAGTGGGGTGGGGCCCTTTTCTTTTTTGACAGTTTGCTTCTTTCTATTACCCTTTTTAATAAGATCATTGAGTGAGAGATCCGACATTAGAACAGAGTAGAGTATCCTCAGCTCAGCTATCGCTGAGTCTGAGTGCCATCCATTTTTTTGGCTGTACAACCCTACTCTTCCCGTCTACAAACCCAAAGCTTTATCCCAACCCAAGACAACAGGAAAAGTCAAAAAAAAATTTAAATGTCCCATTTTCCCAAGTTGAAATGAAATTCTCGTAAATTTTTAAATACATTACCAACGGAGCCTGGAAAAGGATTTGACTTGCATTGCAGACCTGTGGCCTCGAATTCAAACCTTAGTAATATAGGTGTGTGAAAGACCCCCCCACCCCCAATGGTAGTTTAGAGCATTGTTTGTATTAAAAATAAATAAAAATACACTGCCAGTAACACAATCGACAGCTTGAAAATTTGTAATAAAAAATATGTAGGCCATTTGTTAACATCCACGGTTGCTTTAAATGTTCAGCTTCACAAAAATTCAAAGGTTGTCAAAGAAAAAAAAAGCGGTACGTTTGGCACTGGCGAGTGGCGATTGTTAAGAACATGCTCGCACCAAAAAGTCGGGCCTAACAATGAGCAAACACAAAAGCATTTATAAACTAACGTTCTGTAGTGTCTGCTACTGTCTCCCACAATATCACTATACACCTAAACACACAATCCAAAATTTATATTTCTTAGTAGCAACCCTCGTTCAATTTGTGACAAGGGTACAAAACATTCATTACGGTTTGCTGTGTGTTCGGATTTTTGTTTTAATACGAAACCTGGGAGTAGCAGAAGTACCTTCTGATGCCTCAGGCCTGGTGGCTTCGACCCCTGTGATCACTAATTTGTTGGATCCACTGGGCTCAGCTGGTTTGAGTTGCACATTTGCCGACTTTATACCAAGTATCTCTTTCCTACTGTGTGGTAAGTCTCCGGAAGATACTTTTCCAGTCTCATTCAACAACTTTGCCAATTCCTTCTCCTTCTGTTTTTTCTCCTTCTTTAAGCGCTTCCGCTCCAGATACTCAGGATCATCTCGGTGCCCCTTGTCCCGCTTTCGTTTCTTTTCCTTGTCTTTCTTTTTCTCCTTTTCTTTCCCACGAGGAAGAGAATCCACCATGCCAAATGAACCACCGTTAACATCATTCCTAGGAACTGAAAGAGCTTGGAGACTTGCATACTTTTGGACATCTGCATCTTGGTTATCCTGGATATACCTAGGTGATGGATCTTCAGGCTGAGGCAGTGCAGAAACTTTGCTTGAATCAGCAGTGCACTGCAATTCCTTTCCTATATCATCACCGTCACTCGCAAGTTTTGCACTACCAATGCTGGCAGTCATCCGGGATCCAGGATCATGCCAAGAGTTAACTTCCTCAACATTTTGATTGCTATGGCTCAGAGTCTCTGGAAAATTTCTGTGAGGCGCATCCACGGATACTGAACTGCTTGGCCCATGATCAATTTCAAGATGCCCACCTTGTGACCTCTCAGCAGTTTGATTATCACATTCTTCTGCTCTACTAGTAGTAGCAGATCTTTTGACCCTGATCTTAACAACTGGCAGCTTCCGTTTATGGCTGTTGGAAATGGTATCTGCTTCCTTGAAAGGTTCGAGAACTGCCAAGCCATCCTTGAAAGGTTCTGAAACCACTAAGCCATCCTTGGAAGGTTCTGGTGCACCAAAACTACCAATGGAAGGTTCTGGTGCACCAAAACTGCCAATGGATGGTTCAGGAGCAACCAAACCACCACCGGAAGGTTCTGGAGCAACCAAACCACCACCGGAAGGTTCTGGAGCAACCAAACCACCACCGGTAGGTTCTGGAGCAACCAAACCACCACCGGTAGGTTCTGGAGCAACCAAACCACCACTGGAAGGTTTTGGAGCACCCAAACACACACTGGAAGGCTGTGGATCACCCAAACCACCACTGGAGGGTTCTGGAGCATCTAAACCATCATTTGTAGGTTCGGGAACACCCAAATCATCTTTAGAAGCTCCTGGAAAGGCAAACCCATCCCTGGAAGTTTCTGGAGCTGGAACTGATAACCCATTCATGGAAATTTCTGGAGCAGGCAGTCCATCTCTGGAAGTTTCAAGGACAGTCAAATCATCATGGGAATGGTTTGGGGCTTCAGAAGGTGGTTCCAAAAATTTACTTTCTGGAATGAAAGTAGCAAATATGTTTTTCTGCTCGTGGAAGCTTTCCGCAGCCCCTAGATGAAATGGTTTATGATCTCTGGGTACTCCATATAGTGTTGGGGCCCTGAAAATGGAGCACGGTTCAAATACAATTAATAAAAAGCATTCGCAAATATCAGTTTTTAATAAACAAATGAATTCCATATATAGAAAAAGAAAAAAAACCAAATAATGTTTTTCATCTTGACAAGTCATCACAACTAAAGTGTAAACGTTTATTATATGTAAAATAGTAAAAACAAAATAAATAGGGGAAACAGGTGCTCACCTTCCTGCAAGGATTTGTAGGATGCAGAATAAGTGATGACGAAGAAAGATATTATTAAAAGCCATCCGGCCTTCAAGCAGGCAAAGCAAAGCCACAAGAGTTTGGCTCCTAATGTTGTCATTAAAATCAGATCCACCTCTAATCTGGCATAATCTCATAGCATGCACAGCCAATTTCACCTGCCCTGCAATCAAGGAATATAATAGAATGACGGAAACAGACACCTGGAATAAATATATTCTTGAGGGTTAAAAAGGGCCTAGAAAGACAGTTTTTCAACTGAAAGTATTGACAAGAACCTCTGAAGGATGTCTCTTCATCTAAATATTTGATAAACAGTTCCAAAGCCGCGTCAATGCCTTTGCAGTGGAACTCAAGATCAAGGAGTGCTCTGCTTGCTTCAACCCGAACTTGCCATATTGCCTTGCTATCCCGAAAAGGTTTTACAAGTTCAAATACGCGATCCTGCAGCAAGTCCCAAGTACTACATGAAGTCCCAAACACTACATATAAATACAAGAAATTTGAACAGCAATGAACAGGTGAGAAATTATTCACCAGAGGAACAAAGCCCAACAGTTTTAAGGCAATCTGTGTCAGGGACCTAATGCAGCTGACTGACAAGATACCATTGTAGCTAGGCATCAACCTGGTACATGTCATTTCCAAAGACATGAAATCAATTATAGTTATTATTTGATATAATCCACTGTATTCAGTGTGAAATGAGTTAATGCACCTGTCAAATTGCAAAATCCGATCAATGCGCTTCAGAAGAGATGATAAAAAGAGAATACTCTGCCACGGAGTAAAGATAACACCAGAGCACAGTGAGATTCTCAAATAGAATAAAGGGCATAGAAGGAAAATGTGATGCATCACGCACCAAGGGCATAATTTTCTTTTTCACAGTATTGTAAATTTCATATTTGAAAATTTAAGGATTATTACATGTGGGACCCATATCAAATATTGCATGGCATGTTTTGTTTCAAAGGTTATGCCTTAATCTAGACCAATACCGATACAGAAGTGCATATTTATAATGTAGTCCACCAAAATATGTGCATATTGTATAATCTAGTCCTGCATGCTTGTAAGGTAAACCAGAACACTGTTCATCGTGAAAGATAACACTGACACATGGTAGCTTCAACAGAATCACTGAGCATTATCATATAAAACAAACCTGTTGCCCGAATTCAAGTTCTCCAACAGACTCAATTAATGCAGCAAGCCAGAAGACATCAGAGTAAGGGTTCCCATTGTTGTCATTGTACTGTGACAATTGAAGACAAAGCAAACCATTAAAAAATTGATGTTCGGAGAGTGCGGCACTTGGGGTAGTTAAAATAAAATAAAATATAGAATCCAGATTGTTTACTGACAAACAATGGTCATGCACGGCACAGAAGAAGCAAGACAAAGGATTGTGTTCTCGAGTTTAGAAAATCCTATCTGTAGGACCCAAATCTAGGAATCTATGATGTGCTCTTTCAAAACTTAGAGACTTTCTTTTCCCCTTGCAGTACATAACTCCAAAATCTTATCCTATCCAATACGGATCTCCTTTTTTTCCCTTGGCCAACTCAATCGGATAGGTAATATGGGCTTCTAAGGTGGACTATTTCTCTAAGGCAATTCCAAAAGAAATCAAGAACTTTGGTGAGAGAAAATTGTTCCAAGCGTATTGGGGGCTAGGTTTTAGGTAAGAGAGCGAGAGAGAGAGAGAGAGCCACTAAGTCTCCAGTTTCCATACTGAAATTTCTAGCCCTCTGCATGGGTGTAGGTCAAAAGGTTTAGCCAAGTAAATGTTTTGTTTCACAGTTTGGTTCCATTCAAATTATTGTACGGTTGTACCCAATCAACCCTAATTTGGATTCGAATGACAACAAAAATGGTATTTTACTGACCATAGGCCAACTGTTATGACCATAAATTTTTGTTCATGCTATATGAGAAATGGCCAAGACAATAACTACCTTCAAAAGTTGTAAAACAAACTCCACAGCCTCTCTTGGGCTTTTCTTGTCTGCAGCTCTGACCATAGCTATAGCATGTGGAATGACCTGCAAGTTAGAGAAAAAAAGAGCTACATCATTAGATCAAGAACTTTACAGAACATATGCTTCTTCCAGATGGTCCTTGAGAGGAGACATACATTACTATCAATAATGATGATCATAGAAACAGCATCTATCCAATTCATAGCTTCCAATGTCAAATACATAAATGACACTTGTTGAATGAGTGTTCTGGACAGCTAATTCAGAACTAACATGTACACAGTAGCAGTACTGCACATCTATGTCAGAAATATATATATATATATATATATATATATACAAACGTCGATGTGATGTATCTATGTTGATGGGTCATAAAGGCACATAAAATGAAATTGCTTTAGTGTTTTGTGTTAACTAAAGGAATGGCTACCAACTGATTCATTTTATTGCTAATTCTTTGAAACAGGTGATACAAAAGTGTTTTGTGTTAACCAAAGGAATGGCTACCAACAATGACACATCACAAACAACTTATTACATATCCTACCTCGTTGCATTACCTCAAGAACAAAGTACTCAGAAATATCATGAAAGTCATTTGGCCTGGAAATAATAACAAGAAACAAAACTTTGTTAATTGGTATTTTTGAAGTAAGCTCTCCACCATTTGAAGTCCAAAATACACATTTACGAAGAACGTACTTGGGGAGTCCAATGTTCGCATCAAACCTTCGACTTTTATAAAATTTCACTAAATGGAGTAGACCAGCCCAATCAGTATCCTGCAAGACAATCAGATGTCAATAGCAAAAATTGGCATCTCAAGATACAGAAATAAACAATGAATAGATCATTCCAATCCGACTGTACAAGCTAGGGTTGAAAAAATACCAAGACCACCGATTCAAGGACTCAATTTGAAATACCCTTCCATAAGATACTCTTTCTTTTTCTTTGTTAAGGAAACCCGAATATTATAACCAAACAAAATTTGCAATTATAGGTGATAGAAGAACTAGAAGTTCAATTAGATTTTAAACAAGCAATGTGACGAATAAAAAAGAATTAGCATTACTCTAGATTACTAAGTTATGAAGGTTGCTGAATCGCCTCACTAGAAAATATCAGATAGTGTTTCTCTGTTAAGAACTGAAAAAAAAGAAGTAAATCTGTGAAGAACACTAGATACAAATAACTAAAAGTAAAGGGTTTAGATATTTACACGAACCTATTTCAAGATTTTAACAATGAAGATCACAACTCAAGTAAATAACGGCTTCCAAGCATAATAGATAACACTATAATGTATAACAGTTTTAACACAAATGATAATAATATTACCTCAGATGCTGTACTTGCCAATGCAAATGCGGCCTCAATTCGAACTCTCCAGAAGGCCTTGAAACCAAAGAATAAAACTTCAGAAATTTACACTCCAAGATACACATAATTCCGCACCAAGTATAACTCTGAGAGTGACTAAAACCTTGGAGTCAATGAGGAAATTATTGAGAGCATTAACAACAGAAAAGGGAAGCTGCGGTAAGGACTCCAGTGTTGCAATTGCTTGTGCCTGAGCAACAACATCTTTGTCCTTCTCCAGCTGATTAATCTGATATGGCATACCAACGCTAAAAATAGTCAAGGACTAAAGAACTTATTTACCATAGCAGAGAGAAAATCCATTAGTAAAAGCTCCCCAGTAAATAACCCATATATTAAAAACTCCATGAAAGCATATAGAATGACCATAATCTCATTCTTACCCACATCTGTACAGGTTGATTGAAATGAATTTCAGCAAGATATTCCATTTCTGGGTCTGCCCTCATCCACAACAACGGTGATTCCATACTACCAAAAGAAAATTTTCAACATGCTGGAAATACCAAATAGACATTCATCCAAGAATAAACTGTCAAACCGCATTTAATGTCATACCTGGAACGCATATCTAGAGCCGGAGCACCATCCCCATTATCATCAGCCCCATCTAGTTTTGAACCCTTTTTAGGCTTTTGAAAGCGTCTAGCAGCAAGCTTTGAATGGCATTGTATTTCCAGCAGCTGCCATACTTCTCCAGCCATTGGCAGAACTGGATGATCAAATGTACCATCAAGCTCATGAGCCCTGATACTCATCATTCCAGGCCATCCATTGTCACCGTCTCGCTTTTCAGATTCTGGATTTGCATTAACAACAGAGGCACTTGAATCCGACAAGCCTGTGCACCCTCGTAAAACTGCCAATTCAACCATATTCTTCCTCTTGTTATAGGAGAAGCCCATCCTTTCAATTTTAGTGCCAATGAAAGAACAGCATATTAGTTACTGAATCTGTAAAAGAGATCCAGCACGAACAAAAGGAGTAACATGTAGCAGATGCACGATACCTCAAGACTGGGCAACCACACAATTCTACCCATCGAGGAAAAAATTCTTTAAGAAATGGACGCTCAAGATTACCAACCTTATTAGCAAAATGCCTAAACTGCACGACACAAGATATGGTATAAGACTAGAGAAAAGTTAATGAACTCTATAACTGAAATAACCTTCGCATAATAAACAGAAGCCATTGCGGCCAATAGTTTTAGTCCAACAATATGTCAAAATAGATGTTCATACCTCCTTCGTACTAAGGGATCTCAAAGGACGGGTCTTATCTTGAGCCCTCAAAACTATTGTCTGCAAAATCTGTACACCAGAGGAGAACAAAACCACAAACCGTATGGTATCAGCTGGCAAGAACTTAACAACTATGATCAATTCATATTTACACCTCCGTGAGTTGCATGCACCAAACCAACAAATTAGATTAGAGAACTGTAACTTAGCATAGTGTAACCTCTGTTGAATAAAGACTAGTACAAAGCAAACAGAGTTTAAAAGTTGGTCCCCTTCAATTTGCAAAGTCATTAATTGAGTTCTAGGAACTCCCTACTATTAAGTATTTTCATAAAATAATTCCACACAAAACATACTAAAAACTCTCTCATGCAATCCCCTTCCTCCAGTTCCTACCATTCCTTCAGATCACATCCTGTCCATGACTGAACTATATATGTTTTCAATGTTTCCTAAACAGTAAATTACATGGACTCTAGCATGTAGGTCAGATATGGTCATAAGGATACATGTTTGATAACTCACAAGAAATTCAAGTTTTAGGATTACAGGAAAGAAACCAAAATGGGGTATGATTCTGAGACCATAGCTTCAACAAAGTAGAAAGAAAACTTCAATAGCCCCAAAGAAACCTCTTTATGAGAAATGCTAGCTACCTTCCCTTATTGCCTTCCCTTGCCCTTCACATTGACTTTATGTCACGTGTATTCCACCCACACATAAATCTATGAATTTAATGTGATCAAATACTTTTTATTCTCATTACAGGTAAAATATTAGTATTTTGCATTAAATACATAGAATTATGTGTGAGTGGAATACATGTGGCATATATTGAATGGGGAAGGCCAGAAGGAGAAGGTAAGAAGGAAGGTAGCTAGCACTCCTATATAATGTAACATCCCAAAGCACAAATATTTTCAGCCCAAATAAAGACTCTGACTTGGTTAAATTAATCAGCCGTTATGACTTGGGTCTGAATACAGGGCCAATAACGGAGTCATAGAGGCTTTTGACCAAATTTACCAAATAAAAATTAACAAACTAAGGAAAAGCAGCTAACAGAAAACACAAGTCTACGGGCCAATAACAGAGTCATAGAGGCTTTGAACAAATTTACCAAATATTAAAATATATAAAAAAAAACCTATGGAAAAGCAGCTAACAGAAAGCTCAACTCTACAACATCTTAATTGATAATATTCGACCATGTTGGGTCTCAATAAATAAGGTGAAAGAAAAAGCATGATGAAACAGAAGAAATCAGTGAAAGCGACAAACTAACTCAATTCAATCTAAATTTCTTACTTATCAGAACGGTTCATAATAGAGCAACAATTTCCTAGGATTCTTACTTTACGGAAAGACTCGGGTCCCATCTGCTTTTCCAACATTTGAAGGATTGCCACCTTTGTAACAAGTTCACTCAGTCAATAGGTGAAGATGGAGAAAAAGTGAACATATTGATATTCCATAGTAATAAACAAAACATTCAACATGAACTCACAGATTTCCATGACCTAATTTTGCTGTATATTCCAATGCATTGAGTTCCGTACAAATCCTTACAAGAAGCAGCAGAGCTTAAAGCAGTTGCACCACTATCATCTGCTTTGCAAACAGCACAATTTGCCTGCAATTCCAGAGGGGGAAGGAAAACATTGTCAACAAGAATTCAAGTATAAGAAAATGCAACTTACGCTATAGTTTTTACCTTCTTTTGCCCAAGGGAAGACAAAGACAGAACAAACTAGAAGTAGGAGAGTGAAAGAGTAATGATAAGTAGAAGAGATACTTTTTAGAAGACAAGAAATCATGAAAAAGATTTCCTTGATACAAGCCCAAAGGACAAGGGTTGCAATACTTAAGAAATCAGAGTCTCTATAATGATCAAGACTTCATCTGTTAAATTCAATGATTCCTCATTACCCATTCTACAATATATATATATCACTTATTTGCACAGCAAAATATATTAACTATTAAGTATGTGGTTCATGCACATTCTTGTGAGAAAGCAAACCTTATATCTTCGATAGCGGGCCTCATTATTTCCCAAATATTTTTTGATAAACAAATCTGTCAAAAACCCAGCGAGACCATCCAGCAGCCACTCTGACAATATGAGTTAAGCAACCATATCAGAGCCAATGGATTTTCCCCAACCAAAAAAAAAAAAAACACTTAATAGAACTATTCAGTACCAATGATCTAAATTCATAATAAGTATTACAAGCCATCACACACTACTAGCTTACCATCATTAGGTGCCTCGGGGGTGATATAGACACCAAACCATTGTCTTGCCAGGGCAAATGCAAGTTTAATCCTTGTGTCAATGGTCTGTTGTGAAAAGTTATACACACATCAGTTTAATAGGAATAGAGGTGGCAAGTGACAGGAATAGAAGACTTATTTTCTTGATAAGTGAAAAATACGAAAGACATGCACTCTTTAGAAGCTCATGGCAAAACTGCAATGACAAAAGCTTATCCTTTCATTATCATGAATATACCACTTATAGCATAATACAGGACAAAGGAAGAGTCAGAGAGGACTTCATTTTTTCAAATAGTGACAAACAAAGAAGACATGCATTATTCTTTCATGTCAAAACTACAATGAAGAAGCTTATCCATTAAAATCATTAACATGCTATATCGTCGATAAAAACCACAATCTTATTGGGAAAAATGGGAGGAAAGGCATTTTAACCACAAAGAAACACTTTAAATATAGTGGTCAGAATATCTGAAAAGTATCTTTATTGTTGTCTAACCCCAGAGTCTTAAAAGCGGAGAGGTGAATAGCAAGACTTTCTATAATTTTAGCATTCTTAGTATGAATACATCTTGCTTAAGTTAGCTTAATGTTCGGGTATTCATTGCCTGTTACATTTATCAAACCTCCACAATGGATGCTAGACCTATATGCAAGCAAATCTTGCTTCAATGTGAAATCAATTCATCATATGTATGATACATGAAATTTATCCAGACCAGAACTGAACTCCTAGATAATATGGGGAAAAACCAAACCTGATCAATGATCTTCTCATCAAACAAAACTTGAGAACTGAAAATGCTCATGGAGGCCCCCGAACATAATGATGATACTGCCATCTCAGGCTCAATAAAAACTTGCTTGTATGACCCAAAAGGAAAGTTTATCGAAAGGTAATCCTTATAACAGCTGTGGAGTAAAAACTTAATATTAAGGGAATGATGTATGATGTAAAACATGAAGAAACACATCATGAAACTAAACAGACAAAGTTATATGACTAGGAAGACAAACCTAAATGCACCATGAAAAAACTCTACAGTATTCCGAAGCTTTGACATATTAGCTGGCAAGCACATGTGAGATATTAGACCAAGTTGGTGATCAGGAAGGATTTCAAAAGGTGCAACCACCAAAGATATCCACCGAGCACTAACTGGAACATCTAATCTATAAACATATGTTTTGCGAGGAGGATCATCCTTGCTCAAAACCTGCAAAGAATTTGCTAAACATAGTTACGACATCAACAAACATTAAACACCCATCTGATACAGTAATACTAGATATGGTCATTGACTGGCGAAATACACCTATTTAACAAAAAACTGCACATAGAGTGTAAGTCAGTTAATTTGATATCAAGATAGGAACAATAACCCAAGCATCAAGGAATGCCCTAGATGTAATTGTAATTATCCAATTACATCCATAATTGTTGCAACCTATATTTGCATTATGACTTATCTCACACTACCACTATCTCCAATAGATACTCAAGTTTAAGCCACAATGCTTGGTTCTATAACAAATTGTTCAGTTTCCTCTATATAGATATTATATACATATAAACCTTGATTCTCAAGTTGGAAATTTAAGCCAAATTTCACAGACCCTCCAGAAGATCGACTTTTGTATCAGTATCTAGTCCATCTGCATGAGGATCACATGGGCAGTGGTCTTCAATAGAATAAGGGTTAGCTCAATCTATCAATATCCTTGTCACATACCATACCAGCAAAAGCAGAATTTTCATGTAGAAAGGCTACCATATGACAAAACTCCAGATCCTAAGAAATTTATTGCTAAATTCATGAATGAGAAAACTTTCACATTGGCCCAACCAAGAGGGAACACCAAATATCTCGTGCCACAGAAAACACCCCAAACAAATATCATAATAATGACTATGAGTCCTAAGACCTTTAGCTGGTTGTCAAATAGCAGACTAGACCTATTAAAATTGGCACAATTCATCTCAATCGAGAAGCTTGATTGAGACTTCCATTAGTTAATTGTCATCTTGCTATATGCATAAAAAGATTGAGAATCAAACGACTGTTACAACTTCATGGTTCCTATATAAAAAGTAGGATTAACTACATTTTACTCCCTGCAGGTTAGGGTCATTATCAAAATGGGCACCGAGGTTTCAATTTCATCAATATTGAAACCCAACGTTTTTTAATATGACTAAATTATGCACTCCGTCAACTTCACCATTTGATTTTCTGTAAAATTGTTATCAAATTACACACACCATTGTTATTTTCGTCATTGTTTTCTTTTACACATCAGCATAATCAAACGGGGAAGTTGATGGAGTGCGTAATTTGGTCAGATTTAAATACGTTGGGTTTCTTCTTTTTTTGATAAAAAAAACGTTGGGATTCATATTGATGAAATTGAAACCTCGGAGCCCCTTTCGATAATGACATAAACCTGAAGGGAGTAAAATGTAGTTAATCCTAAAAAATAAGAATATAAATGGTGAAGAGACAAAAAAAAACTAAATGTTGGTTTACAATTTGCTAATTCATTAAGAGCGAACCAACGATCATGTAATATCAATTGTAAAAGAGGGAATAGGATTGTTCATATATGAAAATATTGTAAATACTGACTAGATAAGAAAATTATCAAGATAATTAAAGTGGAGGAACGTAAAACAAATATAGTTTCTTTTCTATCTTGTCATTTACATGGATCCAGGAAGGCAACAGTCTCAATTGCCTATGTACTGCCTTTTTTTTTTCTAAGGAAGCACTGTTCCTGGTATCCAGGATTTACACACCTTATCCTTTTTCAAGGAACTACTAGCTGCGTACTCCAGTATACTCAGCCCTCATCAGCCTAGAAGTGCGGCCATTTGCAATGGTTGCTTTTTTTGCACTCAAAAGCAAGATAAACTTTCCACACTACGTATGTACTGCCCTTAACAATAGTGTTTGTCCAACCACCAACGTTAAAGTTCCACTCAACAGAGTGTCGATCCAATAGATGCCTGCGGTGAGCGTGGATCGAACACGCGACCTCAGATATTCAGTCTGACGCTCTCCCAACTGAGCTATCCCCGCAAATAATGCACCAATGAGGAATCGAACCCCGGTTTATATCGTGTCAAGGCAAAAATCACAAAAAGGGGGTAAGAATTTACTGAATTACTCTCTTCCTTTCATGACAATTTTCCTTACATCTTTTATCAAAAGTATCTATTTCGACTGATCTTCCTCTATTGTTTGCTAACCACTGTTTTAAGGGGTTGTCAGCAAGAAAATTAGAATACACACCCATTGGAATCAATTTTTTGAAAAATTGGAATCAATTAGTTAGGTGCAACCCAACAAATCACAGATTATACCTATTAAATTTAGATTTTATACAGTTATACTTCCTTTGTTGTGCAATTCCACTTTGCACACTGGTTATTTGATTCATCAAAAGCATGTGCACTTTTTCATGGCAAATACACATTAAGATGGCACTTGAACATGAAAAGACATGTTCTATCATTCATCTCACCTGGTATAGTAAGCTTCCAGTGCTAACAGCCACAAGATTTTGTGCAACAGTAAACTCCAGATCATAGCTGAACATGTAATAATCAAATGAATATACCGAAGGTTGTGAATACGCAAAACTACCAAAAGAAGGGCACAATTAGACAGTTAGTACCAGCAACTCTGTGAACTTTCATCCATACAAGGGAACCAGCATCGTGCACGCCGTATCTGGTTATCAGTATGTAGAACAGTATCATGAAAGTGAATTCCTGTCTCTGCTTTCTCTACCCAATAATCAATACGAACCAACCGCACATTCTGCACCAACACCAACCTATATGAGAAACCATAAATAAAAAAATACATTTGCCACCTATGAAGCTATGAACCCTCACCGCGAAAATTCTAAAGAAGCGCAGGTCAACCCAAAAACTGAACTATATGCAAGTTTTTTTCACCATCCTAACCATTTACATCAAGCCAGAACATTGAAAACCCACATCAACAATTTTAAACTCACAAACCACAACCACAACTATATATCATAACCTGCTTGGCTTCCCCAGAGGAATGTTGCACCTCATTATCCACAACCAGTTGCTCCTGCAGTTCGCTTCCGGCCTTGAATGCCTTACAACAATTGATCAGTAAATTCGGGACCAATTCTCTCTCAAGAGCCGATATATAAGTGGAACCTGCCGCATCGGCAGCATAGCTCGGAGACGTAACCCAACTCCATCTCTTCTCGCTTTCCGCATCTTTATGATTACTATGCGGGTAGTACTCAAACTCAGTCTGCTCGCCGTCGACTGAAACACTCTCAATCCCCAGGTTTTCTGCGTGTAAACCTACAATCCCAATTTCTGGGACGGAAATCTTCAACTCTGTGTACCTACAAACCCAACAAACACAAACAACAAAATTAAGCAACATTAAGACTAACCATCCAAAATTATAACAATTTTTGGTTCCTCGAGCTCCCTAGTTACATTTCAACTAGAAAAGACCTCAATTGAATCCTTTCACGAATATTGAAAGCTCCAAGTTTGAATTCGCTCAAAACAGATAAAAAGACACCAAGAAAACCGTGAATAATTGTCCATGTGTGTGGCAGTGAGGGCTGACACGAACCCATAAATGCGACGCTTATCGAGGTCGACGGAGAGGCAGAGCTTCTGATGACGAACGACTGGCCCGGAGTTGTCGGGCTTGGCGTCCTCATTCTTGGGCTTGCGAGGCTTCGCCATGGTCGTACGGAGCCTAACGAGAGAAGGAGAGATCGAAGAGCAAGCTCGCGAGCTCACTAGCTTTGTATCTTCTATCTTGAATCTGTTTTCGCCGAAAGAGAAAAATGAAACGAGGGTTTTATTTATAGACGCACTCACGGAGGCACGGACTCACGGCCTTCTCTCTGGTTAGGTTACTCTCTCACCTCTTCGGTGACGACCGAAGCGCTATGCTTCTCATCTTGACCGTCCACTTTTTGATAATACTGATCTACGGTGGATGGAAGATCTTTCCTGGAGTTGACCGTTGGACAACAATGCTCTTCTTTTTTTCTTTTTCTTTTTTCTGTAGAAAAAACCGTAGCACTATCCTTTTCATCTTGACCGGTCCTTGTGTTGAAGATACTGCTCTACCGTGGATTGAACGTCGGACAACAACTTTCTCCGAATTGTCATTCGTCGACTTCCTTGAACCTTTCATCTCTCCCATCAAAGTTCCATCTGCTCACGATACACAGAGCGGATCGCCGGCTCGCTTCCAATCAGGTTAGAACTCATATACGGAACGAGGGCGGGCCGTGGAAAATTTGCATTGCTTCACTTCACATTGATTTTTTTTTTTTTTTTTACAAATAATTTTCAAACGAGTAAAAATTCAGAATTAGACATCAAATCAAACCCCAACCAAGAAAAGATTTTTTTATACTAATTAGACAGAAACAAAAGCCATAATTCCAGACACCCTAGATCAGAACAAAGCAAACGATTTTGTGGAGAAGAAAGAATAACACACCCACCATTTGGGGGGAAATGCATAATTAGATTAAGAAAATGTAAAATCCCTGATACACCCACCAGCTGCAAATGCAAATGCAAAACCAATGGGTCTTGGTTGAAGAGAAATTCAATACATTTCGAAGAACAATAACAAAGGATTTCGTGGAATAAAAAAGTAAGGTAAGGTAACTGTACAAAAGGTTCCCATCTGTTTGAATAAAAAAGTTGCTGGATAAGGAAGGGAAAAAAAAGTAGGGGGTTTCACTAAAACACCCAAAATAAAAATGAAATTATTAAAAAACCCAACATCCAAAACACTTTATAAACACACCCAAAATCCATCATTACACACACTCAAAACCCATTTATAAACACACCCAAAAAATATACAATTGTTGATTTTGGGTTGTATTTCTATGTTTAAATAGTGTTTGAGTTTTTTTTATAAATACATGTCTAGGATTGGGTTTATTTATAAATTTGTAAAAAAAGTATTCCTGCTGTCGCGTAATAACTAGAGATTCAAATACATATAAAACTCATATGATGTTGTGTGTAAAAAATCCCACAAATATTATAATATAATATGATGTTGCAGTTACCACTTCCTCTGGAAAATTTTACATTCAGAAGAAGAGTCAAGCCAAAACAGGTCAACAGAGGCAAATTAAAATGACCTAGACTATATTATAGGAAATTTTTTCTTCTAGGTGGTGGCTCTCCGAGGCTTCTGAATTCGCATATTTGAGGTGCAAATTTTCCTACAATTTCTTATTTCAAGCTGCCTGGCGGCTATTTCTTCCAGCTTTCTGGCGGCTATTCCCTGCTTAGCTTCGTCTTTCTGCAAAACCCAATTATATTACAAAAAACTAAACTCAAAGGCTAATAAAAACACCTATAAACATGCAAACAATTGAGTCTCTTGATCCAGTCTTTCAATAAATAAAAAGATTTCATGGAAGCACATTTTTTTCACCTTTGCCATTGTCGTGTAATTCCCCCCAACCAGAAAAGAATTCTCATCCATAGTGCATTCTTGTTTATTCGAAATAGGTTCATAATCTCCAAAATCACTGAGTCATAAAAATGAAAAACCTTGTTACATAAATAATGTAACAAAACTCCAACGCACCTTATTAATGTTATTGATGAAAACACATGAAATGTGAAGGAAACTTACGAAGTAAAGCAGAAAACAAGCCAGAACCAATCAAGGTCCTTGATATCCACAGAATGAACAGTTGAATTTATGGTCTTGATCATATCTCTTCCTCCATCTCCAACAACAACTTGAAATGTGGTGATACAAAGAAATTGGACCTCGATATTTACATCGCAACAACCGGTCTTCACATGGAAAAAGTCAAGGTTCCCCAAATGAACTAAATACTCTGTCTTATAGTCACAAAATGGCCATGGCGGGCTCGCAATCTCCAGGCCTCGCAATACGAACATTTTTCTTAGGGAGTATGCAATAATATCGTCATTACCTTTGTCCATACTAAAAGAGAATCCTATAAACTCATCCCCATGTAAGGCACATATAGTCTTGCCGACGACCACGGCCCTCCCATGGAAAGGAGCATAACAAATAGAAGTTTCAACTTGCACCCGATTCCATCGCTTTCTACTCTCATGAAAAGCAACGACATCGAAATTATTTTCTTTCCACCCACACAATGAAAACAAAATAACGCCATAACAAACAGCATAACCAGTTATATCCATATAGGTGTCATAATGTCTATAAAATGGAAAAGAAGGCATTTCCTCCCAAATATTCCGATCGGGATCATATCTCTCAAATGAGGGCTCCGAACTTAGTGGGAAGCATGATGGACTTGCAACACAATAAATCTTGTCATATGCAGACACAACAGTTGCTATTGATTTAGGAGCTAGGGTAGGAGGAATAGATGAATGTGTTAATCTATTATTGTTGGTGTCAATAATATATCCACCTTCCTGCATAAGAATGTATAATTTGGAGCGGTTGAAATTCCGTGCAGCTTGAATGCATATACCCTCACAGAACTTGGCAACAAGTCCAACTACTGGGGGTTCATGAGTGACTCCTGCTCCGTGTTTGAATTTCACTTCATAGATTGCATTAGAGTATTCGCGTCCATAAGAAGACACCAATAAATATACAGATCTAGTTGATGCATGCTCCCAATCCACAGGCAAGCTGCTGGACAGAGAAGAGAGATATGTACATCATTTAAATCAAGTTAATCTTTTCAAACACCTACCTTAGAGTAAATTAATCTTTTCAAGCTGGACGGGCAAGCTACAGCATCTACTTTAGTAAGCACATACACGTATATAGGCATAAATACAAACAATACAGTAAGAATGCATGCATCAATAAATAAACCTGTCCATTAATTTCCTACAAACTGCGAATGATAGTGTGGGAGTAGATAATTTATCTGGTAGAAGCTGGTTATTTTTCCATGCAAGAATCTTTGAATAATTAAAGATGCATAACTTAAGCAAAATTCTCCGAGAAACTAAAACAAAAATAAAATTGATCGACAAACTTGAAGAAGAAAAATGCGAACCAAAGAACATCAACAATTTTACAGAGAAACAACAATTAAAAAAGATAAAATTACTAAGCAATGCACTGACCTTGGATAAAGCTTAACGGCCTCATGGTTGGGACTGCCGTCAACCACCGTGGAAATTGGAATGGCCGTCGTTACGTGTGGGATGGGGAGTAGTAAGCAAAGCTCCTCCGTTATTGATTTTGTCAAATCAAACAGTTGGCCCAGAGATTCCTCCATCTCCGGTATCTTGCCCAGAGATTTCTCCATCTCCAATATCTTGCCCAGAGATTTCTTCATCTCCCATATCTTGCCCAGAGATTTCTCCATCTCCGATATCTTGCCCAGCAGATCATCTTGGCATGAAGCCACATGGTCTTGACCCGAGGTGAGCTTAGCGACGGTGGTAGGTTGAGACATGGTGCCGGATGATAGGACCTCTGCTATTGATAAAATTCCAAATTGAGGCTGGGCAAAGGGAATGCCGCGGCCGTCGAAAATTCTAGAAATAAAGATTGAAGAGCAGATGTTTTGTAAAGTCTGAATTGCACGGAGCATGTATTTATATAATGAACTAATTAATCTTGCTAGACACAGGAAACTATCTTTTTATTATTTTTTTATAGGAAGAAACAGGAAAATTATTATTATTATTATTTCTTTCTTTTTTTGGAAGGTATAAACAGGAAATTTTTATTTATATATATATTAGGAAGAAACAGGAAACTTTCGCATCAAACAAAAAAAAAAACTTAAAAACAGGAAAGTTATTCTTTTCTTTTTGGACTGAAGAAACAGCAAACTAAGAAATAATATAGGAAGCATGAAAAAGACTTTCCCGCATATCGTAACACGCCCTTTCATGATGTTATGCTGCTTCCCAGTTTCTTTTCTTTGGCCTCATCTCATGTTACCCTTTTTATGATTTTTGGGTTTGTTGTTTCTCGTTTTATGAGATTCGGTTTTGGGGCCAATTGAGTAAGTGGTTTAGTTTGAAACTCTCCTATATAACTAAGGGGTTATGACTAATTATAATTTACCATCCTCCTCCCTCCTGGATTTATCTCACTCAGTATAGTTTTTTGCTTCACTCTTGTTCGTTAATCAAAGGTGCCGCTGGACCTCTCTTTCAACTCCGTATCGTTTTTGCTTCTTTGTCCAGGATAATCAAAGGTAACATTATGCTTTCTCATATACAATCTAGTTTTTCTTATTCTTTTTGAACATTGTGTAGGTTTTTTCTACTTGGCTAAAAGTTGTGCATCTCGGTCTTTTTAGGATCTTTTTTAAGCTAACAAACTATCGGTATTGCAAACTGATTTATATTGTTCTTGGTTGGTAATTAATATGTTTGCAAAGTTCTCTCAAAAAAAGAAAATATTTGCAAAATAATCTATAAGCCTCTTCCAGCTTCATATGCTACCTCTCATAAGCTTTCTCTCACGCATCTCTCTTGCAATTTACTTAAAATCCAGCCACTAAATTCTTTCAAGGATACTTTTTTGGGTTAAGAGATTTCACTAAGTTAACTAAAATAATAGTATTGTTTGTTTTGTATTTCGAAGAAAAACTGTTTTTCAAATTTTTTGTCGTGAATTTTCGTTGATGTTCTCCTTTATGTTGCATATCTACTAGTCACTCTTCCTTGCTTTCCTTGTTTTTTATTTTATTTTAATGTATGTTAAATATTGTGTAAAGAAATTTATGAGTTTACAATTCATGTGTTGTTTGTACCGTTTAAATTTGTTGCTAAATTGATCATTTTAGGTTGTCTATTTTTTTGTTGTTGCTAGGTTTGTCTAATCACAGTTTTTTCTTGTATTTAGCCTGTTTCGAGTTTGTATCCGTTTCCAATGTTGGTCCTTAATTGTGTGTGTAAGGATATCTGAGTTTTCTAATTGTTTTACATTTTATGGATATAATATCGAGAAAAAAAAAAATCAAATCACCTAATTTTTAAGTCTTAAATTTTCAGGTAATGGAAACTGACAATAATTTCTACGAATACGCCCAACATGAAGTATGTAACAATGGCATAAGTACTGTTGTAATTGGTGCTCGAGTCAGCTTCTACATGTTTCACTTTGATTATCTTAGTGGAAAAAACTACTATGAAGGGGAACTTTACTCTAAGGAAGATGATCATGGAACACGTGTGACATTTTTAAATATGGGCGATGGGGAAGAATCCGAAAGGACAGTGAATGAAAATTTTCATTTGATGACAAGAGTGTCTGATAGAAGAATTCTCCGACCATTGATGTTTGCATTTTGCAAACAAAAACCAATGGAAGATACGACCATTGATGTGGCTGAAATGGCAGCTATGGTGAAAGGTTGGTGGAGTTTGTGCTTTGATAGGTTTGACATGACACTATCTGAGTGGTTAGACAAAGTAGAGGAAATCGGTGATGCTGATAAGGTCGACTTGAATGATGGCAACGGATGCCTAAGTGAATTCTGGCGTATTACAATACGGTGAGCGTAATAATTATTTTTGTTTTAGTGCTGTTAATTTATGGTATGGTTAACTAATGTATCCCATGATTTGACAGAGAATTACTGGAGCAAATTTCTCACATTCATGGATGTGGACTCTACCATGGTTCTTTGAGTGAACTGACCAATTACGTTTTTGTTGGCGATCAACTTAAACTAATAAAAATCGGAGGTTGTTTGGATAACCTTGATGAAGTTGACCAAAGTTCGAAGAAAATAAAAGACTTGAAAGATTTCAGGGACTTGTTGAAGGGGATGATGTGTCCAGGTTTTCAATGGCTTGAGCGAGATAATTTTTTTAATTGTTTTGACAAAGATACAGAGTTCAGGTAAGATATTTTGAACTATTTTTCTTGGTGAATTATATCTTGTTAAATGTGTTTATGAGTTTTGTTTTGTTTATGTTTTTCCTCTTTTCAGTTATACAAACCATGTAAAAAAGCTGGTGGACCACCCATTTTTATTGAGTCCCGTTGAAAGGATGCGGTACTTGAGAAATACTCATCATGATCTTAGCCAGTCTTCTCTCCTCAACTCTAGACTTGAGTTACAAGTGTACCAGAATTGGAACAGTTCGCCCAAGGATTTTGAGACGTTTCTGTATAAAATCTATCGTTATCGTAAGTGCAGGAAGTATAGAGGTGTGTACCCCTCGGATCTTCTGAGGTTCATGCGTAATGTGTACGAACATTATAAGTCGTATGATCAAAATTTAACGGATGCCAATGTAGACGCTATTCTCAAAAGGCGTTGGCCTGGTTTTTTGGATCAAGTTCATATATTGACTTAGATTGGAGCTCACAATTTGGGAAGATATGATTTTGGTGGATGATGAGATGAATAGCTTAGCACAAGTATTTTCTTTGACTACTACAGTTGGATAACATCATGTTGGTATGATATATAATTCTTTGTTTGGTGTGAACAATTGATAGAAGAAATTTTGATGTGCCTGGTTGTTTGCAATTATACTTGGCATTTAAGTTATTACGAGATAATTCTTTTCTATCATATCCAATCGAAGAAGAATATCACCTGTGAAAAACTTTTAAGTTATTAGGAGTTATGGGCCCAGCCAAGAGGGAACACCAAATATCTCTCGTGCCTCAGCAGACTATGAGCCCATAAGACCTTTAGCTGGTTGTCAACTAGCAGACTAGACCTATTAAACTTGGCACGATTCATCTCAATCGAGAAGCTCGATTGATACTTCCACTAGTTAATTGTCATCCTGCTGTACTGTATGAATAAAAGATTGAGAATCAAACGACTATTACGGTTGATATTTCATGATCGTTGGTTTACAATTTGCTAATTTATTACAAGCGAACCAACGATCATGAAATATCAAACTGTAAAAGAGAGACTAGGATTATTGTTCATGATATGAAAATATTGTAAATGCTACTGACTAGATAAGAAAGTTATCAAGATAACTAAAGTGAAGGAACGTAAAACATATATGGTTTCTCTTCTATCTTGTCCTTTACACGAATCCAGGAAGGCAACAGTCTCAATTGCCTATGCACAGCCTTTTTTTTACCAAGGAAGCACTGTTCCTGGTATCCAGGATTTACACACACCTTATCCTTCTTTTGCTTTTTCTTTTTTCTAAGGAAGCACTATTAGCTGTGTACTCTAGTACGAGTATATCCAGCCCTCAGAGCATCCACAGTGGGGAGGTATATATGGGAGTGTATGTTAAATATACACCCCGAGTCACCAGAATCGTCTCCAATGGGGAGATATAAATGGATGTAAATATACATCACCACCATGGGGGATGTAAAATAAAATGTATATTTACATCTATTTTTACATCCCTTGCATGCGGGACCCACCTGAGAAAAGAGAAGAAAAATGAAGAAAAGTCAACATAAACAGCTGGGACCCACGACTACACCCCCGAATTTACACCCTCCCATTGGAGCAAAAAACATATTTACACCCCCCAGTGAATGCTCTCATCAGCCTAGAAGTGTGGTCAGTTGCATTGGTTGCTTTTTTCGCACTCAAAAGCAAGATAAACTTTCCACACTATGAACATATTGCCCTTAACAATAGTGTTAGTCCAACCACCACTATAAAAAATAAAAAGAAAGGCAACGTTCATCATTATTTGGTGACATTTGGTGACTAATGGGGGTAACTAAAGGCTTTAGTCACCAAAAAATGCCTTTTTTGGTGACTTTTGTAGTGCACCAAAGTTAATGTTCCACTCAACGAGCGTCGATCCAATAGATGCTTACGGTGAGCGTGAATCGAACACGCGACTGAAGATATCTTCAGTTTGATACTCTTCCAACTGAGCTATCCCCGCAAATAATTAATGCACCAATGAGGAATCGAACCCGAGTTTATATCGTGTCAAGGCAAAAATATACAAAGGGGGTAAGAATTTACTGAATTACTCTCTTCTTTTCATGACAATTTTCGTTACATCTTTTATCAAAAGTATCTATTTCTACTGATCCTTCAATTGTTTGCTAAACACTGTTTTAAGGGGATGTCAACGAGAAAATTAGAATACACACCCATTGGAATGAATTTTTTGAAAGACACCCATTGGAATGAATGAAATACCTATTAAAGTTAGCTGCAACCCAACAGATCACAGAATATACCTATTAAATTTAGATTTTATGCTGTTATACTTCCTTTGTTGTGCAATTCCACTTTGCACACTGGTTATTTGATTCATCAAAGCATAGGCACCTTTTTCCATGGAAAATACACATTAAGATGGCACTCGAACATGAAAATACATGGGTTCTATCATTCATCTCACCTGGTATAGTAAGCTTCCAGTGCTAACAACCACAAGATTTTGTGCAACCGTAAACTCGATCCAGATCATAGCTGAACATATGTAATAATCAAATGAATATACCGAAGGTTGTGAATATGCAAAAATACCAAAACAAGAGCACAATTAGACAATTAGTACCAGCAACTCTGTCAACTTTCATCCAACTAAACACTCAAAAGGTACTTCAAAATCGCACCCCAGACACGAGGCGACTGGTCGTTTTATACAAAGACGAACCTGTAACTTTCTGCCAAAAACGACCGGTCACTTTTCACAGATCCTTCATATTTGAAAAGTCTTCTACAGGTTTGTACCCGTCGGATCTTCTAGGGTTCATGTGTAATGTTTACAAACATTTTTAAAGTCGTATGATAGCACGGGGGCGGATATCAACATAGACACTATTCTCAGAAGGCATTGTCCTGGTTTTTGGATCAAGTTCATATCTTGACTTAGATTGGAGCTCACAATTTGGGAAGATATGATTTAGATTTTTTTTTTTTAATCAGAAGTATTTTCTTAGAGTTGAGATCACACATTGGAGTCTTATTTGTTCTCGAACATATATAACAATACTGTTTTCAGAGAGGTTATAATAAGATTCAACGGTAAAGGATCCCACAAATATATCAGCGATACTATAATAATATAATATGATGTTGCAGTACTGACCATTGCCTCTGGAAATTTTTATTTCCGAAAGAGTCAAGCCAAAATAAGTCAACAAAAGCAAATTAAAATGACCTAGACTATATTATGATAAATTTTTTCTTCTAGGTGGTGGCCATCCAAGGCTTTTGAATTTGAATATTTGGGGTGCCAATTTGAAATTTTGAGATGCTAATTCCCCCATCATTGCCTATTTCATGCAGCCTGGCCGGTATTTCTAGCTTTCTGGTGGTTATTCCCTTCTTGGATTCTTCTTTCTGCAAAACCCAATCACATTACAACAAATTTAAACTCAAAGGCTCAAAAAAACACGTATAAACATGCAAACAATTGAGTCTCTTGATTCATGATCACTTCATAAATGAGAAGATTTCATGTAAGCACATTTCTTTCACCTTTGTCATTGTCCTACGTTTCCCCTCCACCAGAAAAGAATTCTCATCCAGAGTGCTTTCTAGTTCATCCAGAGTGGGTTCATAATCTCCGTACTCACTGAGTCATAATAATAAAAACCTTGTTACACACAAAATGTAATAGAATTCTAACGCACAGATTAATGCTATTGATGAAAACACAACAAAGGTGAAGGAAACTTACGGCGTAAAGCAGAAAACAAGCCCAAACCAATAAGGCTTCTTGATCTCCACAGAACGAACAGTTGAATTTATGGTTTTGATCCTATCTTTTCCTTTATTTCCAACAACAATTTGAAACGTGGTGATACAAAGATATTGAACCCCGAGACTTATATCACAATAGCCAGTCTTGACATGGAAAAAGTCACGGTTTCCTAAATGAACTAAATACTCTGTCTGATAGTCACAAAATGGCCATGGTGGACTCGCAATCTTCAAGCCTCGCAATATAAACAGTTTTCTTAAGGAATATGTAATATCACAATCATCATCTTTGTCCATCTTAAAGGAGAATGCTATGAACTCCTCCCCGTGCAAGGCATAGATAGTCTTGCCTACAACCACGGCCCTCCCATCGAAAGGAGCATGATGAATAGAAGTGTCAACTTTCACTCGATTCCATCGGTTTCTACTTTCATGAAAAGCAACGACATCGAAACTATTTTCTTTCATCCCACACAATGAAAACAAAATAACTCCATAACATACAGCATAACCAGTTATATCCATACAGGTATCATAATCATTATAAAATGGAAAAGAAGGCATTTTCTCCCAAATGTCCTGATTAGGATCATATCTCTCGAAGGAGGGCTCTGGAATTGGTAGGAAGCCTGATGGACTTGCAACACAATAAATCTTATCATACGCACACACAACAGTTGCTATTGATTTAGGGGCTAAGGTAGGAGAAATAGATGAACATATTGACTTAGTCTTCGTGTCAATAATATACCCACCTTTCTGTACAAGACAGTATAATTTTGAACGGTTGAAATTCCGTGCAGCCTGAAAGCATAAACCCTCATGGAACTTGGCAACAAGTCCAACTAGTGGGGGTTCATGAGTGACTCCTACTCCGTGTTTGAATTTCACTTCATAGATTGCATTAGCATATTCGGACCCATAAGAAGACACCAATAAATATACAGATCTAGCTTCCCCTTGATTTACTGTCATTGATGCATCCTCCGAATCCACATGCAAGCTAGAGAGAGGAGAGATATACACAACAACTCTAAGTTAATATTTTCAAACACCTACCACCTACTTTAGTACTAAGCATAATATAGGCATAAATGCGAACAAAACAGTAAGAATGAAGAATCCATAAATAAATTTCTCCATTTTCCTACAAACTGTGAATGGAAGTGTAGGTGATGATAATTTCAATTCATAGAATATAACCCTGTTATTGGTCCAAGCAAGAATCTTTGAATAATTAAACATGCATGATGCATGCAGTGCTGCAACAAGAGAAAACTTAAGCAAACTTGAATAAAAAAACATCAACATATTTACAGAGAAGCAAAAATTAAGAAGATAAAATCACTAAGCCATGCACAAACCTTGGGCAAACATTAACATTCTCATGGTTGGGACTGCCGTCAATCACCGTGGAAATTGGAATGGACGTCGTTACGGGTGGGATGGGGCGTAGTAAGCGAAGCTCCTCCGTTATTGATTTCGTCCAATCGAACAGTTGTCCTAGAGATTTCTCCATCTCCGATACCTTGCCCGGAGAATTCTCCATCTCCGATATCTTGGCCAGAGATTTCTCCATCTCCGATATCTTGACAAGGAGATCATCTTGGCGTGAAGCCATATGGCCTTGACCCAAGGTGAGCTTAGCGGCGGTGGAAGGTTGAGATTTATTCCGATGCCCCATGATACCGGATGACAGGGCCCTTGCTATTGAAATTCTAAAATGAGGCAAAGGGAATTTAGGGTTTGGGGATGCCGCGGCAGAAGCGGATTTGGGTATAATATGAAAGTTTCGACCTCGTCCAAAATTCTAGAAATAAAGATAGAAGAGCGGATCAGTAAAGTCTGAATTGCACAGCATGTATTTATATAGTGACCTAATTAATTTTGCTAGAAACAGGAAACTCTCTTCTTCTTTTTTAAAGGAAAAAACAGGTCCAACAAAAAAATAAAATATTAAAGGAGAGGGAAGAAACAGGAAACCCCTTTTTTTTTTTAGGATGAAACAGGAAAATTATTATGATTTTCCTTCGGGAGGAAGAAACATGAACATTTAATACATATATATATATATATATATATATCTCAAGAAACAAGAAACTTATAAGAAGAAGAAACTAACAAATAATATATTAAGTATGAAAAGGATCAGGATACCAACTATTTTGTAAACATGACCTTTGAGGATGTTATGCCGCTTCCCAGTTTCTTTCTTTTGGCCTGATGTTACCCTTTTTATGTTTGATGTTACCCTTTTTTATGTCTTCTGCTTCCCAGTTTCTTTCTTTTGGCCTGATGTTACCCTTTTTATGTTTGATGTTACCCTTTTTTATGTCTTCTGGGTTCTAGGGCCAATTGAGTAAGTGGTTTAGTTGAAACGCCTATATAAATTTACCTTCTTCTCTCCCTCCCTCCCTCTTGGATTTCTCTTTCACTCAATATATTTTCTTGCTTCACTCTCGTTAATCAAAGGTGCAGCTGGACCTCTCTGACTCATATTGTTTTTGCTTCATTGTCCACAATAATCAAAGGTTACATTATGCTGTCTCATTTATAATCTAATTTTCGCTTTCTTCTTCTTCTTTTTAGGGTTAAAGTTGTGTTTCTCGGTTTTATTATGATACTGTTCTTTTTTGAGCTACCAACTATGGTTATGCAAACTGATTAATATTTTTCTTGGTTGGTAATAGTTTGCAAAATTCTCTCAGAAGAATAAAATTATGTTTGCAAATTAATCCATAGGGGCCTTTTCCACCTTCATATGCTCCCTCTCATAAGCTTTCTCTCACGCATTTTACTTTAAATCCAGCCACTATAGATTCTTTCAAGGATAGTTTTTTTTTTTGTTGAGATATTTAGTCATATACTAATTCGTAGCACTAAAATTATAAATAAACCATACACCATTTAATTTCTATAAACATACCTAAAAAATGACAGCTGGCCTTATTGAATTTAATTTTGATTATTAAATTACTTTAATGCTCTATTGAGGGTTTTGAGCTTTTTTATGAGGTTTTGAGGTTAGGTTTGTTTTAAGAAATCAATGGCAGTTTTGTAATTCAAAAGAAGTTAAAAGCTTTTTTGTTATGTTGTAAATGGGCTTTGAGTGTGTTTCTAAAGTCTATTTGATATAGTTTTTTTTTTATTAATAATTTGGGCTCTTATATTGGGTATAATAGTGAATCTCCCATTCTTTTTTTTTTGTTTTGTTAAGATTTCACTAAGTTAACTAAAATAATAGTACTGTTTGTTTTGTATTTTGAAGATAAACTTGTTTTTTCGAATTTTATGTTGTGAATTTTCGTTGTTGTTTCCCTTCCCTACTTCCTGTCTTTCCTTTTTCTTAAATTTATGTTAAAATTGTGCTAAAAAAATTATGAGTTTATGCTTCATATAATCAATTATTATTTTTAAAGTATACATCAAATAACCTTTTTTTTTTTGTCTTAAATTTTCAGCTAATGGAAACTGACAATAATTTCTACCAATACGTCCAAGCTGAAGTTCGTGGCAATGAGTTAATTACTGTTGTAATGGGCGCTCGAGTCACCTTCTACATGTTTCACTTTAGTGGTGGAAAAAACTACTACGACGGGGAACTTTACTTTAAGAAAGATGATGATGATGAAATATGTGTGACATTTTTAAATATGGGCGATGGGGAAGAATCTGAAAGGACGGTTATTAAAAATTTTAAATTGATGACAAAAGTATCTGATAGAAGAATTCTCCGACCATTGATGTTTGCATTTTGCAGACAGAAACCAATGAACGAGAAATACAATGCGGCTGGAATGGCAGATACGTTGGAAGGTTGGTGGAGTTTGTGCTTTGACAGGTTTGACATGACACTACCCGAGTGGTTAAACAAAGTAGCAAACAAGGAAATTACTGATGCTGATAAGGTGAATTTGTATGTTGGCAGGGCATGCCTATGTCAGTTTTGGCGTGTTACAATACGGTGAGTGTAATAGTTATTTTTGTTTTAGTGCTATTAATTTGTGGTATGGTTAACTAATGTATGTTTCACAACTTGACAGAGATTTCATAGAGCTAATTTCTCACATTCGTGGTTGTGGGCTCTACCATGGTTCTTTGAATGACCCCACTAATTACGTTTTTGTTGGCAATCAACTCAAACTAATTAAAATCGGAGGTCGTTTGGATCGCCTTTCTGAAGTTGACCAATGTTCGAGGAAAATAACAGACTTCAAAAATTTTAGAGACTTGTTAAGGGGTTTGCTGGGACACGGTGGTCAATGGCGTGAGCGATATAATTTTTTTAATTGTTTTGACACCGATACAAAGTTCAGGTGAGAGATTTTGAACAAATTTTCTTTTTCCAGGTGAATTATATCTAGTTAAATGTGTTCATGAGTTTTGTTTTTTAATTTTTCAGTTATGCAGTGTATGTACAAAAGTTGGTTCGCCACCCATTTTTATTGACTCCCGTTGATAGGTTGCGATATATGAGAGATACGCATCATGATCTTAACCAGCATTTGAATACCAAGTTGAACCAGAGTGTTGAGTTAGGAGTGTACATAAATTGGGACGGTCCTCTGGCTTATTCTGAGAGGTTTTTGTCTAGAGTCTATCATCATCGTCATCGTCAGGGAAACTATGATGTTTTGCTCCCGGCAGATCTTCTAAGGTTCCTATGTAATGTGCACAAACATTATAAGTCGTATGCTCAGAGGAAGAATGATGACGACGTGGAAGCTATAATCAGAAGGCGTTGGCCTGATTTTTTGGATCAAGTTCATCTCCAGATCTAGATTGGAGCTCACAATTTGGGAAGATATGGTTTTGGTGGATGAGGCATGTAGTTCGTGACCAATAGCTTAGCATAAGTATTTTCTTGAGGTAACATCATGTTGGTAAAACATATAATTCTTTTTTTTTTTTGGTTGAACAATTATTTAAGTTTTAATTATTATTATTAATTTTTTGTATTTTAAGTTTTAAAATATTAGAAATATAATTCCTGCTGCAAATGCAATATATTTCAAAGAACAATAACAAAGGATTCGGTGGAAATTTGGGGCTTTATATGTACACGAAAAAATGTAATTGACTAAAGAGGTAAAAGGTTACCCTACAAAAAGGTTCCCATCTGTTGAATAAAAAAGTTAGTGGATAAGGAAGGGGAAAAAAATAGTATTCAGCTGCCGCAGGATAACTGGATATTCAAATACACTAATATGATGTTGTTTGTGAAAAATACCACAAATACTATAATATAATATGATGTTGCAGTAACCATTTCTTCTGAAAAATTTTACTTTCAGTGATAGGACCAGCTCTGGATTTCCTCGAATACAAGGACAAATCCTGTTGTATTACAGACATCACCCCAATGCCAGACTCACTTACTAAAGACCGAGACTTTGTACCAAAATTTTTGGCAGAGTCTCTCCTGTAAATTGAACATTTCTCAAAATTTCAACATGTTAAAAACATAGTTAATATAACCCATATGGAAGAGTTTGGTTTAATCCTCGAATTTGGTGGCTTTGATCCAAGTCCTCCGACTTTTGTGACACAGAAGATTGCATTCCTTTTTTTGATTTTCTGATACCATTATAGTGTTTTTCTCTAACTTAATGTCACATTAAAAGTTTTTGCACTTGGGTTTGAGTGGCAATAATGATACGCTATTCATTACATATAGGGCTCGTTTGGTACACCGTATTAGACTCTAGATAAGAGTAAATAGTCTATGTCAGGTGTTTGGTGTCAACTTGTATTATTTAATTACCCGACTATTTTATACGGGTTGAGCTTTTAATACTCTCCTTACCTTACTAACTAATACAACCCACACACCCCCGTTTAGATAATACACGCTTAATTATACGGCTAAGCACGCGTTCTACAAAAAAAATTAGACGTTCTTTTCATCTTCTTCTCCCTAGGGTTCTTCTATGCTATCTTCTCCACAGGTTATTTTCTTCACTCTTCTCTAGATATTCATCTCTCACTCTCTCTCTTTCATACTCTCTCCAATATGTTTCTTCTTGCTTCTTCTCTATTCTTTATATATTTCAATTTTTTTATTAAGTTTTTGTGGAAATTATATTATGTATTTTTCGTTTTTGAAATTAGGTTATGCTTACTTACATGCATGAAAGCTAAATCGTAAAAGTGATCAAATTCCATTGATATCAGAGACATTAATGCTTTATCTTTTTGTGAATAGGCACTTGGAAAGTGATCAAATTCTATTGATATTTTTTCCCAAAGACTTTGACCCTTTTATTGATTCTATCTTCAATCTGCCCACCACCTTAAGGCATATGTCCTAGGGGTGGCATTTTAAACCGAAAAACCGCAAAAACCAACCGATAATTTACCGCAATGAAACCGCAATCACGGTAAACCGAACCGCATTTGCGGTATTAAGAACCGAACCGCATTTGCGGTTGCGGTTGCGGTATTTGATTTTCAAAACTTGCGGTTACCGCAAACCGCAAAGTATAGCCACACGGATGATGAAGTTGAATTTTACAAGGAAATGGAACATATGACAACTTGTAAGTAATTAGTTTATTTATACTAATGTTATTTATGCTTCTTCTTATAATAAAATGTACTACACTATGTTGTTTTATTTGTAAATAACATTGGTGCTCAAACAACACAACGGGGTTCTTCAAATCCACTCACCACCAACACTTGAGTTTATAAGTTTAGTTTGTAACATTGGTGCATTGCATTTTCCTTTTAGTTTGTAACTTTAATTATCTTTGAATTGAATTTTTCTTTTTTGTTGTAACTTTAATTCATTTTGCTTTGCATTTTCCTTTTGGTTTATAACTTTAAAGGATTTGGAATTGGAATGCTTGAGAAGTTTAACTTTAATTGGAATGCTTGAAATTGTAAGTTTAATTTTCTTAGGTTGTGAATGCTTGAGAAGTTGATGAGATTGTAAATTTATATATGTTTGAGAAATTGAGGTTGTGTATTTATTTATTTAGGTTGTGAATTTATATTTTTGTGAATGCTTGAGAACTCGCGGTTTTAAACCGCTAATTCGCGGTTTCAAAATCACCAAACCGCAAATAGTCGGTCGGTTTGCGGTTTGAGTAAAAATTCGCGGTTACCGAACCGCAACCACCCCTAATATGTCCCTTCCTCCTGTGATTTACCCAACCCTCCCCAAAAAAAGCTCAAGTACATAATAATATATGAACCTTTTATTGCTTATGTTATGCTGCTATTTTTGTATATACAAGTCGAATGGTATTTTGTAGTCTTCTGTGATCAATTTGAATTATACATTATTTTGGTACTGTTTTTATTAACGTATGCGAGTATGTTGGAATTTTTATGAGATACTACAATTATGATAATGGGTTATATGAAAAAAAAAAATATAGGCAGAAAAAATTGAAAAACAAATCTTGTCATATGAATCTTACCAAAAAAAATTTGTGCCATTTAAATCTCAATTTCCATTAAAATTATCAAAGAAATTTTTTTTATTTTAAAAAATAGTGTGATATGATGTTATCCGGAACATCACCAAATACAGTATAACTTAGTTAGACTATTTATCTGGAACAACACCAAACACCTTATAATATTATGAATAAATAGTCTGTACTCTCCAGAATAGATTAATACTAGGGAGTTTCACTAAAACACCCCAAATGGAGGTTGAAATTATAAAAAAACCCAACACCCAAAACACTTTATAAACACACCCAAAACTCATCATTACACACACTCAAAACCCATTTATAAACACACCCAAAAAGTTGACTTTGGGGTTGATTTTGGGTGTGTTTCTATATTTAAATAGTGCTTGGGTTTTTTTATAAATACATGTCTAGGATTGGGTTTATTTATAAATTTGTATATATTTAGGGAGTTTCTCTTTTAAAAACAAGACAAAACAGAACCCGATTTTATTATTATAATACATGTCTGAAGCCCACCAAGAGAATTGGTAGAGCCCAAACCAATCTAAAACGCAATACCAAAAAAAAAAAAAAAGGTTTTTTCTTAGTCAACAAAAAGAAAAAAAAAAGTTAAGTTTGTAGACTTTTGTATTATATTTTAGGTAGTTACTTGTAATATTAGGTTTCTCAGTATAGTTCAGAATTTACTCCTTGTAACAGTGGGATTAAGATTAAGCCTAGATGTGTGTATATATAATTCTTTGTGTGATGAATAACACACAACTATATTAAACCAAATAGTATTCTTCTTATATTCACCGATGAGAAAAAATAAATCAAGTTAATTTCAGATGGGTGCATAGTCGAGTTTGGGGATTTTTTTGTTCTGTTAAAATAGTTGCGGAACTTCTGGACTTGTTGGTTAGTTATTCTCGACAGCCGTTTACATAACCTAACAGAGCCTCAGATCTTCCCCGCGCTCGCTCTTCCTTTCTCTAAGCAGTTAGCAGCAACTGTACCAGCAAGAAACTGAACCCGCCCTGCACACGCATAGAAAAAGAAAATAATTCAAAAAGCAAAAGCAATTCTTCACAAATTGATTCATAGACCATGAGCATCGAGCCTTTCAACAAGTACTCGTTCTTCCACTCCTAGGGTTTCTATGATCGATTTTATCAATTTACTTTCGCATTAAACCCTAGAGAAAATTAATTTTGTTTTTTGATTCTGTTTTTCTCTGCTTTCAATTGGACTTAGGTTAGTGAAGCTTGTGGGGAGAGCGTTCTACGACGACATTACCAAAGGAGATAATCAGCCCAAGACCGGCCGGAGCGACAATAGGGGAATCGCCGTGGTGGTGCTCGATGCCCTCTCTAGGTTTGGGATGTTAATTTTATTAGTTTTTCGAATAATGGAAACTTGTTTTCTGTTAGTGGGAAATCTTTTAGTTTGAAACTTGAAAATTTAAGTCAAAGAAAAACACACAATTGTAGAAATAGGGAATGAGAGAGTTCGTAACTACTATTATTGACTGAATAATTAGAGAGAAAATGTGAATTAGGGTTGGTGAAGTGGTGTAGTGAGCAGCTATTTTGGCTGAATTTGTTTGGTAATTTGATTATTTGATTGTGCCAAACTTCAAAAACTAGTTCAATATCCATATATGTAATCATAAGCATTGCCATGAGTGTTTCTGCAAAAATAAAAGAGATATTTCCATGTGTATTGCTGAGAGATGGCGTGTGTGCGTGTTTGAGAGTGAAGGTGTGGAATCTCTTTTAGTTCATCATTTGCGTTTTCTTGCGGGTAATATTTAGAATTTTTTTATGCCAGACGACAATGGGTCAGAGAAGAGGATTTGGCAAAGGACTTGAAACTGCACTCAAAGCAACTTCGTCGTACTTTGCGATTTTTTGAGGAGGAAAAACTGGTCACCAGAGATCATAGGAGAGAGGTTATTTTGTTGATCTTAGTTATTGTGTTTTATTGTAATACTTTTTGGTTATTAGTTCGTTTGGTACATCTGGAACAGTTTTTTCATATCATCTTGCTTCAAAAAATTTAATTTATTTCAAGCATAAGCAGGATATTAACAACATGGTATATCTTTTAGGTATCTTTCAATTGTTTGCACCTTTAATCTCATTTTAGGTTATACAAGATGATTCCCTTCCTCCATGCCACTCCATTTCATTTTTTGAAAAACCAAGTCTTAATTAATATAGTTCATGCATTGTGGTTGTCCTAGTAACCCATTTGAGCTCCATTTGATGAATAATAGTTTTTTTCTTTACATATAGAAAGGATGAAGTCTAGTAATTTGTATGGAGCAAATCTTACTTCTTGTTGATGTTAGAAATGCATTAACAACCTGCCCTATTGCGATAATAACCCTTTATGTATTTCTATTCCTTATATCATCAACTTTGCAGACAGCTAAGGGTGCGAAGATGCATAATGCTGCTGTTGCTGCCACGATTGATGGGCTACCTGCAAAAGAAGGGGAAGACAAAGTTAAGATGCACACTCACTCTTATTGCTGTCTGGACTATGCGCAGGTGGCTTTTATATATTTGTGTATATGTTTATACTTATTTTTAGCTTGATAACCATAAACAAAATTAACATTTAGTTCAATAACTAGATTGTGAGTGGAGCGATGTGGCAGGATAGGCAAAATGACCCATTTTTAGTTTTCCTTGTTCAAACTTCAACTTGACTTTTCAATTTATCAGAGATTTATCAAATATTGGCTTCTATATTTGGTCAAGGCCTGAACTCGAATGTGTTTCAGATATCCGATGTGGTGAGGTACAGAGTGCAGCGTATGAAGAAAAAACTGAAAGATGAATTGGAGGACAAGAACACTGTTCAGGAATATGTATGCCCTAACTGTGGGAAAAGGTTTCAACTGTTTCTCCTTTTTCCTCTGTGTGTTTCTCTGTGTTCCTCATTTTGATACTTGAATTATGCATGCAAGCACAAATCTTTAGATACAACGCTTTAGATGCATTGCAACTGGTTTCTATGGAGGATGAGTACTTCCACTGTGAAAGTTGTAATGGGGAACTTGTGGCTGAGAGTGACAAGCTAGCTTCTCAAGAAGTCGGAGATGGAGACGACAATGCGAGGAGGCGACGACGTGAAAAATTGAAAGACTTGCTTCAAAAGATGGAGGTTTGTTTAGTTTATTTTTCCTTCTTCATGTTTTCTTGTAATAACTATCTTAGAATTTTATTGTTCCCACTTTGTTTTCTTGAGTGTGATATGTGGTGTTCTATGACATATATTTGTCAATATGAAAAATGCAAGGAAACATTTAAACGAGTTAACTATCTGAAATTCAAAGAAATTTATTTCCAGACGGTTGTTGCAAGGCATTGTCCCTATCGTTTTGCATGGGTCTTTTATGATCCATCTTGCTCACCTAAATAGATGTGTAGTTAACATGATCCTCTTAAGGGCAAGTAATACACATGTTGATGATTGGGCTTCTAAAGCACTCCAATCTCTTGACATATGTAGGGTGCATTACTTGCACTTGTAAACTCAAGGATGACTTTGCTGGTCTTCAGCTTGGCAACCACTGATTTTGCTAATTTTCTATGGTTATGCTAGCATTACCATTCTTCTTGTTTGTGTTTCTGCGGCTGTTGTCATTCAAGTTGATGTCTAACTTAAATTGTTGCTTGTTACTGTACTTCATGCATATTCTGATGTGTCCATTTTTTTTATGAGTTGATATGGTGAAATGAATGCAGGCACAACTAAAGCCTATATATGATCAACTTAATAGAGTTAAAGACTTACCTGCTCCTGAATTTGGAGGTCTCCAAGCTTGGGAAGCGCGAGCAAGTGCAGCTAAACGTGCGGAGAATGGTGAATCTAATGGCATGGATCCCTCCAAATCTTCTCATGGGTTGGGATATGGTGGAACACCAATGCCCTTTCTTGGAGATACAAAGGTAACCCCTCCCTCCAGACTTTCAGTTGTATAATTTGTTATTGTTGTTGAAATTGCGTAGCTAGACCACTTATAAGCAGGGTGAATAGGCTTTTACCAAATTTTAATTTTACCCAATTCAATCTAGTTCAAAAACAAATAAATCAATAAGTAAGAAAAATAAAGTGCGCAACAATTTTAACTTGGAAAAACTCCAAGATGGGATTAAAAAACCATGAGCACTTCGCCAGGCAGAAGCAATCCACTAAGATTACTTTCATGGCTTTCCTTCGTGCTTATGTGGAAGTGAATGACTTTGCAGCTTTACTTGTATGTTAGGGAAGTTTTTTCATACCAATGTTTGGCACTTTTGACTTAATATTTCTGAAGTGAAAGTGAAAGGTGTATTGATCAATTGGTAAAGGAATCTTCCTTCATGTTGGTCGTCAAGAAAAATGAATGTACTTTTGTCCAGCATATTATGATCAGAGAACACCTGCGATAATTAGCCAAAGTTTGTGGACAGTAAACTAAATAAAACATGAAAATCCATGACACTTTAAGAAATAATGGGAACATAACTATCTTCTATCATCTTTTTTTACATATATAAAAAACCTATCTTCTATTAAGCATAGAAACCGAACAAGCAAAGAAAAGATAAAATAACTAAAATTCAAAGCAAACACTACCCAAGCGAAGTTGGCTAGCCGACCCCACTTAATCTTGGAATGCTTTGTAAATCAAGTTGGATTTCTTTGATAAACTTATGGCTGGAACTTGGCAGGTTGAAGTTGACTTTTCTGGGGTTGAAGGCAAGGGGAAGGATATCAAATCTGAAGCTGATGGTGCAGGCCTGAAAGTTTTGCCACCTTGGATGATCAAGCAAGGGATGAACCTTACAAAGGAACAACGTGGAGAGGTCAAGCAAGAGGCAAAGATGGATGGCAGTGGCAGTTTAGCAGCTCCAGAATACTCAGAGGACAAAAAGTTTAATACTGAAAACAATGACAAGAATTTACAGGTTTGTGCAATGATCTGTTTTCTTTCTTGCTTTGAGATGTCCCTCTTACCCCCACAAAAATAAAACAGGAAAAAGAAATCTAAATTAACTGTTTCTTCATTGTTTTATAGGATGAGTACTTGAAAGCTTATTACGCTGCTTTAATAAAAAGACAAGAAGAAGAAGAAGCAAAGAAAGCTCTGGAATCCTCAGAAACACGCGTCTCTGATGGCCCTTCCGGAATGTCTCCTAGCCGTCAGGTCGGCATGAAATCAAAGCGTGATGAGGATGAAGGAGATGATAATGTGGACTGGGAAGAGGCTCCAATTACAGGTAAATGTTATTGTTTGACAATTAGTGCTGAATTTCAGCTTGATCTTTAATTTGAATCTTCATCCTCCTTTAATTCAGTTCATGTTAACAGCAATAGATGCGTTGATTTGCCATGTGTGTGCATATTCCCGTTTTTGATTCGCAGTTCATGTGTATATAGAAGTTCAATTGGTGACATACAATGCAATTGTGACAGATTCTTAATTAATGTGCTTGGATATATAGTAACTTATTTACTTTCAAAGAAATCTTTAAAAACTTGCCTGCTTCCGTGTTTGTGCGTGTGTGTGTGTGAGAGAGAGAGAGAGAGCGCGCGCTCTGGTCATGTGAGCTTGCTCTGTCGATGTGTCTCACATACACATATACACACACAAAAACTGTGACAGGCTGCCACCTTTTATCTCGTCAAATGAGTTAGCCACTAGCAACATTGGTATCTTGCTGATAATTGGATTAATTTTGCTGAAGGAATTTTCTTTTAATATATTATTCTACGTGAGTGTTCAATCTCCATTAGTTTGTATGAATTTGTGGTGCCCATTGACGTTGTTCCCTCCGTACACCCACTACAGGTAATGAAGAAAATTTCAAGGTCAATGACTTGAATGTGGAAGCTGATGCTACAGCAGAGGCAGAAGCAGAGGATGAGGATGATATAGACTGGGAGGAAGGCTGAAAGTGCGACGACAGTATTACATACTTTCATGGACTCGTCCTCATCCTTCGAAAGGATTTGTATACATTGAACTTTGTGTTGGTACTGTTAGGATTTAGGACTGACTGCTGTAATTTTAGTGAAAATATAATCGGAATTAGTATAATTTATGGAAATGTGTGGACATTCTATGCTTGAGAATTATAGAAATTGCTACTTCACTTCATTCCCTCGCGCAGAATTTAAGTCATTTTCACTGTCCCCTGTTTTTTAATGTTTTAATATATATATTTTTTAGACAAAATGTGAAGTCAATTGTGGAATAAAAGATTTGTAAAAATAAAATTACCAATTGTGCAAGAATTATAATATATTTGACACCTATGCACGCCTTGGGTGCGGTGTTTCTGTTGTTGAATTTGAAAGGGAGTGGTAGTACATAACATTAGTGGGTGGTTTTCTTTCTAAATCTCTTTTTAAGTTGGTAATCATCATTGTCGAATCTTCGAGATGGCCAACAACTCGTTTGAACTTTGTGCTTAAGGGGTTCCCAAAAATAGTGTTAAAAGTTAAAAATCTGAGGTCAATAATATCATCCAATAAAAGTAGCTTAAAACATCAGCTGCCCACGTGGTAAATAGTAGTGAGCATTAGATATATGAGTTGAAAAGAAATGTAAAGAGTAGAGGGGCTCTCTGCCCATCTCATCTCATCTGAGTCTCCATGGTCTAGCCGACAAGAGGCTCTCATTTTGCGAAAAAAGGAATTCAAAGTCCATGGCCGCTCCCGGAAGATATGCGAGAGAGAGAGAGAGAGAGAGAGAGAGAGAGAAGGTCCAGAGAGGATAATGCCTTTGGAGGTCGTGTTTGCACAAATAACCACATTGGATCTTTGTGTTTGGTAAATTGCTAGTATTGCAGTTGCTGGTCATTTCATGTCATGCCCCAAAAAAGTAAAGCCCTTCGTGCACAGGACAGGTGTATTATAATTCCTTTAACATGATTATGGAATTCTTTAGAACGATTTACCAACAACTGTGGGATTGGATTCCGCTAATTGGAGAATATTTAAAACATATTATAGGAATTTGTGGCTCAAGTGATTAAGTGTTTATTAGTAGTATCCGTGGTTGTGTGTTTCATTTGCTTGTATTAAAAAAGAAAACAAATAACCTATGTGTATAGCCGAAAATTTCAATGAAGTAAATTCTACAAGATGAGTTTTTGCAAGATATAATGAGGCTCACCTCAACGGAGAGAGGTATGAGAAAAAAAGTTGAGTTGAGTTGAGTTGTATGGTACTTTTTTAGGCAAACCTTTGTTGTTTAGCTAAAACTTGAAAAGAGGGTGATAAAGATAAAAAGAAAGAGTATAGGAAAAGGAATTGTTTTCTCCCATGTAACTTAGCGTGTATTTAACACAATTATAGCATAAATGTAGCTAAGTGTGTGAATAAACAGTGGTTTGTGTGCATGATTGATTGAGTCAATTGTTAAGCTGATTCCAGATGGGGGGAAGACAGCTTCAAGGTCTGTGTGTGTTTCTCCCATTCCATCCTCTCATCTCAAGACACTAGTTCAGGTCAAACTAAGCTTAGCTACCCCTTATGTCATATTTAATTTATAAAACATATATAAAGTGGAAAAACTTCTAGTCAATCTTCAAATTGGAATTGGGTCCATCTGATCAGGAGTTTAATTTTGCTAGGTTAATTGACAAAAGAAATCTCAAATTATGCAAATATTGCTTATCTAATATGTTCTTTTTTATAATACGAGCGATACAATGAAAAAGGATTTATCACACACTATCCTAACATGTTATAGGGGTTCGAACCTCAAACTACGAGTCTTTTCCACTATACTAGAAGCCGTTGGCTATGTTAATTAATCATGTTTTGATTAGATGAAGTAAATGTATATTTTATTAATTAAAGGTGTGTTGGCTTAGCGTTGTGTAACAGTAATGTGACATAATGACAGCCCATATATTTTCATATTTCTTGGGTCACCGCAATATATATATCAAAGTTTGACAAAATTTCACTTGAATGGCCTAATTAATTGGTTGCTTGAACGCAAAGGAAGTTTCATTGTAAGAAGAATGCTCGACAATGCTTGCCCCCCCCTCTCCGCATCAACTGGTCTTTGCCTTCCAAACCTTTATTTATTTGAAGCAATAAATAAACCACAATCTTCTGCTTCTTCTTCTTCTTCTTCTTCTACTTCTTCTTCATGTTGTTGCTAAGCTTGTAATTATTCCTCCACATTTTTGCTGTCAAAAACTTCCAAAACCCTCCAACCCCACATTTTTATCTGATCAAATTCTCTCTTCTGTTATTTTTCCTCCATGCACTGCTCTCTAATTTTCTTCCACTATTCTCTCCCCCACTACCACCATGCCTTCCAAGCTTTTCTCTGTCCTTTTTAGTCTCATGCTTTGGCTCTCTTTGCTCTTGTTTTCTGTCCATGGTTGGTTTCATATCGTTTCCAATAGCAGCAGCACTGACCACTTTAACCCTACCGCTACTACTACTACTACTCAGCCATATTCTCTCGGCTCTCATCATCGCCAAACTTTGAGAAACCGGAAAGCACTTTTCGCAGCAAAATTCGACTTCACCCCGTTTGTCCGCCGGCATCACCAACAGCATCGCCTTGACAGACATGTGCCAGTGCGCCCTGAGCCTGGCGGAGCCGAGATAGACCCTCGTTACGGTTCTGAAATGCGCCTTGTTCCCACTGGTCCAAACCCATTGCACCATTGACAAGGTTTTTTTTTTCTTTTTAAAATCCACAAACGCAGATTTTGTGTATTCATGTTATTGTAATCAACCCCTTCATTCTTCAACCCCCCACCCAAAAAAAAAAAGGGAAAAGAAATCCCATAATGTGTAGTGAGATATTTATGAAATTAATTATTACTTGTACCATTTGTGAAAACTCCACCTCCAGATTAATATTAAATTTTGTTTAATCAGATCACCATGTGCCTTACTAATCAATGTGAATGAGTACTTTGGCTGTCTCTACAGAAATTAAGGAAAGATCGATCTCACTGAATTACATGATTTCTTCTTGGCTTGGCTGTCTCTAATGTAATAATTAATTAATTAAGTAATTAACCCATTAATATAATTAATTAATTATGGTATGAAAGCAACCGGAGTGGTTGTGACGGCACGGCACGTCAAATTGTCACGGGAATCGGAACACATGAAAATTATATTAGTATTTTATTCGTGAGCAGAAGGAAGGAGAGAGCAATTCGAAATTAATAAGATTTATAATTTTGTATTTCCTGATGCATGGCTGATGCAAGGCTTACTTAAAAAGGATTGACTTTAGGCACCCATAATTAATTAAGTTTATAATATTAAGATTTGAAGCCATATGACTTGATTGATGACAGGTCATCGTCATCTCATTTTCGTTTGAGTGTTTGAGTGTTTGAGTGTTTGATTGTCAGAGTGAGAGCTTGAAAAGGACGGGATCTTCCCATTTTCAACATGGAGGTTGGCATTCCAGAAACTCTAAAGAAAAAAGAAAGAGAAAAGTCAAATATGTTAAACCACATGTTCTCTCTCATTAGACTTTTGCATTATTTGCGGCTAATCTCGAGGTCACACGTGGTCCATGCTCATTGGGCTTTGGGAAAATTATGATGGGCTTGAAAATTTAAGTGTGAAAATTTCAGAAAGTAGAAATTGTTCTTTTGGGTTGTGATTAATTTGTTCATGCTTTGGTTGGGTTGGACTTCCAATTAGGTTAGTGGCCACACCCACACCACCAAAGGTGGAAGAGACTAGGAATGAGGATTTTCCCTAGGAAAAAAAATAAAAAATAAATATATATACCAAAGTTCCAAAAAGAATATTACAAATTTATAAATAAACCCAATCCTAGACATGTATTTATAAGCATTATTTAAACATAGAAACACACCCAAAATCAACCCCAAAGTCAACTTTTTGGGTGTGTTTATAAATGGGTTTTGAGTGTGTGTAATGATGGGTTTTGGGTGTGTTTATAAAGTGTTTTGGGTGTTGGATTTTATAATTTCAACCTCCATTTTGGGTGTTTTAGTGAAAAAAGAATATTCGATCTTAGGTTTCAAATGAATCAACAGAGGCATGGACCAATTTGGACCAAAATACTAGCCCACTAATAACTCGGTTGGGAAGTGGGAATTATTGCGGGTTTTGGCCCAAATTTCTGAATTTGGATTTGAGAAACCTGAAGTGATTGTTCTGGCATAGGCCAGGGTTGCTTGCACCGGAGACCATTCTATAGTGAGGGTTTTATATATGGTCTTTAGGAGATGCCGTATCTCTTAATCATTTGATCAAATTAGTTAGCGGTTAAATCAAATTAGTTAGCCTGATTTTTTATGAAGGAAAAAAGCAAACTCATTTACTTTAAGCCCAAATGGCTCAACTAGACAAAATCAGAAAATTGATTTTGATAAATATATATATATATATATATATATATGGGTATGGCAGCCCAAAGCCAACATATCCTTTTCCTTTCATTTATATATTTTCTTGTAGATTTGTGGATGGTAAAATTATTTAGGGAGTTTTAAAACACCCTTTGCACATTTATATATTTTCTTGTAGATTTGTGGATGGTAAAATTATTTATCCGTGGTCATGATTCATTTGTATGTATGTATCAAGATTATTAATTGCATGCAGGCTAGCTCAACCGGCATCTCCAACTTTTCCTGTCAATTTCGAGGCCAAGTAAAGTGATTATGCCCTAATAAAGAGGTACCTGCCATTATTATTCTGATGATTTAATTTGTATACGGCAGGTACCTCTTATTAATTATGGAAAATAAAGAACATTGATCTCCTTTAAATGGGTGATTGATTGGTAATTTGGTCCAATACATGCATGAATCATGGAATCATGGAAGGCAGCCCACCACTACCCCTTGCCCCTTAAAATGATCCATGGTTTCAGTTTGACAAATTTGGCCTCATGCTGCCCAGGCAGGGATACTTCTCAATTTGAAGTCCTCCCCGTAATTCACAATTCTCACCACCCCACTTTTTCTTTGGTTTTTTTCCTTTTCACATTTGTATTTGAAAAACAAGGTGTTTTGGGAGATTTGCTGTCTCTTTTGGGTGGATAATACATCTCCAAAGAGGACGGTAGTGGCTTGTAGTGGATTAATCTCATCCCACTAAAGTTGCTTAACATAATAAACATGGCATGACTCAAGTAACCATCCGAATTATATCTAAGAAACAATAACATTATGGACATCAACCTGTTTACCATAGATATAGACCAATGATTAGCTTTAGACTTGGGAGTTATTAGGTAGTAAAAATCCAATTTGGACTAATTATAATAATAATAATAATAATGGAAGTGTTTGACAAGATTTGAGGTGAGCAAAGATTTATGCTTCGTGAGTCATGATGATGATAAGTAAGTATACAAGGAAGGAAGGAAGCAAGGAGATAATGGTTTTAAAACAGACACCACCAGAAAACCAAAAAGAAAAGTCTGAAAAGTCTTCAATATGAAAAGGGTGAGCGAAAGAAAGACCTCGTCGGTCGGTCAGAATTTCCGTTCCAAGTTGCAAATAATACTTGGTCCAATAATGCACTTTATGTAGGACCTCAGCAGCAGCACCTGCAAACCAATAGTTATTGCAGGCTTCACTGAAACTACTTGCGGGTTGACTCAACAACCACTTGTTCCTCACTTCTCTCGTTGCTCCAATATCATTCATATTCCTACCACCAGTAAACAGGATCTTCAATCCTTTTACACCCAAAAAACAAACAATTTCCTCAATCTATTGTCTACACTGACCCATCTCACGACCCAACAAGTATACGCGTTTGACGATTTGATTTCTTGAACAAAAAAACGTAATATAGTAAGAAACAAATGCACATCTTATACACCTGTTATAATATTGATAGACGACAAGCTTTATTTTTTCCTTTTTAAGGAATAGTATTAATAAATTTCTACTTATAATATAACACGCGTATAAGATTTACCTCATAAAGTTATTACTATGGTATTCTATAATTACTCCATAGCAATAAGCTTCAAGAAACGTCTATTTAAGGAAAGTTGGTAATTCTCTACCAATCTTTTGGTAACAAATTTTAAATGCAATCCTAATCTTCATTGTCAATTCAAATTAAGGAAAGAACATAGGCAAAAAAGGAATTTCCAAATACGATGCATGAATTTAGGGTTTAGGAATTTCCAGGCAATATAAATGTTTTGCGCACCACCCTTTCATGAATCATTTCTCTCTCTTTTATAGTTCTACATTACCAAACTTGAATAAAAACTAGTGCAAGTCAACCCGAAATTCACCAGTTCACCCCCAACTATCCTTCCAAAAAAAGAATATAAAAAAAAGCTACCGGCAATAACCGGTCACCTAAACTCACGCTTCACCTATATATATAATACATACACACCCCACTTGAGACCAATAAACACCGCAAAATATCCCACCCCGCCATTTTCCGGTTTCTTCAAAACACAGAGACAACGAACACATGGACCGTCGTCTCCGTACAGGCACGGAATATCCCAGCTCGGACTGTCCGGCGCGCCTGAAATCCAAAGCCCGGATGATCAACTCCGTCTCCGCTCTGGTCGACATAGCCAGCCGCCTCTCCAAGAAGCTCAAAGCTAAGCCGAGGAGCGCTAATAACTCGAAAATCGTCCTCAAGTCATCGCCGATGAGGAAGCCGAAGCAGCTGATGTCGACCATAAGCAACAAGGCGATCACGTTCCTGCACAGGAAAAAGATTGGCGAGGAATCGGCGGGCACCCACCTCGAGGATAAGGAGGAAGAGTGGGGGAACGGCGGGGTCTGGCAGAGGTCTATCCTGATGGGGGACAAGTGCGAGCCGTTGGATTTTTCGGGCGCGATTTATTACGATAGTCACGGGAACCAGCTGAACGGAGCACCTCTCCGGTCCCCACGTGCGAGTCCCATGCCTGGGTACCTCGAGAGGGCCGCTCATAAGAGCAACTGAAGAAGTCGCCGTTGAATTTCAAATATATCATCGGAGAAGAATGAAAATTAAACAGAATGTTTATGTTAATCTTCTCTGATTAATTGTTAATTAGTCTATCGTTTTCTAGTTTCTTGGTAATTTCACGATACTGTTGTGTTGTGACGTGTCACACATGTGTGTTTATTGGCGGGCGGGGGCTTGTTGTATGGGGTTTAGGGGCCACAGATGACGTACGACGTCGTCGCCGTCGGATTTTGGTAGTTGAACGTCCCCTGTATGAACAGGGGCTGGGCTGCTGTGTACATATATCGGAGGAGACATTTGGATTTTGGCACCATTTTAAATTGTGGGTGACTAGTTTTAATAAAATATATGGCCTTGTGTGTTCATTAACAAATGAATGTGTGGTTGGATTCTAAACCAAAAAAGTAAGTAATTCCATAATGAGTTACCAAATAATCTGACATGTTATGTGACTATACTAACTCATCACGCGTTTTGGATGTTATATCTATTTATATCGTTAAATTCTATGCGAAGCATATATGCCATTGAAAATGTATCAATAACATGATGTTTAATATGGAAACATATCTACCGCCTATTATTTAATAATAAACAAATTTCTATAACCACTCTAATATGTTATTACTATATGCGTAGGCCCCATTGTGATCCATTATAAACTTCATGGGTCTCAAACATGTTTGAATATTATTATTACTGTTTTTGGGTTGAAGACATCATATTCCATGCTACTCTCTTCTGTTATCATTATCTTTAACGAAAGGCCAAGGTGGAGAGAAGGGGGCAACAAATTCCTCTCCTGTCATTTCAAGTCAGCCTCCATAAAGCCGCTGCTATAAAATATATCTATCTAATGAACATGAACGCTTCAAACTTAATTATTATTCTTTAATTAATTTGGTGTTTATATTAAGAAAGAGCGTTTTGTCTGTGGTGTGTGTGGTCATCTCGAAAGGAAAACCATGCCTTCATTTGCTAAACCAAAATATTTAACCAGTGCTTGCGTTGTTTCGCAATGCATTATATTAATGAATTGATTCTGTCTTAGGAATTGATTCTGTCTTAGACTTGAGACTGATTTTTGGTATTTAATGAGAAAAAGATATGAGATACGACCAAGTCCTCGTGTTTGACTCTGCTAGGGTCAACTGTGAGCAAATTTTGGAGAAAATCAGTTTCATTTCTTTTTTTCTTTTATATATAAAAAGATCGTCCCAGAAAATTTGTATTCTGTTCAAACTTGAGTATAAAGAATTGTATTCTGTTCAAACTTGAGTATAAAGAAACGGACCGCTATTTTTTCTGCCTGGACCATGAGACACGTCATTGATTTGTTAAGCTATGAAATTAAGTATTGCGTCTGTTTAGTAACTACCAAACATTATACTTGACTTGACATTTATTGTGGTCATATATCAAACTATAAAAAGGCACCATATTCAATTTTATAAAATACTCACGAAATCATAAGAGAGAAAAAAGGAGGAACAAGATTGCACCACGAAAACCCATAACTGAAACAATCAACAGCAGCGCAGCCCAGACCATGGACTGAACCCAATAAAGCCTTTAAAATTCGAGCCCAAAAAGATTTATATATATTTTAAAAAAACAAACAAACCAAATACCAGACATGACACGTAAGGAAAAAAACCCGGGTCCAACATATCTGCAGGCTCAACAATAAACCGGACCGGTGCAAAAAACAAAAAGTAACCAAAAATATATATAATTTCCCAGCTAGATCGAACGGTCGTTAAGCTCCAGGAGCAGCATCCTTGACCTTACTATGCAAATACCCACCGTACTCTCGAGCATAATCCTTCACATGGCTCGCCGTGTCGTAAATCCGGCTCCTCGCATAGTCGACCCGGTCCGAACCGGGCGGGTGCATTCCCTTCAAGTACCTGTACATCCAAGATGAAACGGCCACCGTCGCCGCTCCGAAGCCGCACATGGAGACGAACCCGGCGACGGTCAGGAAGAGGAGGGCGCCGACTGGGACCCATATGGGGCTGGAGATGATGATTAGAGGCGTGAACAAGATCAGGCCCAGAATTGTGGCGGTGACGGTGAGGCCGGTGAGGAGGAGGAGAATGGCGCCGGAGACGAGGAGCGTCAAGAAACCGACGAGCTGGGTTGAGTTCGGGGCATGTCCTTGGAGTCTACGTAGGAATGTGGAAGCATTTGTAGAGGCCGGGTTGTTGGTGTTGGTGGGTCTTGGGGCTCTCTGCGGTTGCTGTTGCTGGGTTTGTGTTTGGTTTTGGTGACGGTCCGCCATGGATGATCGAGAGAGAAGTGAAGCTAGTGAGAGAGAGGTGCGGGATATTAAGAAAGAGGTGATGGGGTTTCAAGGGACAGGTGTGGGGAGGATTTGAGGTTGGAGACATGCAGGGGGACACGTGGAGGGAGACAAGTTTGGTGTGTCCTAGATGAGTGTTGGAGACTACTTGACCTTTTCTATGTCTAAGAATTCGGTGGGGGATTCTTGTGTGGTGCAGGTGCAGGTATACTGTCCAAATTTATGCGTATAATTAGATGGTGTTTTGGTTGATGATCTAGATGATTGAGATAATTAAGATATACTTAATGGCTTATTCTTGGTGAGCTGAATTAATAGCATAAATGGAGGAGGAGGCCTAGCTAGCTGTATAATATGTACGACAGGCAACTAAGATGAAGAGGAGCAAAAATAATGCAGTAACAAAACCCACAACATTATTTGTATCCACCTTGTTCTCCTTCTCAGCAACAAAATCCACACAAGGCAAAGGCATACTCTTTTTGTTCAACCCTACTTCTGTGTCAGCAATTTCAGAAATGTTGCTGTCATCTTTGGTCAATGTGGGATTTGTTGCAGGAACACTCACTTCTGGTGATGAAGGGTCTTCTTCTTGTGTCTCTCCCTCAAATTCAATCTTGTTGTAATTTTGGGTTGAATTCATTAATACCCTCTGATGGTCAAATGGCTTTGGCATAGAGTATTGATCTGTTGTTGATTTGACTGAATCACTAAATGAGACTCTTCTCCTCCCTCTAGATGAACTTGTTGGTGTCTTGGAGGATGGAGAAGAAGAACTGGTTCCACTGTCACCTTTGTTTCTCAGAATGGAAGTCTTCTTCACTGGAACCATTGATGTGGAAAACCTGCGAACCAGACCTTTCTTGCTCAGGGAGTTTCCTCCAGAAGACCTATCTGATAATGAAATGGCATCTGACTCATCCTTGCTTCTTCCCCACCTCTTAATTCTATGTATGAAACCAGATTTCTTGTTGATACTTCTTTGGCTACTTGAAGAGGAGCCGTCAATGGTGGTAGTCTCAATTTCATCGCTCAAACTAGTTGAAGATGTGTGAGAAGAAGGGCTATAGTAACTGGGATTTGATGATATGAATGGTTCATTTTTCTCATGAGATTTATGGCTTGAACTGTTGTGGATTTGGGTTTCAAATCTCAAGCAAGTGTAGAGCCAGCGCTGGTACACACGTTCTTGGACCATTTCAAATCTGTTTTTCTGAAGCCTTTCAAATTGCCTTGAGAGGTCCGCATTGGTATGCCTCAACCAGCTTATTTCTTCTTCAACCTTGGCAACGGTTTCACTCTGCAAGAAAAACATATGGTGTGTTATATAAATTTTTAGCTAGTGTTTCAAGTAAAGAAGCCCTCTGTTTCAATAAATTTGTTAAGCCTAAACTAACAAGAATTTATATCAACCTCAGTCATGCTGGACAGGGTACTTATTCTGGCTTCAGCAGAGACCAACTTGACTGCCAATTCCCTCTTTTCTAGCTCAAGCTCTTTGTTTCTCCTCTTCGTCTTTAAAACTTCCAACTCAACATTTTTAACAGCTTTGAGCTTCTTCTCAGCTATGGCATCTCTGACTGAGATTTCATCCTTGGGAAAGCTGGAAACTTGTTCTTCCATCACCAACAGCCTTCCCTTCATAATGCTGCTCTCATTAGAATCCTTCTTCTTCTGCATTTCTGCTATCATCTTCTTTGCCATCTCCAGCTGCTTCTTTGCCAAAACACACTGCTTGGCATCTTCCTGAAGAACCTTCCTCTCAGCCTGCAAAGAAGCAATGGTGACATTAAGCATGCCAATCTCTGCAGACTTGTCCTCCATATGCCTTTGCAAGTGAGCCATGTACGATTGCTCTTCTTTCAGAACACATAATTCTAGCAGTTTCTTTTCAAGCCTCACTTTCCTCTGCTGCAGCTCCTTTACCATGAGCTCAATTTCACTCAGACTGTTCATTTGTTTGCTTCTAAATATTTCAGCCGCCTCCTCCTCATCTTCCATCTCTCCTCGTTCTGTTGCTGTTGGAAGTTGGAGCCATCATTCTCTGAAGTACAAGAAAGCACCATCAATTACCAAAAGAACCTACATGAATTAACATACAAGAAAACTGGAAAACACTAAACAAATTTGATAAAGTCACGTCCTTTTAAGACAGAAACAAGGCCAAACAATATGAAAACAGCAAAAGAAGTGCAGCTTTTTTTCTTTTGCTGCAACAAATTGACAAAGAAGGAAGTACCTGGAGGCTTGATGGCGGCAGAGTCTAGCTGCTTCCAGGTGGAGTTGCTGTTTTTGTGTGAAACTGCATATACTGCAATTGAAGCCACAGCCAGAAAGCTTATTTTGATTATCATGTAGGCCTCCCAGGAGTTTCAGAAACTCTGAAATTCAGCGTGTTATTTCACCATCAAAATATGTGAAGATACATAGCTTGTAGTGGTTCATCTTATCCCAGACAATGGCATTTAATTCCAATTGGAAGAACATGTTTCCATTTCTCTGAGATTTTTGTCTTCCCCTTTTTTCTTGGTGGGAATGAGGACAGAGTGTGTGAAGAAGACCAAGCCCGCTATTTGCACATACGATGAGAATATATATGAACGCAAATTAATTGGTTGGTCCCGTTTTGTTTAACAGGTAGCAGAAGAGTAGATGAGATCAAAATAAAAGGCGCACAAGACAAGTAGGATATTTTTGCTAGTCCCATCCCATTCCATCCCATGGATTGGGAAGCCATCACTCAAAAAGGTCAATTAGGCATTCGTACGGGGTCCATATATAATTAAGAGAGATGTTCTTATGATCAACCAATACTTTTCCATTTATTTTTTTATATTTTATAATTCCTTTAAAATTTAAAATATTTTATTGAGATTTTCAGACATTTTTCTTCAAAATTAATAATACAAAAATTACGTAATCTAATATTTGAAAATTTTAAAAAATAAAATTATTTATGAAATGCATGTTTATTTAAACACAAAAATCATGTAGTTCTTTCACATTAAAATACGAAATCTAATATTTGAAAGGGTAAAGAAAACTTTTATCTTGGTTGGAAAAGAAAAAAAAAACTTACACACGAAAAAGAAAAACAGCGGAGGTCGGAAAGTCACAACAGGAATAGCATTCTCTCTATTTTTATCGGAAACTTGTCAAAAAACCCAAAAGCTTTAAACTTGATCAATACGACACCCTAATTTCCGTTAGTAAAACCCTCCACGCCATCCACTCCTTCACCACTAACAAGTTAACAACACTTCCTTCTCTTTCTTTCCACCGGAAAATCAATACCCTAGCGACTGATTCTCGCGCTCCATGGATGCGCGTCGCGCCTCGCGAACCTTGATCGACCCCAAGGTCCGCCAAGTCGGCTTCTTCACCCCCAACGCCGATACTGCACCCTGTCGGACCCTGTCCGGTCCGCCAATCACGAGCTCACCTCCTCTCCCCGAATCTCCGGCGAGCAACTCCCTCTATCCTGTCATGATCCCTCCGTCGCGTCACCTTTCCGACACCGTCGCGATCCGTACGGCCGCCTTGCCGGTGCCAGAATCGGCGTCATGGCGCAAGGAAGCCGGGGAGCGCGTGCCGGTGGGCAGCTACAACCCCTCGGAGTCGTTGTTAGGTACCTCGCCGGTGACAGCCTCGCCTTCTAGTCGGGTTGGAGATGGAACACTTGAGTTCTCGGACGAGTCCTCGGTCCGATGGTATCGGCGGAGCGACTCCGGAAAGTTGGCTTCGAGTTTTCCCGGCAGAGGATTCGACTCGGCCACAGTGAAAGCTCCTCTTGAAGTTGCTGGTAATTAATTGCTTATGGTCACTGGATTTCTACTTGCTTCATGCTTGTGTGAATGGCATTCAGAAATTGAATTTAAGTAACTGCATTGGTGTATGATTTGTTGTTGCGTTTGTATAAGTTAATTAAAGATTGCAAATTCGCAATGCAAATTGGCTTAGGTAAGAGTATGTGCTAATTTGGTTGGCTATTTCTTGCAGAAAAGAGAGAGGAGGTTTCAAAGGAGCAAAAGGAAGTTCCATCAAATTCAGAACCCTTGAAGTCCAAGACAACAACAAAAGCTGAAAGGCGTGCCTTGCAGGAGGCTCAACGCGCTGCAAAAGCTGCTGCTAAAGGTGATTTAGCTTCTATTGCCTTGTTAATGTGATTTAGCTGCTCAAAAATCAAATTGTTACAATCCATTTTTATGAATGTATTTTGTGGCTTGTACTCATTCATATGTCTTACAAAGGAACTATTGAAGTACTTGTTAATTGCGTTGAGGCGTGTAAACATCATCTCATAAGTTTTAACTAAGATTAAGTTAGAACAAGTCTAACCATGTATTAACTATGAATTACTTTCTGTTTCTTTACCTTTTTAATTTTGGATTTTTCTCTGTGTGTTTGGAATTCCCCTTAATACGATCCACGTATTAACTGTTTTTATGTTTCCCATCCATTATAAATTACAGCTGAGGGGAAAAAACCTGCTGCTGTATCTCGGGGTGGGGCTCCTGGTAAGCCTGCAAAGCAGTCTGTGCAAAAGAAGGATCCTCCTCCAGTTGCGTCTTCGGTGGCTGCTTCTGACAAGAAGGGGGGCGATCGACCACCAGAGAAAGAAAGGAAGAAAGATGTTCCTCCTCCACGTATGCAGTTTGATGATAAGAACCGAGTGGATAAGGCAAAAAAGCGTGCAGTGGTCAATCAGACTGAAGCTAAAAACAGAGTTGAACTGTTCCGGCATTTGCCTCAATATGAACATGGAACTCAGCTTCCTGATCTTGAGTCAAAGTTTTTCCAACTTGATCCTATGCATCCTGCCATTTATAAGGTATTTATTTTAGGAAACTAGTTATTGTTAGTTCATCATTTTTGGTCTGTCTTGTAAATCATCATCCGCATGGCTGATAATGTATATATATAAATATGGACATTTGTCAGGTTGGACTGCAGTATTTGGCTGGAGAAATATCTGGGGGTAATGCTCGTTGTATCGCAATGCTTCAAGCATTTCAGGAAGCCATTAGAGACTACACCACACCTCCAGAGAAAACCCTTGTCAGAGATTTAACAGCAAAAATTAGTAGTTATGTCTCATTTTTCATTGAATGCAGGCCACTTTCGATTAGCATGGGAAATGCAATTAGGTTTCTGAAGAGTCGTATTGCCAAATTGCCCTTGACTCTATCTGAATCTGAAGCGAAATCTACACTTTGTTCAGAAATTGACCGTTTTATAAATGAGAAGATAATACTTGCGGATAAGGTGATAGCTAGGCATGCTGCTACGAAGGTCAGGGACGGGGATGTCCTTCTCACGTATGGATCATCATGTGTTGTTGAGATGATTCTGCTATATGCCTATGAACTGGGGAAACAGTTCCGTGTTGTGGTAGTAGACTCACGTCCGAAGCTTGAAGGCCAAGCATTACTTCGCAGGCTAGTGGCAAAGGGTCTGAGTTGTACATATACTCATATAAATGCTGTGTCTTATATCATGCATGAAGTAACACGAGTGTTTTTGGGAGCTGCCTCAGTATTATCTAATGGAACTGTATATTCGAGAGTAGGAACTGCTTGTGTTGCTATGGTTGCTCATGCATTTTGTGTTCCAGTCTTAATTTGCTGTGAAGCTTACAAGTTTCATGAAAGGGTACAGCTTGATTCAATTTGCTCTAACGAACTAGGTATGTTGGTTCTTGTATGTGCTCTGAGCTTGCGTATTCCTGTTGCTTGTTTTTGTACATATTTTCCTCCTGAAAATGACTATGTAGCATCTTCGTATTTCTTTCAGGTGACCCAGATGCTATTGCAAAGGTTTCTGGAAGAACTGATGTAAATTATCTGGATAATTGGGCTAATAAGGAAAATCTGCAACTTCTGAATTTAATGTAAGCTTTCATATGGTTCAATATAAAGAATGAAAACTTGTTAACACTGTCTAGAATGATTCTTAATACACTTCTTCATGTGTAACAGGTATGATGCTACTCCATCAGATTATATATCTATGATTGTCACAGATTACGGCATGGTAAGTCATTTTTGGCTTTTGCTTTTATATTTTGTTTTTATTTTTACCTAGCTATAACTATGTTGGCATATGATACAGCCGGTTATCTCTTTTTAGAAGTAATGGTTTTAGCCTATTATGTGTCAAATACGCACATAAAAGACAACTTTACTGCCCATATTTCAGTTGCATCTTGATTCTTGGGCAGTAAAGTTGTGCCTAGTGTTCTTGATGTGTAAGAATTTTCTTGATTACTAGTTTTCACAGTTTTGTTTTTAATTTTACTGCAGATTCCACCCACAAGCGTGCCTGTCATTGTGCGCGAATATGGGAGAGAGCACTTATGGACATAGGAAACTTTAAAGCAGAGCAACGTTGGAGGAACAAAAATAGTTACATGTTCTGTGGTAGGATTCATTTTACAGGCTGGTGGTTGTCATGCACAGGAGAATAAAACTTGATTTTTTGTAAACATTTGATAAGGAGCTCTTGCGAAATGAAACATTAATTTTGGGGTTGAAAGACGCAGAGGTAGCTGGGTTTAAAATTTTGTTGGTATACGACTCAGTGAAGAGTGCATTGTATAGCCTCTCCTGACAGTTGTGGAGGTGGTTTCATGTATCATGTATGTTTTGGAATATCTTGTTGCATTTTTTACCTGAATTTTGTCGAGATAATTGAATTATAGTGTTATAGTTCAGGTGTCATGTTTTCAACGAATTATTTCTGTTTGCTCCTGCTGAGCAGATGCAAGATCTTAAATTGCTAAACTAAAATATGATGGGGAAGGTATGGAGAGGAAGAAATGAGGGTAAAAAATGTTCGAATAAGTCAAAGAAAACAAATTCATATGGGTGATCACTAAATCTTCCATTTTGTAGAACCTGAAATCTACTCTTCCCAATCATCAGATGATATTTGATTGTCACCTCCTCTGGTTAGCATTATCACAATTTTCAACTGTACATCCAAACCGAATATGAAATTGTGGCCTAGTTAATACGTACAACATAGCATTTCCAAATGCTTAAAATGTCATTTCCCTCTTTTTAAGTGGGAATAGCAGTTGGCATGTCAAAATATGTATGACCTAGATCATCAGTGTTCCCTTCAGTATTTTTGTTTCTTCTCAGAGCCAGGAGTGGTATTATCAGCTGTAGCTGCAGTTGTTGCCAATTCCATCAACCGCTCAAAATCTATTTCAGTTGTCTTATACTTCAGTTTCATCCCACCTTGTAGCCATGACCTTATGCAAAGCAGAGCTTGCGTGCTATCATGCGGCATACAAAACCGCTGCTTGTAAATTTCATCACCTTTGCCACAGAACAGTTCCTCAGGTGCCACTGAAACTGCCTGCACTGCCAAGAAATCCCGAGCCATCAGAGAAAGCCGTGGGTAGCGCATACTATTGACCTTCCACCACTCCAGAACATCTGTTGCTATTGGAGCCGGAGGCTCCGACAGATATTGAGTGAGCTCATCAGTTGCGCTACTCATGTTTGCCCTTCTTTTCTTTCTTGCTATTTCCTCTGCAAAAGAGACATTGCATCCCTCTTCTAGTTCTTGAGCACTGTATCCACTAGTCATGGATGGGAAATGACTCGTCGAATAATTCCTAATGAAATGAGTTCTCGCTTCATCGAGAAAATTTTCTGCGTTGAGGCTCTCAGGAATTAGCTCTCCTTTGATTCGAGGATCAAGAACTGCGGTCATGTATATGATTATGTTGCAAACTTGGTTATTGTAACCTCTAACCTTTTCAGCCATTTCTTTAGCAGCATTTTTTAACAAGTCTGGGTAAAGGTGAGAATCTCTGCAAGCAGCAATTGTCTCAGAAATGTGATCCATGAAGAAAAGAACCAGCCCAACAGTGGGCAACTTGTTCGTGCACATGTTGTTTGTGGTTTTGTAGAATGGTTGTAGATATCGATGCACATTACTGACTGCATTCTTCTCTGCAGAGCTTAGCAGCATCCTACTGCCTAGCGTCTCATACTTCCTGATAACAGCATCCATAGACTTAGAAGCCTGCATTAAAAATAAAGATAAAAACAGTGTCACCTCAGCCACTTAATCATCGACTAAAGTGTGGGGGAGAGAGAGAGTTAAGGATAACTACACAGCCCATGGTTCATTTAAAGATGTTATCCAATATCATGTAATTAGCGTACCTTGCACACAATGTCTAGCATTTGATAATTGCCGCTCCACCGTGTTGATGTATCAAGTGGCATTTTCCATGTACTTTCCTGGTAAGCTGCTGTGAATTGAGTAAAATCCTCAGACATCTCTGAGGATGCATTTAACCCTATTGCAAACTCTCGAATCTTCGAGATCACCGACTTTGTGGTTCTCAATCCATCATCTATGATCAAGTTCAAAACATGAGCAGAACAGGGGATATAACAGAAGGGCCCCACCTTCTGACCATCCACGTAACCATGCATGGAACTTTGACTATTATCATGGGTGCATGATAGGACTCTATTCTCTATGTTGTACAGCCTAAGAACCTTCACTAGGGAGTGATAGATCTCGGCACCACCACAAGGGTAAGGTATGTGACAGATATCAAGCATCATCTTTTGGAAAGACCAATTCTCGTCAATCCAATGGCATGTGACACTCATATAATAAATTTCCTCATATGAAGTCCAAAATTCAAGCGTTATAGAGACCTTCGAAGAAACATGTTCCAAAGATGCTCTTACCACTTCCTTCATACTCCTGAAAACTTCATGAAATGTTTTTCTGTACTCCTCGCTTGACCATAGTTGTATTGATGGATTTAAAAACTTATAAGAGTTTGCTAGCCACTTTTCTTCCAATGTTGCTGGAGGTAGAGAAGCTAAGACGAGCCACTTAACAAGCAACCAATTTAAATGGTTGTAATCCACTTGGGGTGCTTTTGATTGAGGTTGATGCTTCCTGACTACAGTGATGGGTGGTGGTGCTGAACTGGTGACAACATCACCTGACTTATCATAACCAGGATGGCGATTACTTAGGTGCCTTCCCAGATTACCTTCAACAACAAAAGAAAGATTAGTAATATGATAAGCTTAACCCTACCATTAGCTATTGACAAATCCACTCCAATATCGGAATCGCACATTGAGAATGAATGAACCAATGATAATCCCTACATGAAGAACTTGAGCTTCTTACAAATCAGATAATCATAGAATTGTAGCTTGATAACATACGATCTAGACTCTCTGGACTATCACGACCATAAAATTTTGAAGGCACAAAGAACAAAAGCAACTGTTTTGTGGGCCCAGAGAAGTTACCAGTGGCAGTTGCAATAGAATAGCTTTGTCCACAAAACTTGCACCTGCGACTTTTTCCATCAGCAGCTGTCTCGAAAAACTTGAGATAAACTGATGTCATAGTCTTCTTTCTCGGTTTGGCTGAAGGAGTAGCATTTCCCTGTTCTGAGGAGCTCAAACCAATATCTACAGAATCAATGGTTGGAATGAGCCCCATGTCCATCATAGATTTGGGTTCCACATCTAATCCACCAAGAAACAAAAGAAAACCATCAAAGATCATAGACATTAAAGTTTGAATGCTAAAGGGTTAAAAAGAAGTAAACTTTCACATATATAGACTACAGTAATTCATCATCCAATACAATTCAACACTCTCATGACTTAGCAATCTAATAACAAAATATGAATCTAATTACAAGTTGAGAAAGTCAGCTCAGGGAGCATTTGAAGTACAAAAATTGCAAATTGGCAATTTGGTGGGATAAGTACCTTTGAAGGTTTTAAAAGCGTTATTTGCACCCCAGTCCATTTTATATGCTGCTTTGCTTCTCAGAACTGTTCCTGCCCAACAATCTCCCAGTGGGTGCTATGTGAAGCTCGCATTTGGGGAGAAACCAAACCTGAAATTCAAAAAAGGGATCAAATTTAGGGCTTTGGTTAGGGGTCAAAGATGTTCCCACAGACCCTCACTCAGTGACTCAGTCACTTGCCTTGGCTCTGTGGTAGGAGAAAGACAGCAGCTTGAAACGAAGAGATTTTTAGTAGGAAGAAAGAGTGAGAAGAGAGAAAGAGAGGGAAAAACAAATGGAGGGAGATGATGGAAGTTGGAAGCGGATCGGCGCAAAGACTGAGCCGGATCGCAGCCGAGCGAGGAAAGGCGAGAGAGCGAAGAAAGAGGAGATCAGCTGGTTTTCATTTTTCTTTTTTTTTTCCCTCAGGAAAAATAAAAAAGATTTTTAATCCCTGAGCTTTTGCAGAGCCGCGAGCGACGCCTCTGAGCTCTGAGTCGTAGATCTAATCTCAATCTTCGACGGCTAAAAACTACAAAGTAAACGCTCGCTGGCGCAGGAGAGAGAGACACGCACACAAGCAAGCGAAGCGAAAGTAGAGAGAGAGATTGATGGGGCTCGGCTGCTTGCTTGCTGGGCTGGTGGCGGCTAAGTTTAAGTCAGCCTCTGGTCAGTGGGCACGAGTTGGTGAGCCCCAGGCCCAGCTATATATGCGTATAGCTTCGGTTTCTGGCTCCACCAAGCCCATTTTGCATTTTCAAATTTAACGTTCATTTTTCTTCTCTTTTTGCTATTATTGCAAAAAGCTTCTAGCTATCATTTTTTTTAAAAAAAAAGAGGCTTCTAGTTAAGAAATTTATTCAAGCATACGTCGGTTAAAGCGAATATGTTCCCAACTCTGCATCTGAGTTCGAGTCCCCCTCCTCGTAGTTTACACTTTATTAAAATAAAATATCTCCTATATAAATAAATAAATAAATATATATATTTCTATACTTTTTAGTGTTCGAATTTACATAAAAGGTAATTTTGGACATTCCCCGTAAGCATAATTCCATTAACCAACTCCACTCATATTTAATCAACATTAAATTTAAACAAGCATTCAATCAAACAAGAGGGACAAAAAAAAACCATTAACTTGAATAGTTGTTGGATTAAAAGAGAAATAATAATTAATTGAAGACGGGCGACTTGACTGTTCAGGACTTCCAAGGAAGAACCTTTTATCATGTTTGAAAAGTAGAACAATGGCCATGAGCACCAATGGCAAGAGAGCTTGTGTTTCCCCTCTCCCTCTTTTCCAAAATTTTTTTTAAAAAAAATGGTGCCAAATGTTGCATTGCTATATCATATTACTGAAATTAAAGTAGATTAACCAGATACTTAAATTTAGTGTTGTACTTTTAATTTAAAGAAAGTGTTTGGTTTCACATGGATATCATGAGTGATGTTGCTCATGCAGGTTGCTCATACGTTGCAAATGACAGAAGCTCTTGTTCTTAACTCGGGTTACTGCTTACAAAATAAAAATTAATAACCAGATTTTATAAAAATCAGAAAAATTACTACATGATCATGTCAGTTCCTTCCAGTATTGGTTTTGTAATTTTTGTGTGTGTGGGTTATGTGAGAGTGAAAAAAGAAAAAAGGAAATTTACTGAGGCTGCAATGCCCCCAAATGGCTCAATCTGCTGAACCTGCTCCGCTATGCCTTTGAAACCAAAATTATAAACAGCTTTCAACAACCACTTCACTTTCTCCTTGACTTCCTTGATTTCCAAATGATGGCATAAGGGTTTGGGCAGATTCTGTACGGGACTTTCGGTGGAGGAACATCAGGGACACTGCAGCATTCATGTACAAAATAGAAATTTACTATGTTTCTGAGAGATGGTAAAAGAAAGAATGAATGAATCTTACTGTAATCCAGCAATGTCAATCTGTGAAAAGTCCATATTGTTGGTTGAACAACTGTCGAGGACTGGTGTTGCTGTTCCACTGGTCCTCGTACGTAATGGTGTGGAGGAGGGTGGTGGTTGCTTGATGCCCAGAATTCTACAATTCAACTTGTTTGCAATGCTGCTGCTGCCGTGGGCCATTGCCAACCTATACCAATTACCAAATGAGAAATATATAAACAAGTTTTACTTCAAGTTGATAGGAAAGAATTATCTGTGCGTGCAGAAGAAATAAAAGAAACATCCAAAAACATTGATAGGGAAACTCAGGACCACTTCTTCTATGATTACCAACAGAACAGAGGTAGGTAGCTAGCTAGATAGCAATGGCATTTACTAACACTTCTAAAACTGGCGTCATGCAAACAGCATCATGTTTGGTTAATATGGGATTCGACTACCTAATCCAATGATTCTTGATGAGCCAGATGTTATATCAAAAAGCCAAAAGGGATAATCTTATATCATTCAACACCCCCTACTGCAGGGTCACCCAGATAAACTTTGTATTTATATATATATATATGTTGTCTCAAACTATTTGCTAAGTCTAAGTAAAGTGGAGCCCAAAAATTTCTGCCTGGCGATTTTGTTTCACCAACATGTCACATGCATAGCTTGTTCGTACATAACTCAAATGAACCATGGACAATTGTCCCGTCCAATTCTCATCCCACTAAAGGAGAACAAATTTATTTGTGACGAGATGCTTTTGTGACAGCATATGAAGTCAATCATATATTTTCATATAAGAAAGCTAAAACGCGTAGTAATATGTGATTGACTTGAAATACTGGCATCCCGATATAAGAAAATTTCTCTCCCACTAAAGGGCCATGCTAGCTATTTGGCAATGGCAATTTCACACGGTACACATTAAATAAGGCGTACCATAAAGTGAATAATGTGAAATCCACCTAAACCCATCTGACAGTTGACCTCTTCTGTTCTGCCAGGACCTTCCTATGAAACTCACCTTTTCTCATCACTGAATTTCAAAATTAAAGGCTTTGAATTCGGTCCATCAAGAACATCATCGTCATCATACATATAGAGATTAAACATTGGTACTACATATCTAATGAATGAATTATATATCAAATCAAGCTTACCTGTAGAGAAAGCTGTGATCATGGAGGCCAAGAACAAGAGTTGAAGCCCCAATCTCTGTCACCACAGCTGCAATCTTCTTCCCATCTTGATCACCTTCTGTCACAATCATTTCAACCTTTGTCTGTAAATCATCATATCATATACACTGGTAATTTGAACATTTACATATAATCAGCAGCAAATTAATTAAATGGTCACATAAACAACAACATGTAATTGGTAGCCAGGCCTAGGTAGAGGGTTGCTTACGTTGGGGAAGGTGTTGCAGATGTCTTTGAAAGAGAGGGCCAACTGGAAGCCCTTTAAGCGGAGAAGCCTGGTTTTGTTCTTGTTTCTGGATCTCGAGGTTGAAAAAACATGGAGCAGAGTTATCAAGTCCCCATAGCGAACAAGGTTGTCAAGTGCCCATTTCAGAGCTGTTCTTGCCGCTTCCACGTCTTCAACCACCACCACTATTCTCCTCACATCCATAACCTGCTCTCTGCTCTCTGCTCTCTCTCTCTCTCTCTCTCTCTCTCTCTCTCTCTCTGTTTTTGTAATTTGGGGTTTGTTTTGTGAGGAGAACTCAAAAGAAAACTCACAGATTAAATTATTTATGACTCGTCTCTGTCTTGGCTCCTTTTAAATGAGTTTGATATATATTATACATCAATCAACCACATACTACTTGCTTCACCACATAGCTGACCACAAACCACAATAATTAATGAATTAAACAAATAAATAAATATTACTATATTACGTCTTTGTACAGTTAGATTAGATGTGCATGCAAAATCAGATATCTTCTTGGTTATGTCTATATATGACATTTTATGTTGTTGCTCTATATGAATTAGTTTACCAATTGTGGTCCAATGTCTGTGAAGTTATAGTTCATGAATAAGAAATTTAGAGTCTCTCTATTAAAATAGTTATTTGCGCAGGTATAATTTTTGATGTCACATTACATATTCGCCCTTTGACTTAGAGCATTTGCCTGAATATTTTTTCATGATTTGATGAGATTTTGGGTACTAATCTTAAATTGTTTACAAACTTCAAATTTGATCGTGCCCGTTAATGCTTATGGATCTAAGACCTAGAAAACTGGCATCTATTTTTCAAGAATTCAAAACTGTTGCCGGGATTTTTCCAGATTGCCCCAATTATCACGCAAAAATCATTTTCTCATTTAAATCTTGAGTGATTTTAGAATACTACGGTTGTACGGTCACATGATATATTTTATACACGTGTTATAATATAAGTGAATATTTATTGATATTATTTCTTAAAAGAGGGAAAATAAACTATATCGTCTATTTATATTATAACACGTATACAAAATGTACAATATGAACATATTACCGCCGTATTCTATAGTTTCACCTAAATCTCCTGCCCTAACCACGCCAAAACTATGATCCACTTTTCTAGCAATACTTTGAAAATTGAATTAATGATTAAAAACAGAAAGTTGTCATGTCAATGGATAAAACAGAATTGACAAATTCTTTCGGAAAAACTGAAATATAAATATATGACAAGCAAAAACCTCAAATAAACCTATCTAACACGTACGGATTAAAAACAAAAACAAATGTTTTTGTTCTAACGCACCTGGTGGATGGTTAGCTTAGCTACACAAAATTATAAATTAGAATAATATTTTTGGTCTGGCTGATATATAATTAATTTTATTTATACATTGCCACCATTTTGTGGGGTTTAGACTCCACTCATATTAAAATAAAGGATATGAAACCATGGCATGGGGGGGCTTGGTCACTTTGATTATCAAGTCACTCAACGACGAGAAAAAAGGAGTCGTGTCGTCAGTTTGGTTGTGGCGTTTCTGTCTTTGGGTCTTTGATATATCTTCTTGTTTGTTTGTCGTCTTTCTTGTGGTTCCAAGTGCACTCATTTTGAGTGACAGTTGCTTCCTAAAAAATGCATGAAATTCATGACCCACATTGCGTCTCACCAGACAGAAATTTATATAAAAACAAAGGAAAAGAAATCCCCATGAGCAAACTGCCAACCGAGTTTAGGTTTTGCAGGTATTATTTGAAGTGCTTCTTTTTTGTTTTGTTTTGGTTACTGTGTCTGTGGGTGTGTTTTGCTCAATTGTTCTATTTTACTACATTTACTCTTCTCAAGCCAAAATTGGTGTATTTTGAATTTTTTTTAGTATTATATAATATCGTAAACGGTATTTTCAAAATTCCAAAAAACCAAAAATTTATGTTTGGGATGTCAAAATTGCATATTTAGATGTAACCAAAAACAGAAAGTTACTAATGACGTTAATACTAATTTAGAGCATTTCAGACTATCGTTATAAGCTCCCAAACAGTGGAAGGAGCACAGGACTCTGATCGCATACTCATATGTGCTTGAGACCAATTTTGTTGGGCTACAACACAAAATAAAAATCTGGTAGGCCCCGAGCTTGGTTAACTTGGGCTTTAATTTGTTTTCGACCGGCCAATAGGTCAGCCTATTAAGATGATGGACTTGGGCCCAAGCGAAGAGACACTTCCGGGGTCTGGGCCAACAATACTGCTGGGTTGATTTGTGTGTTAAACCCAATTAGCTTAAAATTAGATTAGATTAGATACATGCATAAGAGTAAATGCACGAACCAAATACTCATCTATTTTTATCCTTTACCTTCTTATACCATCTACACATTTTTTTTTAAAAAGAAACCAATGGCTCTGTTCTTTAAATTAATTTGTGCAGCAATAAATTCTGTCATAGAATTTTTTATATTTTTTAAGTGCTAGTAGTGGATAAGATGGAGAAATTATAGAATACTATGATAATACGGTCACGTGTTAATGTTTTACTATAACCATATAAATGAATTCGCTGTATGTGATTAGGCAAAAATATTTGGGAATTTAATTAAGTAAGTAATTAAAACTTACATAAACTCATTTCACAAAGAAAGAAAGTGCATGTCGCGTTGGTCTTATCCCTCTGTAATTTAAATGCTTAAATAGTTAAATTCTGCGAAATAATCTCCATCCATATCCTCATTTCAATGGCCAAAGCTCTTGTTAAAAATTTTGGTATTGCTCATGTGTTAATACTTGTGACTTTTCTGATATGCTCGGAAGCCAGGTCTAACAAATCAGGCTCATCCTCTTCGCGCACCATCAGATTTCCTCTCTACCACAGAGAAAAGTTCATAGCTTCAAACTTCAAGGACCAACGCTCCCTTGTCCGGACTCGTTTGGCCCGCGACAATGCGCGCTTTCATCGTCGTCATGCATCATCTTCTGCTCAGTTTCACAAGCACTCTGGGAATGATCTTAACAATACTGCCATGCTCGAGGAAGGTGGGGAGTACGTCACCGTTTTGAAAGTGGGAAGTCCGTCGCAGAACGTGCAGCTGCTTGTGGACATAGGCACGCCTTTGACATGGTGGCAGTGCCAGCCCAATTGCAAGTATTGTTACTCCACGCCGCACCACATTTTTGATACGAGCATGTCGTCCACGTATATTGAGACAAATTGCGCCGAGGGATTCTGCGATGTAACCCAGCTTTTTATACTGGGTTGCATTCGCCGCGACGATCCCAAGTGCCATTATAGGGTTCAATACGTCGACGGGTCTGTCTCCCAAGGCGTCATGGCGAGAGATGTTGTCGCCACCTCTGAGGGTGTGACTCTCCATAACTCTTTCTCTTTCGGATGTGGACGAAGCAATCAAGGTGCATGCCATCAGTTTATAAATGAAAATTAATAATATTGTCCATTTTTAACTGATACTAATATAATGTTGTTTACCAGGTGTGACAATGTTCAATGCGGACGCTACGGGGATCCTAGGGTTTGTACCGGGCGGATATTCGTTTCCCTCTCAACTCCAGGCTAACACATTCACCTTCTGTCTCCCTACTTACAATACCACTACGAGTGGAAGTCTGTACCTGAATTATTACCCATCGGCTTTTCAGTATTCAAGTAGATCGATGTTGATTATTATAAGGGGCCACTATTATTTGGATTTCAGCGGGGTAGAACTTAACGGGGAAGCAATTCCAATTCCTCCAGAGAACTGGCAATGTGACCGGGAAGGGGTTGGGGGTGTGATTATTGACACAGGGAGCACCATAACTAGGTTCCCCAAGAAAGCCTATGACATATTCAAAGACTATTTCCTGCGTAACGCTCAGGGCTTGCCTTTATCGCAACCCGAAGAGCAGTTAGATACTTGCTTCAATGTGGCAGGTGTCGGAGAGTGGGAAGGCTTAGTCCCTAAGGTTATTATTGTTTATTTTCTTCAATGTGGCAGGTGTAGAAGAATTGATCGAAAGAAATAACCACGTACTGCTTTAGTCAAATGACCTAACTAATATCTGCAACTTGATTCTTGTTTTGAACTTTACTTTTTTCAGGTTAGATTTTTGTTCAAGTGGCCGTCTGGTCGGCCCCTGGAGTTCGAGACCGGTCAGCTTCTGATGTCGGTGGGCAATAACAAATATTGCCTTGCATTTGGCGCAGGAGGACCCACCACAATCATTGGGAGTTGGCAGCTACAAGGCTCGCTTGTTGGCTTCGATCTTCCTAATCATCTTGTCGGATTTCTTCGTGCAAGTTGTTAATCTATTTGATTAGCTAGCTAGCTCGATTGATTGTTGTACAATATGCAATTAACTAAAATAATAATTAACATTGCATAATCTATTCTACACTCAAATTGGTATGTCATGAGAAATTCCACAAAAATTAAATTAAGCATATATATATATATATATAACATCCTTCACAAGGAGAAGGAGGTAAGTGTGGAAATCTGAGAATTTATCATGCTAAAATCGGCTTATTGTTAAAAACCTACAAAATGATTGATTTTGTAATCCTTCTCTAATTTATTATTTATTCTCTCAAGTGCGTCTAAATTATGCCAAAGAGCACTAAAACCACTGCACATTATTATAGAGTTCAACATTATGTCAAATATGATTATTGGACTAAGCTTTTGGGCAACGGGGTCTAACTGAGTGAAAAATGTCTTAATTTGCACACTAGTGTTCTCAGTTTCAAACTCTCATTGCATATTGATAGTTTAGTTGTGAGAAAACTCTCATTCCCTTCTAATTATGGCAACAACAAAAAAAAGCTTTTGAGTTTACAAATAACCCATCTGCATCTTACAGAAACCAGGCCCATTTTCTTTTCTTTGGGTACAAAAACGAGCTCCCATTTTAAGAATTTGTTTGGGCTTAAATCTAAATTAAGGCCAGTTTTTTCGGGTCGACCCAGACCAGTTTTTTTCCAACGCCCAAGTCCCAAAAGGGTTTTAGCTGCCCACCCAAAAACCCTCAAAAATCCAGAGAAAATTGAGCACCATAGCCATTTACCACTCTGAAAATGTCTACCTCCTCCTCCCTGGCTACGCTCTCCAGGAGACTCTGTCGCTCTCTGCACTCAAATCCTATGAATGTACTCTCTATGCGCTTCTGCACCACCACGACCACCGACCTCTCCTCCTCCTCCAGCGACAGCTCTGACTCAGACGAGTCCAACCCTCTCAACTCGGAGCCCAACTCGCCCCAAGACAATGTCCCCCCACCACAGCCGCCACCGGAGGACTCCAATCGGAAAAACTTTTTCTACGATCGCCCGCTCGAGAACGGCCTCGACGTAGGCATTTACAAGGTACATTTCACTCGTACCATTTCGTTTGGTCCTTTCAAATAATTCAGTGTCTCAGAATTTGGGGTTTAGGGTTTTGATTGTGTGAGTCTGCGCGTGGGTTCAGGCGATACTGGTGGGGCAGGTGGGGCAGAGTCCGTTGCAGAAGAAGCTGAAGAGCGGGGCCACGGTCACCATGTTTTCTGTTGGGACCGGCGGCATTCGGAACAACCGGAGGCCGTTCAATAACGAGGACCCGTCGGAGTACGCAAATCGCTGTGTCATTCAGTGGCATCGCGTTTGCATTTATCCAGATAATCTTGGCATGATCGCCATGAAGAATGCTTTGCCTGGGTGAGAAGAAGTTTTCTCTTCACAGCTTAAATATCATGCTTCAAATTACTGTGCTTTGTGATTGTTTATGGTCGTATATATGTTATGTTTACTCTTCAAAAGGCACAAAACACATCGGATGACTCTTTTTCGTACAAATGCACGAAATTTTGATAATATGATTTGGAAGATTTTGTCGTGCCTTTTGGATAATTGGGACTAGCAAATTTGTCAACAGTGTAGTTTTAAGCAGAAATTGTGAGGGTTTTGTGGAATTTTTGGTGATCGAATTAAAATGGAGCCCTTATAGTAAGGAAAATTCAATGGAGATGTGATCACAGTCAAAATTGTAACACCTTGTACATCTAGATGGACAGGAGGGTGTTTGGAGGATGTAAACTTAATGGAAGAAGGAGTTGTTTGAGATTGCAGTAACTGTGATCCTTATGAAGGAAAGTAAGTAATAGAAATTGGATATTTGTTGAGTAATGATTTTACCAATTGATTTGCGGGCTTGTGGTTTGATGTTGCAATTTTGTAAACCATTCTGGTTTGTGCTTGCAAAGCTAGTCTCTAGTTTTAGATTGCAGTAATTTGTCATACCTTAATGTCCACTGCTGCTCAGTTCTTATCTTGATCATGGCCTCCTTCCTTCCATGAGTGCAGAAGTTTGATTTATCTGTTTATTCTGTTGATTGGAGATTATAACCAGTTCTGCAATTGGCAGTAACATATTGAAATTTGATATGTTGCAGTTCACTTTTATACTTGGAAGGTAATCTGGAGACCAAAATATTCAGTGACCCAGCAAGTGGACTTGTTCGACGTGTTAGAGAGATTGCTGTTCGTAGAAATGGTATGTACTCTGTCTATTTAAAATTGCGCAGGATAAGCTCAACCTATTATGTTATCTCTTCCTGTTTGAGCGTTTAGTGTTCTTTTTTTCTTTTTGCTATCAAAAGATGTATAATTTGTACTTTTCATCATGTTTCCTGTAATTTGCAGGTCGCCTTGTGTTTTTGGGTAAAGGTGATGGTGCTGAACAACCGCCGAAATGGGGGCTGAAAAGTGTTGGCTACTACTGAAAAACTTTGTTTTTAGTTGTGACAGAGATTTTATTGACTGAAAGATTTTTTTACTTCGGAATTAATTCTCTATTCCGCTTGAGACCAAGAGGAAGGAAGATCATGGTGCTATTATGCTGCTATTGTTGTAGCGTTTGCAGATTAATATTGGTCTTCTTTTTTTCTTGCTCACTTTTCCCGTGCGTAAAGGATTTATATAGTTATCACGTTGTTCGACAATTTTCATAGTCTAATTTGACGTCCATCAATTGCTTTAAGAGTATGTTTAAACCTGTGATTAACATAAAAGCTTAGTATTACAATATGCACTTGATTATTAACAGTGATTAAGCAAATCACAAAAGAAGTGATTGGATTGACTCTGGTTGTTTCAGATTGATAGTGTGGTTTTTAGGTACCACAAAAATCACATGTTCCAAGGCATTTGGATAAGCTTTGGATCTTTCTTATCCACAAAATCTCCGCACCTAAAAGGAGTGAATACAGAGTATATATGAAGTAATGCTTTTGGCCATGAATTTTATACGATTCAGCCATGATGCTCTGAAGAAGACAGACCTAGCAAAAAAATAAAATACTCTCTCCTTGACAAGAGAGATGTTACAAAGCCCAAAATTCTTGCAATCCTCCGCTCCTCCTCCAACACCACCATCACCCATTCCACAACTCCAAGTTGTACCCACTTGCTCATCTTTCCCTTCCATCAAACAATGCTGCAAATTCTCACGTAGAGAGCTCACAATTGGAAGCAATTCTCTTATACTTGCCCTTCTGGCCTCGCAGAGTTTAGAGGCTTTTTACCGTCCAAAGCACAAGCCGAGAACCTTGTAGACGACGACACAAACAGAACTGAACAAGAAGCACAAACTTCAAATGCTACTGCTGCTACATGCACTGACAGAAGCCCAACAAAGCGTGCATTTCTCGATATATCCATTGATGGAGAGCCTGTTGGTCGCATAATAATTGGGCTACACGAAGACGATGCCCCTGTTGGAGCTGCGAGATTTGGCAGTCTTGTGAGTGGAGCTGCTGGGACTAGCTACAGAAGGAAAGAGTTCGTTAAGATTATGCCCAACTACGTTCAACATGGAGGCGTGAGATCTTTTGGTGTAGATGCTGAGCTCGCAAAGAAGACAGGAACCAATTTGGAAGTTGATAATCTGACGGAAGAGTGGGAGAGACTGAATGAAAAGTGTGCAGGGATCAAGAACAAGGCTGGAACTGTGGGCATTGTTGTGAGAGATCCTTCCAGACCACCCCCCAAGATGAAGCTGGTTGCCCGAAAAGGGAAGTTGGAGATTGATCAAGAGGAGGTTGGCACGGCCCCGAATGGAACAGAAGTTTGTGATCACCACCAAGGATTCACCTGAGCTCGATGCTTCAACATTGGTGGTTGGAACAGTCCTGGATGGTAAGGAGGTGGTGGAGAAGATTGGTGCGGTGAAGACAGTCCAAGAGAATACCAGTTCACCTTATTTCAGGTACAACCCTTCCATATAAACCTAAACCATCCTCCTCATATAGCCTTCAAGGCTTCACCTTTGTGATGATATTTAGACACTAACAAAGCAGGTCGTTGGCAGGGTGGCCAAGCTGATAGGAGATAAGAGAGCTGTTGTGGCAGAAAGAGGATTCAACCGCCCTTACGCAAAGGTGGTTATCACAAACTGTGGCTTGATGAAGTAACATACTACTCGGCAATTTTATTTATTTTTGGTTTGTCTTTCCAGTTTTGTAAGAAGAGAAACACTTCAATGCAATACATCAAGTCTTTGTAGAAGTCTTAATCAATTTCTATTCCTAACAAAATTTGATAACTATGTTTATTTAAACCGCAAGTTGCCGAGCTGATAAGGAGAATGTTACAGTTTTTAAGTTGGGCAATAAAGGAATGTTACACTCTAATCTTGTAATGTAGTACAACACTTCTAAAGCTTTCAAATGGGATTTGATGCCATGAGAGAGGGACATTCGAATGGGGGATGCTACAACCTAACCTCATATCAGCTACAACCTAACCTCATATCACAACCAATCCTGGACCTCCTTGGATACCATTTGACGGGTGGCAAAAAATCAGTCAGCTAGTGTTTAGTGTTTCGAGTTAAAACAGTTGGCTTCATTCTTTTTGGAGAAGGAGAAGTGAAAAGATTTCTGATTGAAGTGACAGGGTCATCGACCTGTACAAATGATCAAACGCCAAATGATGATACTACTCAGAAAACAATTCGACAATAAACAAACCCAAATTTACATGTAAAAACACAGACGGACTACATGCATTCAAACATGTCTGTGTGTGTGTGTGTGTAATATTGCAAACTGCCCATGTTGGGCAAAGAAGGGATATTGATGAGTTCCAAAACATAGGCTGGGAAGGAATAATCTCAGTCAACATGTAGGCACAAAAGGAGAAGTAGGCCTCAAGAATACCTTAATTATGGATTTAGACGAAGGAGAACCCCCTTCCTGTCGTTGTAAAGCAGATAGTGTTTGTTTCCATCCAGGTGCCCCATTACCTGCTGATGCAATCCAGGGGCAGAAATATCTATGCTGCCTGATAGGATCAAACTCCATCGTGCTACCAGGCAATACATGCGTTAGGTCCTTCCCTGCAAGAATAGACAAAGCAAATTATTGAAACCTATTTTGATACCATACGGGAAATGCCTTGACAAGGGAGCAAAGAGACGTCATGTCATGCATATGAAATACAGGCTGCTGACAATGTTCTTGATTACAAAACTTTGACCAATCTGTCAGTGATTATAGTTGCAGGTACCAATTATAGGACCAGATAATAGTCAAAACAGATTATTAGGAATATTAACATGAAACAGACCTATTGGTGAATTTACGGAACACATCTATGTGGCAATTAACTGCATCAATAAATAAAGTAAAACAAGCACAAAACTAGAAAAGGTGGAGTTGGGCACAATATTATAGAAGCAAAATATATATAATTTTAGTGTTTACGAAACAAGCAAGGAGACCAGTGTATCCATTCATTCTATAAGGAAAATATAATAATAATAGTAGTGCCCATGGAATACATATTGCTTACCACTACTGCAGGCCACAAGTTCATTGTTTATGGGAATTTGCACTCTGTTTTCACTACCCTCGCAGTTTGAGGTGGGTTGGGCATCAGTTATGGAGCTGTTAACATCTGCATTGTCTTCCAAGTTAGATGGAACACTCAGAGAATCTTGTTTTTCACTGCCATCCACAATGATTCCTGATTGTAACAATTTTCCTTCGCTAGAAACCATCACCAGCGAGTCATTTTTGTCTGTTTCACCATTTTCACATGTGATATTGGCGTCAGAGGCTGTTCTAGGGTCCCTGACTTCTGAATTCTCCAATCCGACATTTCCTGCATTTTCTCGGTAGTGTTTGTCCCCCTTATCCATCTGGGAATCAGATTGCATAACTTCTTGGCTAACAGACATACAATCTCTAAACTCAGAATCATATGAAAACCGGGCCCTTAAATTCCGGCCAATAACAGGTAAAGAAATTGTTGCTTTGAAGTTCTGTTTTGTTGGTGGAGGACCCCCAGCAATTGTCAAATTTAAATTTGAGAACCTCTCCTTTGACAATGTTGCACCATCTGAGCCAGCACCTAGAGTATCTACCCTATTGTTAAGATGATTTTTAGTGCTTGAATCAGGGGTTCCAGGATGACTTTCAGAATGTACTTCTGCATACCCAACTAATCTGAAAAATTCCAGAGGCCGGGGAACTGTTGAGAAAGCCCATAATCCTACACTGGCTCCACAAAGCTTGCAATCTAAGACAACAGAATTGGGTTCAGACTGTATAGAACTAGAAGTGCTGGCATTTCTCTCTACCTCCACAAGTTCATCATTACTAGTAGAGTGCACATTGATGCTTGGATTTTGTCCATTAGTAGCTGAATGAGATGAACTTGAAATATTTGCCTTCATGACCGAATGATTTAGTCTGTTCTCAGAATCAACAACATAAGGTAGTGAACGAGGTTCCCAGCCGCATAAGCTTATGAGCTTTTGTGCCTGCAAAAACGATTCAAACATGATTAGTCTACATGAAGAAAGCAAGAACACTAGAAACTATTAAGATTTCTGAAAAAATAAAAGATTCCAAAAGTGTTAAGAATCAGATTGAGAAGATATGAAAGAGTGATGCACAAGTACATACAATGAAGAAAGCAACATTTAGCAATCAAAAATGAAGGAAAAGGACTCAGATATCTCAACACAAGTAATATCAGCAACAACAGGCAAACCGAAGATCAATTATAAAACTTTTGCCAACACGACATGCAAAACGGTCAGGGGTGGTAGAAGTGCAAATTAAACAGGTGCAAACCTGATAATACAACTTAGCAGAATCTGCACTGCCTTCATTGTCAGAATGTTCTGTTCTAGCAATGTCACCAGACCCATTGCCATAAAACATAGAAGACTGTCCAAGAAATTGCTCGAGCTGAGGGCTCTTCATGTACTGAATGGCTGAAGAAGAAATCACAGGAAGAACTGAAAGTTGTAATAGAGCAGAGCAGCGTTCTCTAAATTTATCAAGTAAAACCGGAGGCGGGGTAGGTGGAAACTCTGCCAGTATTTCATCACAAGTATTGTCAATCCATGGACAAAGTATTTTATGTCCATTGTCCAGCTTTAAACTAAATACCAAGGCTGCCTTCTCAACTGGAAAACACAGGAAATAGCTTTAATTTAGGATGAATAAAGTTAATAACAAATATTTGCTTCTTAATTTACAGCAATTGATTAATTGGTGGAAGATTTAGCATAAAGAGAAGAATAACATGCCTTGCTGCTGATTCCAAGATGATGGAGTAGAAAAGAAGAGACGTGCCCCGCATGATTCACATGCTATTATATCCGTATCTACATTGATCCAACCTCTTCTGGCACAATTTATAGCACTGACCACCTGTTCAACATTGGAGAAATCTGTATTATGTAATGGTTTCATTGTAAATGACTCATTAACCAACGACGTTGTTTCACCATACCCTAGTTTCTCTTTTAAACATAACAACACAGCAAAGGCAAAACCAGAGCTTATTTCAAGACCATATTCGGAGCTATTTTAGTTAGCTAACAAACAAATAAACACTAACTATACAAAACCCGTTCTGATGTATGATAGAATTCTAACCTTAGGCTTGGCAAACCAAGTCATAGACTTGAATGTAGCTACCCTCCTCATAAGATCCCCACGGTCCCATGGCCTACATAGTGGAGCATGAGCTGGTGCAGGGGGAACTGCCAAATGCCCCGAGGCCTCCACTCTATCACTTCTCGATTTTGGTTCCACCAATGCCAATGCAGAAGATGGATTTGCTCGCTTTTTGCCTCTTGATATTTGTACACTCGATGAACTGTTAGGAAAAAGGAAAAAAACAATGAGCATTCTAAGGTTTAGCTAACAATTACAAACACAATTTCCATAAATCCTACACAAGAACAGTCATAAACGATTTATGGTAATTTTATTTAATAAAATTAATTAATATGATATCATCTGGCATTGAACGATAGCTAGCGACCATACGATTTCAATAGCACAATCCTAATTATGCTGAGAGATGAAACTTCTCCAATCAAACTCTTATAAGCAAGCATAGAAATCGATATCTTCATTGTCGGAAAACGAGCAAGAAAATTAGGAGGAAAATTTGAAGAAAAAAAAATTTACGAACCCGGAAGTGGAGCTTGGCGCAGATTTGGGAGCGAAAAAGAGCTTGTCCATGATGGAATGGAACCTCTTCTCAGAATCTTTCGACATTAGTTTTCTTTCTTCTTCGTTTTCCAGAAGAAATTGGAATATTGGAATATGAGAATAGCTTCGGGAAGTTTAGAGCTAATGACCTAATTAAGATATAAAAGCTGTGTGGTAGCGTATATATTGTACGTGCACAAAATTGTGAATCTCTCAAGCTAACACAAAATTGTTTCCTCCTCCTTTCTCTTTTGCTTGAAATCGGGTTCTAATTCTAGGGCGGGCCATGACGGCGTTTCACAGTGAGGGTGATTAATAGATTTCACTTGTTTCTACAGCTCCAGCTCCTTGATATTCTTTATGGCGCGTTATAACAAGGTAACCTTGCTTTTGGATGAAAGCATTGAAAATTGCATAGGATTCTAAAATAACTAAATTTAGATTTTCATCATTTCAATTTTTGGCAATTAAAGATTTTATTATTTGGATTTATGTATGTCGAATTTTGTAAATGACAGAATTTTGCAAATGACACTATGAAAATTATGAAATGACGACTATTTTAGTGGAAATTAAACTCGAGAATTTGATACTCCAATTTTCACAATTTTTTCCATGAGTCATTTAGTAAATTCCGTGCTTAAGTTGCTTAACAATGAATTGTCAATTTTTCTCTTAAATTCCCAATTTTTAACTAAATTCCGAGTTGTTTTCTCTCTTAAATGCCCAACTTTTAGCTAAATTTTGAGTTGTTTTCTCCCATCCAAACTGAGGGTAAAAAAATTAGTGAAACCCAAATATTTCAACCTAATGATATTTCTTTAACATTCATATTCTATTTGGTTAGGTCAGTTTGCTAAGACAATATGCTGATTCCAAGTTCGATACTCGTTCCCATGTTTTTTTTTTTCTAGAACTCATCCCTTTGTATTAAGTAGTTAGAATATCACTTTGTTAAAAAAAATTAAAAAAATTTGTAATACATTTTTTAATTCCATATCACCTTGAAATAATAAAAAAACACATCAGCAAAAAAAAAAACGCAAATGTGAAGTCCAAAGATTTATATTGTTCTTCTTCATAATTGAAGGTAGTAGAATTTTATAGAAAAAGAAAATAGATATATAAAAAGACAAAAGTTAAAATGCAAGCACTTTTTACCATCCCCATTTAATAATACAATGATATGAGAAATAACTTTTTCACGTATCATTATATTTACAAGTAAGGTTTTTTGGGTATGTGGAGTGGAGCTAGCTTCAGCTAGAATGTAAAGCTTGCTCCATGAAAATTGAGAGATCTCAAGACTAGAGTCATTCTATAGTGAGAGCCTTATGTAAGGTCTTTAAATGAGATCATATCTCTTAATCATTGGATTAAACTAACAATTTGATCTAACAGTTAAAAGATAAGGCATCATTTAAGGCCCTATCTCACTATACAATTCTGCTCAAGAGTAATGATATTTGGGCCTCAAGGTTGACGACGTAGGCCCATACCTTATATACACAATATAAAGATTTGATCCAAACTAATGATGGATATTTGGGCCACGGAGAGATTCAAGAGGCCCATCACCTTCGTTAGAGTAGAGATGACTATCTAAACTAGAATAAAATGTACAGAATCAGTAGGCCTGCACTCTGCAGCTCTCTAACATATATAGATGGTGGACTATATTTTACACTATATATAGCCTTTTCTTGTCAAGGGTGGTCCAAATATATTCAAAGTGGTTCTTTCTTGCATTGCAATTTGCATTCACTCTCATCCTTTTGTTTTCTTTCTGGGCAGTGGGCACCAGCCAGCTATCCTAGCAATAAGACTCTATGTGATCAAAGATGATAAATATGTTATGGTAAAGTATATATGATTAACTTAATTTAATAAAAAATGCACTTCAAATTTCTCCATCATTCAATTCAAATGCGTCTCATAAATGGGTCCCTTGGCTAGCTACAAAAAGCCTCCATCTCTCTACTTCTGTCAAGCTAAGCTCTGATCAGTCTCTGCTGTGCAAACTAAGTTGCTGAAATTTCTGCCATAAATTCATAATCAATGTTTTAATCCCATTCCGACACAAACTTCCAAGCTACCTACTCGATGAGCTTCTTCTTTTATCATGCTCACCTCTCTCTCTCTCTCCCCAATATCTTCCTCTTTCTATTTTTTATAAACAACTTTTGAAGTGTCTTCACCCTACTATACTAAGAGCATCCACAGTGAAGGAGTGTAAATTCGGGAGTGTAAAACCACTTTTACATTCTCTTTACACCTCCGGTGTAAATATGTTTTTGCTCCAGTGGGGTATAAATTCGGAGGTGTAAGTAGGTCCCAGATTTTATGTTGACTTTTCTTCATTTTTCTTATTTTTTCTCGGATGGGTTCCGCCTACAAGGGATGTAAAAATAGATGTAAATATACATTTTATTTTACATCCCTATGGTGATGATGTATATTTACATCCATTTACATCTCCCTATTAGAGATGATTCGGTGACTTGGGGTGTATATTTAACATACACCCCCATATACACCCCCCACTGTGGATGCTCTAACAGCCTAATGCCATAATTATCTTACTTACTGACTTGCTTGCAGCCGCTCCTAGCTACTCTCTTGTGCATTGTGCCTTTGCATTAGCCATAATTAGCTAGCTAACCCCCAACTGCCACCACTTTTAATCTAACTCGTGCATCTTTCACACCATAATTTTGTTTAGATAGATATCGTTAATGGTAGTTCTGCCAAGGCTGCCTTTCTCTTTTCACATCTACTTCAATTTATTATGGGCATTTACTTCTCTTTTCCTTTTATAGTCTGGGTTTTCAGGATTCTTCATTTCTATTTTGCTTCTCTTTCTTTTGTGTACCAGTTTTTTTTTCAAACAAGTTAGTTACCAGCCAGCCAGAGCAGAGCCAGGCCATATATTCTTTGTTTCTATTGGCAATGAAGAACTTCTCCACTATTGCAACTCAATATATTTATGTGCTATTCTTCTTGCACTGCTGCTGCTGCACCATGTTTGTTCTGGTTTTAGTGCAAGCAGCAGACCCTTCATCATCGGAAGCACCCATGCACAAAGCAGAGCAACAAGCTCTTTACTCTGCTGTTCAAGCCTTTGTGGGCAGCTGGTGGAACGGCTCAGATCTTTATCCTGACCCTTGTGGCTGGACCCCAATTCAGGTATTAATATCCCAATGATCAGTTGTAATTGTCATCAGCACTTGAATTTCCACAATTTTCAATCTGCGTTATTTGTGAAACTCAGAAATGTTTTAATGATCATGCGCAGGGAGTCTATTGTGATCTCTACAATGACTTCTGGTATGTTAGTGTTATAAACATCGGGCCGCTCTACGACAACTCTCTTCGGTGCACCACAAATATTGGTGAGTTTTCACACCACCTGTTCAACCTCAAGCACTTGAAGGTCCTCTCATTTTTCAGTTGCTTCCTCTCGCCAAGCCAAAACCCTATAACAATTTCCACTTCAAACTGGGAAAAGCTCGCAAACAGCTTAGAATCCTTGGAGTTTCGATCAAACCCCGGTCTCATTGGAACAGTTCCAAACACTTTTGGTTACCTCAGAAACCTGCAATCTCTAGTTCTGCTAGAAAATGGATTAGGAGGTAACTTGCCTGAGGAAATAGGCACTTTGGTCAACTTGAGGCGGCTTGTCCTTGCAGGAAACCAATTTTCAGGTAAGATTCCAGAAAGCTTTGGAGGGTTGAGTAAGCTCTTAATAATGGATGCAAGCAGAAATAAACTGTCTGGTTCATTGCCTTTGACTTTTGGAAGTTTGACTTCACTTCTAAAGCTGGACTTAAGCAACAATATGTTGGAGGGGAAGTTGCCTAGAGAGATTGGAAGGCTAAAAAATCTCACACTTTTAGACCTTGGCAGTAACAAAATATCTGGTGGGTTAGCTCAGTCACTTGAAGAACTGGTTTCTGTAAAAGAAATGGTGATATCCAACAACCCAATAGGGGGTGGCTTGAAGAGCATTGAGTGGCAAAATCTACAAAGCTTGGAAATTTTGGACCTTTCAAACACATGCTTGACAGGGAAAATTCACAAGTCCATGGCAGAAATGAAAAGGCTTAGATTTTTAGGACTTAACGGCAACAATCTCTCAGGAAGAGTATCTCCAAGGCTGGCAGCTCTGCCTTGCATTGGTGCTCTTTACCTTTATGGCAACAATTTCACTGGAGAACTTGAATTCTCAGAATCCTTTTATAGGAGGATGGGAAGGCGCTTTGGAGCTTGGAACAACCCAAAGCTTTGTTACAGGGCTGAAGTAAATTCAACAGGCCATGTTCCTTATGGGGTAAAATCATGTAAGCAAGAAACCACTATTAATATTTCTGGTAATGTTCCTTCAAATGCCAAGTTCAGTGAAGCAAATTGGGATCACAGTATCCAATTTGTGGCATCGTTGGGATTTTCAAGTTGTAATCTTGATGGGGTTCTGTGGGTTATTATTTTCCAAGGGATGTTGTTTATTCTTCTTCTTTGAAATGTAGCCTTATGGATGAAATTAATAACTGTTTCCAACACCATTTTTCCTCTTTATAGATTATCCTTTGTAAGTTTTCATTTACTGTCAACAAGAAGAACTAAAAACTGAGAGCCAAAAGAACAGCCCTTTTCACCAGTCACTTCTACCCTGAATCTGAAAATTGCTAGAGTGAAAAGTACTTCTAAAAAAAGAAGAAAGAAGGCTCAATTCAAAGTTTGTTAAAAATCAATCAACCTATAATATTGCAATCTTAAGCTAAGTAAAAGAATGGCCAGCATTTAGTCAAAGAGCTCAGCAGTCGTTCTCGTTCAGTACTTGATGAGGAAAGTTTCAGTTTCAGTTTCACCATGTGATATAACTTAGTACTTGGAATCTAACTGTACCCAATTCTGCTTCACCACCCAGTCATTCAGAGAACAGAGGCCACATTTTTTAACCATCTGACTTTTTGCAAATTATAATTAACAGGCCGCTGCTCAACACAGAAAGTTCATGATTTTGAGTTACTTTTACCACACGGTAAGAAACATTTTCCTGACTGTCCTCTCATCATCTCAGCTAGTTTCACTCAACAGCCTCATCCTCAGCTGCCATTTGAAAAACAGTTGTACCAAGTCAAAGATAGGCCTTGCTCAACGGTTACCTTCAACAAGCCCACCACCTCCACTTTTTACTCCTAACAATCCTCAGTTTGTTTTTTTACCTTCAGTAACAAACTAATTCAACTGCAGTAGCCTCCCCTCTTTTTAAGTCCAACCCAATGCCCTCACTTCCTCATCAAACACTATCACTTTCTTCTTCCTAGCGCTAGAGATCAACCAAGCAGAGAGCTCCCTACACAATCCAAATTCTACTTCATGGAACCCTCCAAAGTAGTTCTCTTCTTTTTTCTTCTTTCTAGCTTCCAAGTCTTGTTTGTAACTTGCACGAAATTTGAAGTTGGAGGAAAGAATGGGTGGGAGGTCCCCAAATCAAAGAATGACCAACAAATGTATAACCAGTGGGCATCAGATAACAGGTTCAAGGTCGATGACACTCTCCGTAAGTACTCCATCTATATCTACATACACACTTTTTAATTAAGCACCTAAACCCTACCTCCGAATTACTTTGTAAGGGGTTTGTAACTCAAGTGGTTGAGAACAATTACCCTTGCACCCGAGGTCCTGAATTTGAAGCCTCTCTCGTGCAATAGCGCTTTTTTTCTAATTAAGCTTGCCACTTAACTTGAGTAATATTGTTTTGCTTTGTTTTTCATGGGCTTAGATTTCAACTACACCAAAGACTCGGTGCTGGTGGTGACCAAGGACGAGTACGAAAAATGCCATTCTGCTCATCCCATCTTCTTCTCCAACAATGGTGTGACTGTGTTCACATTGGACCGGCCTGGTTTGTTCTATTTCATTAGTGGGGTTTCTGGGCACTGCGAGAGAGGCCAGAAGATGATCATCAAAGTGTTGGAACCAGCAAGCCCACCTCAATCTGCTGACCAGAACGAGCAGAAGAATGATGCTGCAGTTGCAATGGCCACCATCTCTTCTGCAACTCTCATTTCCTGCATTATGTCATTTGTGGGGGTCCTTTTCTTCTGAATGCAGTGATTAGTGATGGTTACTATATTTTTCTTTGCTGTTTTTTCCCATACCCCTGATTCTTAATTAGGTTTTTTCTTTTAGTTTGTTTCCATTAATTGGGTCAGTTGAGATTAAAAGGAGTGTAGGACTGGAACTGATTGAGATTATGAAAGTATATTTGTTTCAAGTATGATATTTCTCTATTGAATTATTATTATTGTTATTATTTTATCTTCTTTTTTTGGGTACAGATTGGTTTTAACTCTTGAAGAAATTATTTGCATCCATCTTAGTACAAACCATAAAGCAGAAAACTGTTTGTGGCCCTACCCATTGAATCTTTATTTACAATTTTGATTCAATATCAATATGAACTGGTTTTTCAATGTCAATATCAATATCAATAAGATATTTGAACACATACAAAACATATGTTTCTAATATATAATAGCATGGCATTGGATCAGGACATTAACGGGATGTTATACTAACACCAGTCTTATAATGTGTTTTTGGCGCATTTTAACAAAGTTTCCCATGAAAGGAAAACCTTCACTATCCCAATTAAAAAAAAAGGTTGTTTTCTATACCAAAGGGAAACTTCTATGCCAACGGGTCCAGTGAAAAAGGGTTTTCACTTGCAGATCGGTGTATCGCTTATCGTCCTTTAAGCAGTGTTATGATAGCTTCATTTGCGGAGCAAATATATTGTCATACTGTGGTAGAGGATAGACTGAGCTTCGGGAAGTAAATATAGGAGCTGTTGGTCATGGTAATGGAAGCTGGTGTTTTTCCTGCCACCAATAATCCTCAATAGCAAGACCCCAAAGCTATATACATGAGATTTTTCAGAAAATATCCCGCCCATGGCATGCATACTTCAGAGACATATAGCCGCACACTGCACAGGAAATTCATTATCCACTAACTTATTATTATTCTTGATATAACATGCTAAAAAGCATATTACACAAGTTTAGTTGGGAAATAACAATTCTGATAATAGGAAAGAAATGAATCTTACAGAGATCCCACAACCTTCTGAAATTTTTGGGCTCATCTTCTCATCCAACACCTTCAAACAGGAATCACGGTGGAGATAAACAATTCCTCTAGCAACACCTTGAATAATGTTGAACCGTTTAGCCCAGTCAAGCACTGCTCTTCTCATTGCCATTAGAAATGAAATCAATAGTTCCCCTGAGTTGGGCATACTAGGATAGGAAGAGCTCAGACATTATCAAAGATTTGAAGAAAGATAGGTAACAATGAGAAATTGCAGCCAAACATGGTGAAACTAACCCAATAATATCTTATCCAAGTTGTTGTTTCGCATCAACTTCTCATCATCTTTAATGCAGCAACCCATGAGCTTTACAAGATTCTTGTGTTGGAGTTTGGAGATCAACAGAAACTCATTCTTCAACACTTCTATGCCTTGCCCTGACCTAATAGATAGTCTTTTTCGAAAAATCGGCCTTGGCGGCGGCTAGGCGCTAGCGGCCGCCTAGGCGGGCCCTTTTTATTTATTTATATATATAGATTTTCTTTTCCTGACTTTAAAGAAAACCTACTGTCCCCTCTCTCTCTCTCTCTCTCTCTCTCTCAAAAACCTCCTGCAATATCCTTTGTATCAAGAGAGCTTTTTTTTTTTCTCTGATTAAGCTTGTCACTTAACTTGGGTAATGTTATTTTGCTTTGTCTTACATGGACTTAGATTTCAACTACACCAAGGACTCGGTCATGGAGGTGACCAAGGACGAGTACGAAAAATGCCATTCTGCTCATTCCATCACCTTCTCCAACAATGGTGTAAGGGATGGGTTTTAAAAAGTATATGTGAGGGATAGGTTTCAAGCGTATAGCCGTGCGGCTATATTATTAAAATAAAAAATATATCTCAGGCGTATAACCGCGCGGCTATACTATCTAAATAAATATATATATATATATTTAAGCAGTATAGCCGGTCGGCTATTCTATTTGAATAACAAAATATCTATGGAGTATAGCCGTTCGGCGATACTCTTTAATTAAAAAATAAATTTAAATATTATAGCCGATCGGCTATACTATTAACTAAAATCAGGAGTATAGCCGAGCGGCTATACTATTTAAATAAAATATATATTTAATGCGTATAGCCGCTCGGATATACTCTATATACCTTTTTTTTATGAAATTAATTATTTATTGAGTAATTTTTATGAAATTAATTAAAATATTTAAACACCAATTCTTCATTAAATAAATAAAGGTAATTAAAACATAATATATTCAAAGAGTATAATACCTTTAAAATATTCTATTTACTATTCTATACTTTTAAATAGTATAGCCGGGTATACTCTATTAATATAATATTTTATCAGTATGGCCGCACGGCTATACTCCAAAATAGAATATTTAGAATATTTTATAAGTTTCGCCGTTCGGCTATACTCCAAAATATTGAGATACTAGCCGAACGGCTATATCCCAAAAAAGAATATTTTAATGTATAGCCGCGAGGCTATACAGACGAAGTTTTGTCGATAAAGGTATATTCCAGCAAATATTTGTCAGATTAGACCTCTCCCAACGAAATTTCGTTGGTAGAGGTTTTTTTAAAATTTTAAAATATAAAATTAGTTTCTTTGCTTCTTTTTTTTGCCAACTTTTTAAATTTAATATATGTAATTAAGTACTATCTTAGCCTTTTTGAATTACTTTAATTAGTAATTATGTATTAATTATTATTTCTTTAGTGAAAAAAATGAAAAAATAAATTACTTATTTTCGTTTGGGTGTCTTAATTAAATTTTCCCAGAGCCCAAGAGGCCTATGGCCCAAGGCCCAAGCCTTTGATTAATATAATCATTATTAATGAAAGCCAAATCCAAAGCTGAGCCCATTAGCCCAACTCTCCAATATTAATTACACTTATGAAATCATCATAGTGCTTGTTTATAAACACCTTTAGACCCCGTTTGGTTCATGAGAATGGAGACTTGGGAATGAGAAATCAATTGTTTTCCCATGTTTGGTAAGTCTAGGTATGAGAAGTCGTTGCCTGGCTCATGGAAAAGTAGGGGGGAAAGTGAAACCATCTTCTTAACTTGGGTTTTGTTTTCCCTCCTTATGGGAAAGTTTGGGAAAATGAGCTAACATTAAATACATATTTTTTATGACTATTTTATCCCCTTTAGTAATTTAGAATTACAATATATCATTAAATGCATTCTTTTTTTATTTGAATTGAAAATTTATACAAACTTTGTTTTCCATTCCTACTCAAAACAAACATGGGAAATAAAATAAAGTGATATTTCCCGGTTACTTTCGCAGCATTACCAAACATGAGAAATGAATCTTCCATTCCCATTCATTGGGGAATGACATGAGAAATAATTTCCCCTCAAATTTATTCTATGAACCAAACGGGGTTTTATAGGAGTGGATTTTTCGATGTGGGATTTTCACAAAGGGCACCTCAAAAGATAACATATTATGGTCAAAGTTAAACCTTAGGAATTTCATATTATGCTGTCACTTTTAATGTAGTAGCTAGGAAACTTGTATCTCTTTGGGGTAAAGATGAAGAAGAAGAAAACAATCGACAAGAAAACCTAGGTTCTTGTTTTCTTTAAAGTCAGTGAATTTTTTTATTTTTAATTTTCTTTGTAGAATTTTCCTGAAAGAAAAAGGAATTTTGGGAAGATTTGTATCAGTGTATTACAATTACTCTCCTAATATGATTTGAACTAGGTTTTTACTATTTTCTTGTTAGCCAAGTTTTCTAGATTTATTAGGATTTTGAGTTTACTATTTAAACAATCTAATGAAGTTGCATTTGTTAGATTTATTCATTCATATTATTAATCGAATTGAGAGATTTGCAGTTTCAGTCCTCTGATAAATTGGTGCAGTCTGTCAAGATTTTGAGTCGATCGTCAGTCTTGATACCATTACCATACCACCCAATTGTTAGCTGATTACTTAATTGAGCCGGAAGATGTCGTCGAGGAAGGATTTGATCACTGAGTAAAATGTAACACAGTTACATCCACTCTCGCCTGAAGTTATATCTCGCCAGGCAACTATCAATATTAGTATTATTATCATTTATATTGATTTAATAACCATCAATTATATATTTTGCGGTAAAGTTTATTGTCAGTTAGTTTGTGTATGTCTAATTTTGCAATTATTTACCTCTCTCTCAGGTACTATAGGTCATGTGGCTCATGGAAAGTCAACAATTGTAAAAGCAGTATCTGGTGTTCAGGTGATTATTAGTTTCCATCTCGCATTTGATGCCGCTTGCAGTTTTTCTTCTTCTATTTTTCTTCGTGGACATTAGAAAATCTGGCAAGCATGTGTTCCCACTCGTGACATAAGGTGGGCATTAAATTTAGGGTATGAGTGTCGTAGCTTGCCAGGATTTTCTTGATATTAGCATACAGTGTCCTATGTAAATTAAAAACAATAATCCTGATTCCTGATGTTATGCAGACTGTTCGTTTTAAAAATGAGCTGGAATGCAACATTACTATGAAGCTTGGATTTGCCAATGCAAAAATATACAAGTGTGAAGAGGATCGGTGCCCTCGACCTATGAGCTACAAGTTTAATGTACAGTAATTGTATGTCTTGGATTACCGTTTGCCATTTTAATTTGTTAACATGTTGTATTCATTTTCTAATTAGGGCATATGGAAGTGGAATGGAAGACAATCCTCTCTGTGATGTTCCTGGATTTGAGAACTGCAAGATGAAACTGTTGAGACACGTATCTTTCGTAGATTGTCCGATACTTTTAAGTTTTTCAAGACTTGTGTGTGGTATATTTGGTCGTGTTGAAAAGTGAAATTAATCAACCATTTTTCACGCTTATTTCATACTCTGTTATATTTTTCTAGGGTCACGATATTCTTATGGCTACTATGCTTAATGGTGCTGCCATTATGGATGGAGCATTACTTCTCATAGCTGCTAATGAAAGTTGTCCTCAACCACAAACTGCTGAGCATCTGGCTGCTCTTGAAATTATGTAGGGATGAAATAAAGCTGAAAACTGAATTACAGCCTTCTCTCATCTAAAGCAGCTGGCTCTACCCATTGAAATTACAATGTAGGGACTGGAAATAAAGCTTGAAAAACCTGAATTACATGCCTTCAAATTTTTTTTATCTCATCTGGTTTCTAATTTAATAATGGCATTGGCAGGACATTAAAGGACTTATAATGTGTTTTTGCATTTGTGAAAGGCAATTAAAAAAAAAGAAGTTGTTTTCTATACCAAAGGGAAAACTATGCCATCCAGTGGAAAAGGATTTTCACTTGCAGATCGGTGTATCGCTTATTGTCCTTTAAGCAGTGTTATGGTAGCTTCATTTGCGGAGCAAATATTGTCATACTGTGGTAGGGGATAGACTGAGCTTTGGAAAGTAAATATAGGAGCTGTTGGTCATGGTAATATAGAAGCTGGTACTTTCCTTGCCACCAATAATCTTCAATAGCAAGACCCCAAAGCTATATACATGAGAATTTTCAGAAAATATCCTGCCCCTCCAGAGACTTATAGCCACACACTGCACAGGAAATTCATTATCCACTTACTCATCATTATTCCTGATATAACAGGCTAAAAAGCATATTACACAAGTTTAGTTGGGCAATAATAACAATTCTGGTAGTAGGAAAGAAATGATTCTTACAGAGTTCCCACAACCTTCTGACTCTGAGTGTTTACTAGATTCTGTCTCTTGAAAGATACGTGCCAACCAAAATTTGAAATTTTTGGGCTCATCTTCTCATCCAACACCTTCAAACAGGAATCATGGTGGAGCAAAACAAGTCCTCTAGCAACACCTTGAATAATATTGAACCGTTTAGCCCAGTCAAGCACTGCTCTTCTCATTGCCATTAGAAATGAAATCAATAGTTCCCCTGAGTTGGGCAAACTAGGATAGGAAGAGCACAGAAATTATCAAGGATATTGAAGAAAGATAGGTAACAATGAGAATTGCAGCCAAACATAAAGGGTCAGTAAAACTAACCCAATAATATCATATCCAAGCGTTTCGTTTCGCATCAACTTCTCATCATCTTTAATACAGCAACCCAATAATATCATATCCATGAGCTTTACAAGATTCTTGTGTTGGACTTTGGAGATCAATAGAAACTCATACTTCAACACTTCTATGCCTTGCCCTGACCTAATAGATAGTCTTTTTCGAAAAATCGGCCTAGGCGGCGGCTAGGCGCTAGGCGGCCGCCTAGGCGGGCCCTATTTTTGTATATAAATTTTCTTTTCCTGACTCTAAAGAAAACCTACTGTCGTCTCCTTCTCTCTCTCTCTCTCTCTCTCTCTCTCTCTCTCTCAAAAACCTACTGTCGTCTCCTTCTCTCTCTCTCTCTCTCTCTCTCTCAAAAACCTCCTGCAATAACCTTTTTATCAAAAGAGCTTTTTTTTCTAATTAAGCTTGCCACTTAACTTGGGTAACGTTATTTTGCTTTGTTTTACACGGACTTAGATTTCAACTACACCAAAGACTCGGTGATGGCGGAGATCAAGGACAAGTACGAAAAATGCCATTCTGCTCATTCCATCTTCTTCTGCAACAATGGTGTAAGGGGTGGATAGCGTATAGCCGTTCGGCTATACTATTTAAATATATATATAGTATAGCCGGACCGGCTTTACTATTTAAATAACAAATAAATCCCAGGCGTATCGCCGATCGGCTATACTATACTAATTAAAAATATATCTAAAGAGTATAGCCGTGCGGCTTATTATTTGGACTAAAAATTATATTGAAGGAGTATAGGCGTTCTTCGGCTATATTACTTAACCCAGAAAATACAGTTAAAGATTATAGCCGCGCGGCTATATTATACTAAAAAATTATATTGAAGGAGTATATTTAAATTTAAAAATATATATATATATATATATTTAAGGAGTATAGCCGGTCGGCGTATAGCCGCACGGCTATAAGTTTTTGTGTGTATAATTTCCTTCCCCATTATACTCTTTAAATATATATTTTTATATATAATTCCACCACCACCACCACCAGAGCTCAACAGCTCCGAAGAATCAAGCTCTCCTCTGTCACTGCTCAACAGCCCCAATTCCTTTGGTAACTACTAATTCCAATCAATTTTGTCTCTTTTTGCCTTGTTTTGGAATGGTTTTGAACTTTCGATCGTGCTGTCGCTAAGTGATTGATGTTTTGACTGTGAAGCATTTCTGGACTTCTCACCAAAAGCTCAGCCCAGCAGAGTTGGGAACTTTCCTCATGGGAAGCTAACTGCGTGGTACATGTCTATCCCAGGTAACCAAATTCTCTAATTCTCAGATCCATTAGCAAATGCCTTGACTTTGAGCTTTGGGCCTTTAGACCCTGGATTAATTGTATACTTGCAGTTTATATACGACCAGCACCAAAGAAAGAGATGGCCATTTTTTAACAAGCAATTTCAGATCCATTAGCAAATGCCATGACTTTGAGTAAATGAATACATAAGATATTTTGTAAGGAAAACAGAAAAAATGCAGAATTTACCGAATAAAGAAATGGAGAATGAAGAAATGGATCTTTTCCCCGGTTGTTCTTTATCTCTGTCAATTTGACAAGGTTACCAATGTATGCAACTGTATCAAATATAAAATGGTACACTAATCCTCAATTCCTGAATGAACAATACCGGTAACGAACTCATGATCAAAAATATCAATTTTGATTTACAAAATAGGTAACTAGGGCAGATGACTTGCATTTACACCATCAATCAAAATTGCGTTTTACAGTCTCAATTTCAGCTACAAAACTTAAGCAGTAAATGAATACATAAGATACTGTTGCAAGAAAAACAGAAAAAAAGCATAATTTACTGCACACACAAAGGCTCCTCTAATGCCTTACAAATTGTCGATTGTCATCTCCACCTTTTTGCCTACCATAAGGGTTGGACCAGAACTTGTACTTTCAATTGATAGGTGAAACGCATGTATCGAGTGTTTTTATACGAAGTAAATGTACCAAGTGATCTAAAATACAGTTTGGTGTTCTATGCTATAAAACACAGACAAGGATATACACTGAACAAAAACAAATAGTCACAAGCTGTCGTGAAAACCGAACAAGGATGAGTACCTGCCGATCAAGGTGGTGAACATTAAAGATGTCCAAAGTAGTTTTCTTCTTTTTCTTCTTTCTGCCTTCCAAGTGTTGTTTATAACTTGTACCAAATTTGAAGTTGGAGGCAAGAATGGGTGGGAGGTCCCCAAATCAAAGAATGACCAACAAATGTATAACCAATGGGCATCAGATAACAGGTTCAAGGTCAATGACACTCTCCGTAAGTACTCCCTCTATATCTACATACACTCTTTAATTAAGCACCTAAACCCTGCCTCCAAATTACTTTTGTAAAGGGGTTTGTAACTCAAGCAGTTGAGAACAATTACCCTTGCACCCGAGGTCCTGAATTCGAAGCCTCTCTCGCGCAATATCACTTGTATCAAAAAAGCTTCTTCTTTTTTGTACCTTTTTTTTTTCTCTCTAATTAAGCTTGCCTCTTACTTGGGTAATATTGTTTTGCTTTGTTTTTCATGGACTTAGATTTCAACTGCACCAAAGACTCGGTGCTGGTGGTGACCAAGGATGAGTACGAAAAATGCCATTCTGCTCATCCCATCTTCTTCTCCAACAATGGTGTGACTGTATTCACATTGGAACGGCCTGGTTTGTTCTATTTCATTAGTGGGGTTTCTGGGCACTGCGAGAGAGGCCAGAAGATGATCATCAAAGTGTTGGAACCAGCAAGCCCACCCCAATCTGCTGACCAGAACGAGCAGAAGAATGATGCTGCAGTTGCAATGGCCACCATCTCTTCTGCAACTCTCACGTCCTGCATTATGTCATTTGTGGAGGTCCTTTTCTTCTGAATGCTGTGATCAGTGATGGTTACTATATTCTTCTTTGCTGTTTTTTCCCATACCCCTGGTTCTTAATTAGGTTTTTTCTTTAGTTTGTTTCCATTAATTGGGTCAGTTGAGATTAAAAGGAGTGTAGGACTGGAACTGATTGAGATTATGAAAGTAAATTTGTTTCAAGTATGATATTTATCTATTGAATTATTATTATTGTTATTATTTATCTTCTTCTTTTTTTGGTACAGACTGGTTTTTAACTCTTGAACAAATTATTTGCATCCATCTTAGTAAAAACCATAAACGAGATAACTCTCGTATACTAATAATGTAGAGATGAAATAAAGCTGAAAACTGAATGCCTTCTCTCATTCGGGTTTTAAAGCTGAAAACTGTGTGTGGTTCTACCCACTGAATCTTTATTAACCTTTTTGATAGATGTCAATTTGGTTTTTCAAATCCAATTAAATGGACCTTGAATTAGAACCAAATTTGAAGGATGAAGTTTTGTTATTGCTGTCACATATTATGTGTTGGACAATCACAATTTGTCGAAAAATAACAAGGCAAGTGCAGTTGAACCCAAAACTTTTTTCCTTTAACGGGATCAGGACATTAACGGGATGTTATACTAACACCAGTCTTATAATGTGTTTTTGTTTTTGGTGCATTTTAACAAAGTTTCCCGTGAAGAGAAAACCTTCATTCACTATCCCAATTATAAAAAAAACAAAAGGGTTGATTTCTATACCAAAGGGAAAACTTATATGCCAACGGGTCTAGTGGAAAAGGGTTTTCACTTGCAGACTGGTGTATCGCTTATCATCCTTTAAGCAGTGTTATGGTAGCTTCGTTTGCGGAGCAAATATTGTCATACTGTGGAGGATCAAAGACAGCTTTGGAAAGTAAATATAGGAGCTGTTGGTCATGGTAATAGAAGCTGGTATTTTTCCTGCCACCAATAATCTTCAATAGCAAGACCCCAAAGCTATATGCATGAGATTTTTCTGAAAATATCCCGCCCATAGCAGGCATACTCAAGAGACATATAGCTGCACACTGCACAGGAAATTTATTATCCACTAACTCATTATTATTCCTGATATAACATGCTAAAAAAACATATTACACAAGTTTAGTTGGGAAATAATAACAATTCTGGTAGTAGGAAAGAAATGATTCTTACAGAGTTCCCACAACCTTCTGACTCTGAGTGTTTGCTAGATTCTGTGTCCCTTGGAAGATACGTGCCAACCAAAATTTGAAAATTTTGGGCTCATCTTCTCATCCTACACCTTCAAACAGGAATCATGGTGGAGATAAACAAGTCCTCTAGCAACACCTTGAATAATATTGAACCGTTTAGCCCAGTCAAGCACTGGTCTTCTCATTGCCATTAGAAATGAAATCAATAGTTCCCATGAATTGGGCATACAAGGATAGGAAGAGCTCAGACATTATCAAGGATAGTGAAGAAAGATAGGTAACAACGAGAAATTGCAGCCAAACATAAAGGGCCAGAGAAACTAACCCAATAATATCATATCCAAGCTTTTCTTTGGCATCAACTTCTCATCATCTTTAATGCAGCAACCCATGAGCTTTACAAGATTCTTGTGTTGGACTTTGGAGATCAACAGAAACTCATTCTTCAACACTTCTATGCCTTGCCCTGGCCTAATAGATGGTATTTTTCGAAAAATCGGCCTAGGCGGTGGCTAGGCGCTAGGCGGGCCCTATTTTTATTATATAGATTTTCTTTTCCTGACTTTCAAGAAAATCTACTGTCGTCTCCTTCTCTCTCTCTCTCTCTCTCAAGAACCTCCTGCAATATCCTTTGTATCAAAAGAGCTTTTTTTCCTAATTAAGCTTGACACTTAACTTGGGTAATGTTATTTTGCTTTGTTTTACACGGACTTAGATGTCAACTACACCAAAGACTCGGTGATGGCGGAGACCAAGGACGAGTACGAAAAATGCCATTCTGCTCATTCCATCTTCTTCTCCAACAATGGTGCAAAGGGTTGGGAAAATATATCTAAACCGTATAGCCGATCGGCTATACCATTTAAATAAAAGAATTTAAGACGTCTAGCCGATCGGCAATACTATTTAAATTAATATATATATATATATCTATAGAGTATAGCCGGACGGCTTTACTATTTAAATAAAAAATATATCCAAGGCGTGTATAGATTGTTTAAATAAAAAATATATCTAAAGAGGATATTATATGGGAGTTTCACTAAAACACCCAAAATGGAGGTTGAAATTATAAAAAAACCCAACACCCAAAACACTTTATAAACACACCCAAAACTCATCATTACACACACTCAAAACTCATTTATAAACACACCCAAAAAGTCTTTGGGGTTAACTTTTTGGGTGTGTTTCTATGTTTAGTGTGTGTAATAGTGCTTGGGTGTATTTATAAAGTGTATAGGATTGGGTTTATTTATAATTTGTAATATTTTGTATAGGTGTATTTAGCTGAAAAATATATTGAAAGCGTATAGCCGGTCGGCTATACTATTTAATTAAAATATATATTCAAGAAGTATAGCCGTGCGGCGATACTCTTTAAATAAAAAATTTATATTTAATAATTATAGCCGTCCGGCTATACGCTTTCAATATACTTTTTGGGTTTGTATAATTTCCTTCCCCATTATACTCTTTAAATATATAATTCCACCATCACCACCAGAGCTCAACAGCTCCGAAGAATCAAGCTCTCTGTCACTGCTCAACAGCTCCAATTCCCTTGGTAACTACTAATTCCAATCAATTTTCTCTCTTTTTGCCTTGTTTTGGAATGGTTTTGAACTTTGATCGTGCTGTCGACCAAGTGTTTGATGTTTTGACTGTGAAGGATTTCTGAACTTCTCACCAAAAGCTCAGCCCAGCAGAGTTAGGAACTTTCCTCACATGGAAGGGAACGACACGGTACATGTCTACATCCCAGGTAACCAAATTCTCTAATTCTCAGATCCATTAGCAAATGCCTTGACTTTGAGCTTTGAACCTTCGGACCCTGGATTAATTGTATACTTGCAGTTTATATACCACCAGCACCAAGGAAAGAGATGGCCAATTTTTAACAAGCAATTTCAGATCCATTAGCAAATGCCATGACTTTGAGTAAATGAATACATGAGATATTTTGCAAGGAAAACAGAGAAAGCAGAATTTAATGAACTAAGAAATGGAGAATGAAGAAAAGGCCTGATTTTTTTGAATTCAAATGGTGCCTTTTCCCGTTGTTCTTTATCTCTCTGTCAATTTGACAAGGTTACCAATGTATGCAACTGTATCAAATATAGAATGGTACACTAAGTAGGTAACTAGGGCGGATGACTTGCATTTTCGCCATCAATCAAAATTGCATTTTACAGTCTCAATTTCAGCTACAAAACTTCAGCAGTAAATGAATACATAAGATATTGTTGCAAGGAAAACAGATAAAAAAGCATAATTTACTGCACACACGAAGGCTCCTCTAATGCCTTACAAATTGTCGATTGTCATCACCAACTTTTTGTCTACCATAAGGATTGCTCTCACTGAATCCATTTCGACTTCCCTCTACTTTACGCATCTTCTTCCTGAACTTTGATGCACTGCTGTCTAAGTTCAAATTCACCTTGGGTGGATTAGAAAAGCAAAAGGAAGCTGCAACCGCCTGTCCAATTCCAGCCACTTTGCAATTAAATCGGATGCCACAAAACATATTGAAGCGTAATAAATCCAAGGATTTTTAGAGAAATTCTAATTTCAGCACTAGTTCATATTATTGGAAGAAATATGTTTTTTTTTTTTGGAAAAGGAGGAAGACATGTAAATTACCAAAAGGTGATGCTATTTAGGGTTGGACCAGAACTTTTACTTTCAATTGATAGGTGAAACGCATGTATCGAGTGTTTTTACCAAGTGATCTAAAATACAGTGTGGTGTTCTATGCTATAAAACACGGACAAGGAGATACACTGAACAAAAACAAATAGTCACAAGCTGTTGTGAAAACCAAACAAGGATGAGTACCTGCAGATCAAGGCGGTGAACATTAAAGATGTCCTTCATGGAGTGTGAATTATATGATAATAAATAAGATGTATACGCCTCTTTTGCTGATTTGCGCAGATAGTAGTTGCCTTCAACCATTTTCTCCTGCAGCAGTCAAAGCAATACATAAGTTTCCTTCAAACCAGTTATTGTATAAAAGTAGATAACAACTGAACACCAACTAACAGGAAATTACCAGCTGTGACTGCACATTTTTCAGCTGCTTCTCATTAAATACATGCTCTTTAACAGGGACTTTTGCAGCCTGAAAACAAAATAAACAAAAGATATTGGCAAGATATTCAACAAAGCTTGCTTTATATACAGACACCATTCTGTAAAGCATGGTACTTTATCCTTTTCTTTTCTTTTTTGGGGAGAGGGGGTCGGCTTGCTTCTGTTTATTTCTACAACTTACGAAAAGCATACCTTCAAATAGCGTATAAATTGCAACTCTTCAGGAATGAGGAAAAGTAGTGCCTTTCCTTTTCCACCTTCCCCTCGAGCTGTTCGACCAACCCTGTGGATATATTCCTGCAAGCAGATATGCCATTATACTCTGTATTCAGCATGAATGAAGAAGAATCACAAGATACCAAAAGTACTAGAAATATATTAGTAAAGAAGAAGTATTAGACACCTTGGGTTCATCTGGAGGATCAAACTGCAAAATCCAGTCCTACAATAAAAGAAAAGGAAAAATAAGCATAAGATTACCATCAGCATTTGCTTATTGCAGATATTGCTAATATAATTAAGAAGAATACCTACATAATTTAATGTTAAAACAGGATAAAACAATGGCAGGATATTAGCAGCAACTGAATTCCCATTAAGTAATCATAATAGGTTCTTAAAAATAACTTATGAGAAAAAGGAAGGAAGGATTATAGCTCAAGAATGTTGCCATTCTGATTAAATACATTGGGATATCTATTGTCGTAGATAAAATCATTGAATGGTAGAAAAACTAATAACAATAAATTTCTGAAGTTTGAGCCTACGTCAAAACGAAAAAGGAAATATACCACAGCAGGAATATCCAGTCCACGAGCAGCAACATCGGTACAAAGTAAGATTCCTTTCTCTGCTTTGCAGAAATCAAAAAAGGTAGTTGTCCTCTTCTGCTGCTTTTGCTTTCCATGAATATCAAAGCAATCCACATTAACGTATTTAAGCAGTTCGGAGTGGAATTTGACGGAGTTACAAGAAGAGAAGAAGACCATCACTTTCTTAGAAAGATTCTTCGTCAGGAAAGAATATAGAAGAAGAAATCTCTTGGCACTAGGCACAATACAATAACCTTGCTGCAGCCCTTCATTGGTGACCTATGGTGCACAAAGCCTTGTCAGATTCTAATGATTAGGGCTAAATCACAAGAAATGTATATAATATGTATGTATAGAATACGAAGTAGGCTTATATTCATAATAGATATCAACACAAAGCAAATGTCAAATAAGGAATGCATAAAACCATCCGGATTCCTACCTTAGTTCTCCCCTCATCCACATCAACATAGATAGGTTTCTGATCTTTCCGAAACGACAACTTAACAAGATCTTCAACCTATAGGTTTAACAGGAAAAGTTTTATCAGGGCAAGGCATTCATGTAACATATGGGCGTACGTGTGATGCATATGAATTTAAGCTAAACCATTTAAAAACAATGCACAAAGAGATTGACTACTATGAGATGTGGATATAATGCACTAACCTTCTTAGTTTGGGTTGCTGAAAATAAAGCTGTTTGCCTATCCTGCACGTCCATTAGCAATTCAATCAGCCAATGAATACTACCAGATAAAAAACAATTCTAAATTGCAACTAAACCCATAAAATTCATTTATCCAGGCTGAATGATAGCCATACACAATTGACCAAACTACAAGCTCCTATTAAAAGAAAACCAGAAACATATGTTGTGAGCAGGATGCATCTATGGTTTGCAGCCTTTTGTAGCACAAGAGGTAGAAAAGTAAATCAAATAGTTTACCTTCGGTAGATACTTAATAATCTGTTTCATTTCTTCCTCAAAGTTTGCTTCCAATAACCTGTCAGCTTCATCAATCATGAGGCACTGCAAGTCCACGAGAACAATGAAACTAAAGATTGTCAGATGTTGTGATGTTTCTAGTCTCTAACAAACAACACAAGTTGCAGTAGAATCCTGAACTACAACTCAGTATTTCATTAAAAGGATGAATAACTACAATAAAATACTCCAAAGTCGAGGAAGCAATTATAGAATTTTCTTTAAATCAGAAAGCCACCCATAGCAATTAGCACCACTTCACAAAATAACCAGTTAAAAATATTTTTGAAACAACCACAACAATATTACAGAAGAATATATAAATGGCACCTTCAAGTTCTTATATATGAATCCCTTGGTATTCTGAAGATGGTCAAGAAGTCGACCAGGGGTTGCAACCAATAAATTTACTCCTTTTACAATACGTTCTGCTTCTCCTCTCCTGGCTGAACCTCCGATAACCAAGCCCAGAGTCTGTGAGTGATACTTTAGAAGGTCCTTTGCCACGGCATGGGTCTGAATGAATTTGAAAGGAGAAATAGTCAGGGAAAAATGAAGGGCTTCAAATGTAAATCTTAGAATGCGACAGCATAAAATGTAATAAAGCACAATTTATTTTTGTAAAATTTGTATAATATGGAGAAAGTTACTTTCATATCAAGCAAATACAAATACCGAGTCAAAGCCCACTAATACATACAATTACAGTAACAAAGTCTACTTTTACTAAGGTTCTTTGCAGAATGGCGTCATCATTCAAAGAGAAGTAGCCTTAGATGTTCAATGTGAAGAAAAAAATTTGTGCTTACTAGTACTTTAGAAGGCGCAAACTAATTTTAACTTAGATGATGTGAAATTTGTATAGACATCAAAAAGGTCTTCTTGAATTGGAGCGACCTCCACCGTGCTATTGGAGAAAATGTAACAAATCAAAACAAATAACAGCAATATGGCAGGATTTTCACCTGTATTGCAAGTTCCCGTGTTGGGCAAATCACAACAACGCCTGTTCCATTACGAGGAGCAAAATGTGTGTTATATAGCAGCTCCACAGCTGGTATTAGAAAAGCAAGAGTTTTCCCAGATCCTGTCCTTGCAGCTCCGAGGACATCTTGTCCGATCAAGAGTGGTGGGATTGCTCTGGCTTGAATCTGCATTTGTAATTAATTGGAAATTTAAATAAGCCCAAATCATCTACAACTTTTGCAAACAAAAAGTAAAAGATATCTCAACGAGCATACACATTTCTCATTTGAAGGCAATTCCCAATATGACAGCTTATAAATTTTATTAAAATTAAAAAACAAAACCCATAAGCTAGGAGGAGCTATGAGTAAACCCATAAGGAAATCCAATTCAAGCAGGGAATTTACCTGAGTCATATACTGAAAGTTCATTTCTTGAATGGCCTTGAAAGTGTTCTCAGACAAATTCAAGGAAGAAAAGGACTGTGTGCTCATAATCCCAGACGCTCCATCACTCTTCACCTTCTTCTCGCTAGGGGTTTTAGCCTCTGCTTCCTCTCCCTTCGAACTCTTCCTCTTCTTAGTCTTCTTCTCTTCATCCTTAGCTTGTTCCTCAACTTCTCCTTTTTCTTCTTTTTCTATTTCTTCTTCTTCTTCTTCTTGTTTTGCCGGAATAGGGTTTTGAGGCTCTGCTTGTTCGGTGTCTGCCGATTCTGGTTGTTTCTTCCCTCTGTTTCTCTTGCGCTTCTTCTTCTTCGTCTCGTCGTCCGGAGATGCGTAAGGGATTGCGTCTGTCATGGCGACTGGTTCTAGGGAATTGGAGCTTTACACTTTCTGGGGCGCAGAAGAAGAAGATAAGCTCTCTCTCGAGCTGAAACAAAGAGAAAAGGAGCTCTGTGATTTTAGTAGGGTTTGGTGGTGGTTAAACCCTAGCCACTGTGCGTCGCTGTAAATCTACTCGCTCGACTCGGACGAGTCCACTATGCAGTTTGGGCCCACCCAAGTTTGGGCTAACAGATCCAGACTCAACCCGACAACCAGGGCTGTTACGAAACGAGTCCGCGAGCATTTATTTCCGCTATATATATATATTACGTTTCAATATGGGCCTATTTGGCCCAAACCAGCTCAACAGAAAAGTTAGGCCCTGTATTCAAGATCATGACCAGAATAACAAAATATCAAAACGCAAAATTGAAGTTTTGTTTCGGTGACAAAATATATCTTGAGCATGTTACCAAATTATCTGATCATCATAAGAATAAACAAGCTAATCAATTGGTGTACGGCCGATACATTCATATATAATTAGTGCCTCAATAAATTTTTACTTTTTTATATATATATATAAGTGATATTAAAAGAGAAAGAATTCGAATGTCGAGTGCATGATAACTACTCTTAATAACTTGAGCTACAAAACCCCCTCTAATACACTAACTTAATCTTAAAGATGTGGCACCAAAAACCCACCAAATTATGGCAAAGTTGATTGCATTGCTTATATAAGATGTGGCTTCAAAAACCCATCAAATCATGGTATTTTGTTTGAAAGCAACCAGTCTTCAATCATCAAGTATCATTATGATAAGGTAAATTATACATAAATTACTAGAGATGAAGTATGATTACGAGCTGCTCTACTTTAACATATGCATGAATTATCATAATTCGATGGGTTGCTCTGATGGCCTCTCTTAGAAGGCATTTGTTTATACAGACAAAACTTTAATCATAGCCCCCAATATTGCGTGTAATTAACAGAAAATTGAATTGACATTGAATTGACAATAAAGCTAATTTAACAACAACAAAATAACATGCATCAGCCGTTTGTCTATCAAACATTGTTTTTTCAGATCCAAATGGTACAAGTTTTTACTGGTTCAAATGCTCCTTACTTTACCAGAAGACAGACAATATTATTTCCAGAGTGTTTGACTTTTAAAGTTGGTAAACCTTAAATAAGAGTTTCTTCTTTGATGGGAATTCCTTCCTAGTAGTTTTTTTTTCTTAAATCCAAATGAATAGGAAAATATTACTATTTTATAATATAATATTATTGTGTGATTTGGGTATTGATCCATAACAAGTAAGTGATAATAAGGGAAAAAAAAAAGAACAGAGAGAAAAAGAGAAAATAATGCTGCTGCTGCTGTACAACATAAAATACAACCCCTGCCTTGCTACTTTAAAAAAAGATTACATCTTTAATGATTTCACCATATAAAGAGGAGAGGGTTTCCCGTGCAATGTGAAATTTCCTCAAAATGGACCCCACAGTTCTCTTCCTACCGGCTACAAAATCTGACAACATTTTGACCGTTACATTAGGTCATTCAAAATTTTCAAATGCAATACCCTTAACAGCCTTGCATTGTTTGCTTCTTCCACCCAATTAAGCCAAAAAGTTCAAACTAAATCAATACTTTATGTGAGCAAGAAGCAGATTCTGGAGTGTAAGTAGCAACTACCTTCAAAACTGACACTACCTACCGTTGATGTCCCTCAATCTAACGACTCAAAGACCCTCCAAAGTTAATACCCAAATCACAATCTTGATCTTCCTCTATTTCCATTTCCGCTGTTCACCTATTCACTCTTCAACAGTGGCATTCAATTGATTTCCAAGGCAAAGTTTTGAACTTTCTGGCATTTTTAGCAGTTTCTTCGATTGGGTCGGCTTGAAAATTTTCTGGGCATGTTTGGATAGTGAGAAAATCATAGGATGCCTGTCTCAACTCGATCTCAAATCAACCAAGGGCAAAATGAACCAAACCCTTTGGAGAGTAGCAAACCCTGGTCAGATCAAGAACAAAACCATGCGAATCTTCCACTGAGAAACCCCCACCATGGATTGAAAGAAAAGATGAAAGCTTTAACTCAGCTCTATGAGAAGCAAAAGCAAGCCTCAGCAGCTCTCAGGAACCAGTCTTCAAAAACCGATCAGGAGCTGCGGCTCACAACTCACCCGAGCGTCGAGCTTCTTGGTTCTTGTAAAAAAGAAGATAAAGAATCGAAGCCTAGCCATGTGATGCGAGAGAACAACAACACAATGCACAACTCCACCATTACAAGAACTTATGTTCTGCCTCAACCACCAACCCATGACGCCAAAGAGAATGTGGTGGGCGGCAATGACAAAATTCTCAGCTTTACTTCGTGCCCGAGAAAGGCCAAGGCTTCTACTGCAGTAGCACGGAGGCTCTCAATGGGAGGTCACGTGCCTCACGTGCCGCAGCCAGAGTCAAAAGGGGCGGAGGGAACTAAGAATGTTCTAGAATCGGAGACCACTTCGGCTTCAGAGAAACACACAAGTCGGATTCTTGTGTTTGTGAGGCTCAGGCCGATGGCCAAGAAGGAGAAGGAAGTGGGTTCTCGGTGCTGTGTTCGAATTGTGAACAGGCGTGACGTTTATCTCACGGAGTTTGCGAACGAGAACGATTATCTGAGGCTGAAGCGTCTTCGAGGACGACATTTCACCTTCGATGCTTCTTTCCCAGATACCACTTCTCAACAAGAAGTTTATTCCACCACGTGAGTTTTTGTTTAATTGGATATCAATGATTTATTGGACCTTTTAATACTGGTCTAATGAAACTTTATATAATTCTTGTAATTGTTTTGCATTTTTCCTTCTTGACTTGTTCTTGTGCTTGGACGAGGAAATTTAAAAGTACAAATAATTTCATAAATGACGGAATTTAAAATGAAGGAAATTAATGTTCTAGAATTTGTAAAGTTTTTTGTTTGGATGATAGATTTAAAACACAAAATTTAACCTTTATTTGTAAAGTTATCTTTTTTAAAAGCTCAATCTCTCTTGGGATTTTAGAAATGACGACTTTTAGATAGAATTTAAGTTGGGATTTATGATCTCCAAATTCCATGTTTTTTCCCACGCGAAATTTCTAAATTTCTATGTTTTTTTTATCCAAACACGGGAATTGGTTCATGTCAATTTAGAAATTCTGATTAAAATCCCAAATTTATTTCCCTTATCCAAACGCACTGTAATACTCATCCAATAAATCATTTCTTGTTTTGCATTGTTCTAGTTTTGTATTGTTCCTTTCTCTCTGCTTGAAAATGTTCCATCTTTGCACATAAACTTCAGCTTCAATTATGCATTCAAATTCTTCATTACCATCTTAATTGTGTTGGTTTGTTTCATTTTTCCTGTTTGCCTGTTGAGGAAAAAGAAAAACAAGGAGAAGTAAGGGTTCTTATTGTGTTGGATCACAAGAAATGGAAAACATTATACAACTAAGCTGATGGTAGTTTTGTTGCAATATAGCTGTGAGTTTGGTTTCTTGGGTTGAATTGATAAATCACTTTTCCAATACATTTGTCATCAACCGAACAGAAAGAGTAATTGCCATGAAAGAATTGCTGCTAATGTTGTTTATCTCAGTAGAGCTGAAACTGTCTCCTTTTTGCGAATCATTGTGTGGTTTCCATAAACATTCACTAACCTGGTGTACCCTGTCTAAATTTTCAGTACGGCAGAGCTTGTGGAAGCAGTTCTGCAGGGAAGGAATGGATCAGTCTTCTGCTATGGTGCCACGGGAGCTGGAAAAACATACACAATGCTAGGCACGCTGGAGAATCCGGGAGTTATGGTTTTGGCAATCAAGGACCTCTTTACCAAGATAAGGAAGAGGAGCTGTGATGGAAACCATGTGGTTCATCTGTCCTATCTTGAGGTCTATAATGAAAGTGTCAGGGATTTGCTCTCTCCTGGAAGGCCTCTGGTACTTAGAGAAGACAAACAGGTCCGCCTCTTATCTTGTATCTTACATACTTTACTTACAACCATTCACAAGAAAAGAAAACTAAGTTACCAAATGTAATCTAAGAGTTATAATAATGTCGCAAACAGAAGTTGTAGACTACAAATGTTTTACCAACTTAGACAATGTTCAGAAATGGAATTCTTATCTCTAAGATTAAATGATGTTTATCAAGATCACGCTTTATTTGTTTGCTGTGTGTTTGCCAAAATATGCAGTGGGGAAAATCTAAAGCAATGTAGCTTATTACTTTGAAACTAGCTGCATCGTTTCGCCCAAAACGTACTTTTTCCATATGCATCTCATTTGTTTTATGTGGTAAAGCTTCTGATTATGGAAAGCTTAGCTGTTAGCGCCAGTTAATTAAACCAAGTTTAATTATAAGTAAAAGTATATGGCATTTATTTTTATTCGAAACTCATCCTAAGATGTTCGTGTTTAAACAATATTCGTTCAAATGTATTACAGGGAATAGTGGCAGCCGGACTTACACAATACAGAGCTTATTCCACCGATGAAGTAATTTCTTACCATCTTTTCTGATGATTTGAAAGATTAGATGCTTTGTTTGGGAGTTAATCTGTTGTTTGGTCTATCTTTGGGTTTGTGGCAGGTCATGGCATTGCTTCAGCAGGGAAACCAAAACCGAACTACTGAACCAACTCGCGCTAATGAAACCTCCTCACGGTCCCATGCTATTTTGCAGGTAACAATAGAGATATGTCTTTTGAATGAAACTTCCTCAGTTTCTTTCTATCTTTCTAATTTGCTCTCCTTCTATATCCAGGTTGTGATTGAATACCGGGTAAAAGATGCTTCCATGAATGTGGTCAACCGAATTGGCAAGCTCTCACTTATTGATCTTGCCGGGTCAGAGAGAGCCCTTGCCACGGATCAGAGGACAGTTAGATCTCTCGAGGGTGCCAACATAAATCGGTCACTCCTCGCACTGAGCAGCTGTATCAATGCTCTAGTGGAGGGGAAGAAACACATACCTTATCGGAATTCAAAGTTGACCCAACTTCTCAAAGATTCTTTAGGAGGAGCTTGTAACACTGTGATGATTGCTAATATCAGCCCATGTAATCTCTCCTTTGGTGAAACCCAAAACACTCTTCATTGGGCTGATCGAGCAAAGGAAATTAGGACAAAGGTCAATCCTCCTAACTTTTGTTTTTCAACTACCATTCTTTATTTGTAGCCCATCTGAGAGTCTTGTGTCTGTAGTATTTTGCAAGTTATGTTGAAATGTCAAGACTTGAATAATTCTCTGACTATCTAGACTCATGGCATATGATGTTGCATGTCTTTCGCTTAACAGGCATTGGTTTCTATGTTCCCCAAAGTTTCATGCTTTGATTTCTATCAGTTACAAAATTTAGGCGAAAACTTTCATGGTAACTCCACTATGGCAACTCTAAATATTGTTTCTTTCCTTGCCATCTTTCACTATTGCAGGCATGTGATGTGAACGAGGAAGTACTGCAAGTACCTGAATCTGATACTGATCAGGCCAAGCTATTACTTGAACTACAGAAAGAGAATCGTGAACTGCGAGTACAACTAGCACATCAGCAACAGAAGTTATTAGTTATACAAGCACAATCCTTGGCTGCAAATGCCTCTCCAACCCCTTCTTCAGTTACGTCTCTTTTGACTCCTCCAACTTCTGCCCAACCAAACGAGAAGCGGAAACCAAGACCCTCTTTCTTGACTGGGAATTGTTTCACACCAGAATCCAAGAAAAAAGGTGCTGAGGAAGCAGTTAGAGAGCTTCGTAAGACTGTAAAGGCATTGGAAGCAGAAATAGAGAAGATGAAGAAAGATCACACTTCACATCTAAAGCAAAAGGATGATCTCATTCGTGAGCTTTCACGGAAAAGTGAAAAAACACCAGGAGCAGCAGGGAGGGAGGGGGGAACAAAGAGGATAGTTACAAGGGCTAGCTTGAGACCACAGGAACCAAGGACTAGCTTGAGACCACAGGAGCCAAGGACTAGCTTGAGACCACAGGAGCCAAGCACTGGTGAGCTGAAGAGTCCAAGTCACCGTTTTAGGTCACCAGTCCCAACCGCTAAAAAACGAAGCTTTTGGGACATAACTACAGCAAACAGCCCATCAGTAGCTACACTAAATGGAAGAAAAACTAGAAGCCATGTCATTTCTGAACCTTCTGGAGCTCCCTCCATGCTTCTTCAGGTAATCTAACAGTTCCCATTGTCTTTTCTTCACTTCTTTTTGATTAATGTGTATGGTATAAATGAATCACATTCATATGAAACTTCTAAGAAATAGTTAAGAGGGACTTCTCACTAAAATCTCTTCCCCCTGAAAGTCCCGTGGCTCCTCTCTCATTAATCATTTATGTATAAGTTTCTTAGTTATGTAACTGATGCAGCTTGCATATCCATGTTTCTGGTTTGTGATATTTTTTGGACCGCACATCATCAATTGCACCATTCAGCCAGGTTTTGCACGACAACAGCCCGAGCATTGGAAGTAACATTGGACAAACAGGAAGAAAAGGAGAAATAGCTACTTAGCGCTGTCTGGAAAATGGAAAGATAGTGGCATTCTGGCTAAAGTGCTTCCTACCAACATTTTCTCTACCCAAGCTGGTAGTTCAACGTGGAGGAAAGATTATTACTTTGTAGGCGGTGCTGCTGTTACTTGTATGTGATCAACCAACCCTCACAATGGAGTCTGAGCTGTTAATTACGTTATTCTTTCCTCATACGGTTTCATTTGTGGAGTCAGCAGAAGATATTCCAGAAGTTCTCTTCAGAATTATGCATATTATTTATTCCATTTAAAGATCACACTAAAGTTAATAAATTTGTGCTTGTATATTTCAAGAACTGAGAAATAAGTACTATAAATTTTCCCTTCCTAGCATTTTTTTATATATAAAAAAGGTTTATTAATTATTGCTAAAAACGGAAGGCATATACATCATTCTTGATGAATTACAGAGAAAGATTCAACAAAATGCAAAACCACCAGCCATTTCTACGCTAATGACAACGAACGAATATACAGTAATAAATCCAGTGCCACTGAAAGAAAGAGAAGCTGATGAACAAAATTCAACATCATGAAGGCAACAATGGAAAGAGTTTGCAGATGATGTTTGATGCAGTGCAATTATTTGCATGGATCAAAGTAGGCCTGCATATAGTCAGTGCACTCCCCTTTTCTTTTCCATTTCCCTCTGAAAGTCTTAAGATTATCAACACTAAAACTATGATGATGATGATGATGATGATGATGATCCAGCCCCATTATGTATGGAAATACCAAATAAGGCCACTTGATTCAAAAAAGCCAATCCACTACTTCTAGTGGGGGCCTGCAGTCTGCTTATATTAATTAATCCCATAATTAACTTCTAATTGCAAGTATTATCAGATAATGCGTCCACTTGTCCAATTAAGGAAAAAGATATATGGGTGCGCAAAGAAAAGTTGTTTCTACATTTCAGGCCCTGGCCTTAAGTGTATGAGCAGCTCTTCCACTTCCAGCACGGGGCTCAGAGCCTTTAACTGGTCCCCCTTCCCCATAACAGCAGCTTCTAGCTCCTAACTAAGGCCAAATTAACAAAGTGTTGCATCAAAACATATCCATATATGCATTTTTGTACAGTGTAAAGATTCAACTTCATTCCTCCTCCTATGTGTGTATAATATATGCCTAAGTTTCCTTTTTTGGGTTTTTTTTATTATAATTACTACACCTGAGTGCTGAAGAAGGGCTAAGGTTGTTGTATTTATTTGAATAATAATTGTATAAAGCAGTGGCCTAGCTAGCTAACTTTATGTACAGCCAGCCACCAACTTTTGAATCCTTTGAAAGAATGATGAGTGGATGATCAAAATGAACCTTGGTTTCTGTGATAAGATAATCCTTTGAGGCCTGTAGGGAATGGTTTTTGTCCCAGCTGTAACACACAGCATTTTTAAAAGAGGTGTCTGGCTCTCTCTCCTCCCCATTCTTTTCATTGCAGTTGCAGAGAGAAGAAACAAAAGGCATACTTGAAAGCCTTGAAACTAGGAGAGAGAGAGAGAGAGAGAGAGAGAGAGAGAGAGAGAGTTCACTTCAATATTGCATAACTCATTTAAATTCACAACTGAACTGATAGGTTATTATACTTTAAGTGGTCTAAGCCTAACCATAAAAAAGGGGAAGCCATATGAACACATTACCGAAGAGAATGTAACAGGGGCATTTAAATTCAGCAGGGAATCAAATGCCAAGGTAGAAAAGCAGTCAACAAGTTTACATTCAGAACCAAAAATTAAAGAGATTAAAGAAGAAAAGAAAAAAGCAGTCAATCATAAGAAAAGCCAAATTCTGCTGTCAGGAATTGGATTTGGGTTTTCCTTTTAATATTTTGCTTTTGATGACTTCTATGACTACTTCAGTAAATTTATCTTGGGATCATTCTCACACAAAATTATATATCAAAAGCAATGATTGGAAATTGAAATAGCCTATACTTTTAGACCAAATGCCCAAATCTTATGGGAAGAATGTGTATGAATGAACGTTAATGCAAAAAAAAAAGGATCCAAGCTTAAACAGGGAAAGGGAATTATTAGTAAAGCAAAAACAGACACCAAAACCTATCATTGAAGTTATCCCACATATCAGAAAGAGAAAAGAAATTGCCCCCACACAGACAAAAGAAAAAAAAGAAAATTGCTTCTTTGCGTCATAAATCTTTTCCCTTTTGGCTATATGCATTTGCAGCCATCTTGTGATCTAAGAACAAGGTTTCATTCAGCTACATGGACAGAGAGGGGGAAAAAATCCAGTTTGTGTTTTTGCATATTGATCTCATATGAGTTTCCATTATTACCATAAACATTTTTGGTTATGCAGGAATTAGCTTGTGCTTTTACCAAAAGCACTTTTGGTTATGCAGAGGATGGGCTTCCAAATAGCAAAGAAATCATTGTACTCATCTACTGTACCAAGAAAACAGAATCATAAGAGACAAGGGTCCATTCCCTTTCTCTGTTCAGCTTACCTGCTGGCTTAACTATATTGGCTGAGAATTCAATTTAGACTTTCTTCCTTAGTGAAAGAAAACTCTTTCTCAGCATTAACTTGAGATAAGCCATTATTTGAAAAGCAGAGGAAATTAACCCGAAAAAATGCAAAGAGGACACAATCATGATTGCATTAGCATCCTTGTCTCATCATCACTTAATTAAGGATTGGAAAAAGCTATACATATACACCTTCATGACCCCCCCACCTACCATCATGTGTATTGCCCCCCCACCTAAACTAACAAAATATGAAAATACATTAAGCCCACTAAACCATTTTCTCCAAATATACCAAAACAGAAAATAAAAATAAATAGAAAAAAGAACAAAGAAAACTACTTGGAGAGAACTAGGCCTCCAATTCCTAAATTGAAGAGCAAAACAAGTATCCCCATCAGCTTACTCTTCAAAAATGGAAGCACATAGTGGAATTAGACTCGAAGCAAATAGATACTGAGTTCAGGAGCTCCATTGCTATCAGGGTTCATCATGTAGAAGGCCTCAGAGTCTCTGGATCCAACAACTCTCTCAAACTTGGCCCTCATGTACATGAGTTCACCATCGGACCCATCTTCAGCTTCATTCCCTGCAGCAGCTGGCAAAACACCAGCCCCCATTGAAATTGGCTCCACAGCTTTCAGCACCTTCCACTCCTTGGGCCCACATTCTCTTCTGCTTGCAAAACCATACTTCTTGCCGTTGCAAAATGTTCTCCACACAGGCTCTTCTAGCAGCCTCAGAGCTTTGTCTTTCTTTTTCATTTCTTCTTTGTCTTTGTCACACTCCAAGGCAATTCTAACGAGCCCAGATGCCATTTCTCGAACCAACCCACTGATTGGAGTGGCAAGCTCGATCAAAAAGGCTGGTTGTGAATTTGGGTCCCTCTGGAATGCAAAATGTACATGACCACGCCTAGAGCCGAAAAGGGTGCCTACCACTCGGGGTCCAAGCCCGAGTGGTAGGCTCGAACGGTTCTTACCAAAGGCGGTGAGAACCGAACGGAGCCTGGACACTGCGGCTGCCTGAAGTTTCCTCCTTGGAAGTTGATGAGCTGCTGCTGCTGCCGCCACATGGCCATGTTGTGGTTTGGGATGATGATCATGCTCTGTGTTCTTCTCTTCCTCATGATCAGTTGTTTTTGAGGAGGATGAGGACTTGAAGCTTGGAAGCGCTACATGATCATCATCTTCAGTACCAACCTTGTTTGTCCAGTGGAAGTGTCTCTTGGAGGAAGAGTCTTGCAAGGTCCTTGCCATGCTCACTGTCTTCATATGAGAAAAGCAATCAATGGCAGAGGCAGTCCTTAAAGATGGTTTGGTGGGTAGAGAGAGAGAGAGAGAGAGAGAAAGAAAGGATTCTGGTCTCTTGTCTTTTAAGTTTTATTGATATGTGGGGCTTTCATTAATTCTTTGTTTCTAGCCCTTTTGTTGTAGCCCAAGAGAATCCTGACAAAAGAAACATAGGCTGACCCACCAACTGAATGAGAGAGAGAGAGAGAGAGAGAGAGAGAGAGAGAGAGAGAGATTTCATTTTGAAATAGAAAAGAAAGGAATCTGAGGAGACAATGTGTTTGTTATTTCACTTTCTAGTGGGGTACTACCCTGGGAGGAGGAGGTGGAGGAGGAGAGTTGCTTGACTGACTCTTTTGACTTAATGAAATCCCAAAACAAAAAAGGGTAAAGAAAGATCAAGAGATGGCAAACCAAAGCCCAACACAAACACAAACCCAAAGCAATCCACAAATCACAAGTCACACAACATGCCCTTCCATTTCCATAGCTATGTCGTCTTCTTTTACTGCACAAAAAGAGGTGTTGTTGGTATCGGAAGCCCTGAATTCTCATGGGCTATGTTGGGTGCAGAGTCTACAACTTCACCACCTACCTGCAAACTGACACCTCAATGTTTGTGGGGACCCAACCGAACCATGCCTTCTTTATTCTATGTCAAATCCTATAACACCACTGAAGCATCACTTTCCTTCCTGGTGAGACCGGTGAACTCCTCTCTCTCAAGGTAAGGTGGCCTTACGACATCAGTTGGTGTTTTTATGAGTTTCTATGAGGAATGATTTTCGGAGGACAGCTACTTTTGTAAGCAATCGCATGCCGTCAACATGCATTTTCCATGTTTTTGTGAAAGCCAAAAAAAAACACAAATACAACAATAGTCACCGTGCTAATGCAATCACGATTGAGAAACAGAACAGAGAACACAACTAGTTTTCCAAACTGCAACTAAATAAACCCAAATAATTACATACAATTGGGCACCAGGGTTTTGGTTGGACAAACTCTTACTAATTACATTAACTTATAGACAAGGATCCATAACGAGCATACAACTTAAAGTGCATATTGGCATAGGCCAGCACACTAGTCAATGGTTTTCTTTGTACATAATAGCCATATTAGAAGCACAAATGGATGATGAGTCAAGTACGCTTGCCTACGATAATTCAAGAAAAATAAAGATCCTACAGTTAGCTCTCTAAACTTTGTTCAGGGTCTGGTTGCTTGGGCGCAGTGGCTCCACCATTCATTCTAGCACGAGCCTCTGCAAACATCCTCTGCTGCTCAGCCAAGGCTTCTTCCTCTGTCATCTCGGCTCCGTTGCCCCATTTCACACTTTTTGCCAAGTCATGCTGGAAGGAATTTCACTTTCATCAGTACAAGTTTATGCGGCAAGTTCACCATTACTTGACAATTTAAAATAAAAATATGTGAACTAGTTGACTTGTGTATGTGCATCCATAAGCGTGTATAAGAGAAAGAGGTAACTGGCGGTTAAACCAACTGCACAAAGGGTCAATTCCCTAACTATCAAGGTTCAACTGAATTGGTACCATCCTGTTTTAAGTTTTAACATAACTTATATGAGGAACATAGAAAGCATAACATGGTGAACAATTACCAGAGTCTCAAGCTTGTGTTGTTCATATGCTGAATAAACTTCCTCAATGTACTCGTTAAACCCAAGAACCTGATAACACAGAATAGAATGAATGTCATAATGCAGCCATTATTGAACATGTACATAGTATACAGACATTTTTGGTCATCGACAGTAATGACAATATTGACCAATTATACGCACAAATAACCGATTACACTTTCAGGCTTATTGCACAAATATGCACTTCTTTCAAGGACCCACATAGACCAATGTGGCAATAACTATTGTGATAGAAAACATGAACTTCACTTAGATAAAGCCTACAAGTAAAGCGATAGAAATGTATGCATAGACCGATAGACATACCGATAAACCACAATATGAAAGTGCAGATGCACCATGGACAAAAACAATTTAAGACAACAAATGAGACCACAGAAAAAACAAGAACCAAATTAGAAACTGAACAATATGCTCAAATGTGTTGGTCAAAAACCTTTAAAGCCTTCAGTACATGCTCAGGTGCTATTGTTCTTTTCTCCTCTCTGCTACAAACTTCATTAGACTCTGATGAGATGAGATTTATAAACTCTGCAAAGGCATGACATAAGCGATGAAGGTTTCCTTCAGCAATGAAAATAAATAAAACATCCTTAAAAGAACTAGCATACGTAGTAGACAACAGTACAAAACAAAAAGTTATGGGGCAAAGAAAGAAGTTAAGAAGAGTTTCAACAGCCATAACTGATAATAAAAATCCCTCAAAATCCGAAAAGTAACTGTATTTTAATTTTGATTGAAACTTATGTATTGAATCCGCAATGCATTTTGTTGTGTATTCCCTGAAACAACCATGTTTAACTTGCAGAACACGCTATTGACAAAAAGATATGCAGATATGGGTTTGAACTATACAGAAACCAAGATGCAAAAATAGATGCATTAACAATAACAAAACTCGTTTGGATTAACACAGATTAACAATCTACCTGTGTGCTTTAATGCATACAAATGTAACAGATAAACTAAAGCTAAACTACTTATATATACTCACCTACACAACACTCAATCAAAAGATCTTGAGCATCTCTTGCAACACGGACATCTGGCGGCAACATCTCTTTAATAATCTTGGTCATGGTTGCTGAAAATGAACATCAATAAATTTTTGAGCAATTTTGTTTTAAGAAGTTATCCTTCGACATACTTCCATGCCATAAGAATTTGTTTTAAGCAATACAACAAAGACAAAGCAAATATCGTAGTAAAACCAGCAAAAAAGCTACAGAGATGTATCAAAAAACAATTGGTAGTCAATAATAATATTGTGTACAAAACAGCATAAGATGCGCCTACAGGGAATTCAAGGGCACAAAGAAACCATGAAAAGCCAGAATCAGGGATGATAAAAGTACAGATAATATGATGAAGTGAGAGAGGTGAAGGTTATAAGGACATAACATATGATCAGAATGAGTAAATAAAAGATAACTTTTGCCAGTGCCAAGCCCTGGTGCAACTATTCTGCACAACTACATGCAAAGTAGAGAAAGAAAACATATAGGTAAAGGTTTTCATTCATCATAAAGAAACATAAATTAGCAACCCCCAATTAATAAATCAATTTATCACCACAAAATAAGTACAGCGGCAAACTCACTGAAAATCACCTAAGGATTCAATAACAGTGATAATCCCCCAAACCCTATGGCAACCGATGTTGCCAAAATCGATCTATGACAAAACTCAAAGACAACAGCTGAACTTCACAGGGGGAAACAACATCAAATCTAACAAATTTCATGGAATGGATAAACATAACAACAATAATAAACCCAAAAAAAACCCCTAAAATAAGAATCTACCTTTCGGAAGCGAAGCATCTTCCTTTGACTTCCCGATGATGTCCATCGGCTCCATCCTACATTAACCCAAAAATCAATATATACATATACGCGTATATACAAGAACTTATATATGAGAAAAACAAAAATTACAGATCTGAAGTTTCTCGCAAAATCGAAAGGACTCACCAGATAACTCAGTCGAATCGGAGAGCGAGCGTGAATCTGAAGGCGTAGGCCGACGAATCAACCGATTGACGATCCGAGTTGCAGGAAGATCACGAAGAGGGGCATGGTTGATATATGGATTTATCAGGGAAGGGCAGGCTTCATTGGTTCTTCAGGATAAGAAGCCAGATCTCGCTCACAGGCGATTAGGGCAAACAAGCCCCCTAAAGCGCGTTGAAAATTACGAAGTCCACCACGCGCTGATTTTAGGCGTTGTTGAGGGAGTTTTCGACATCCGTGTTTTCACGCATAAGTGGTTGGGGGTGTTTTGCACGTGGGGTAGGGGCGCGTTGAGGTATGGATGGTGCCCTTTGTTTTAATAAGGGGCGAGATGTGAGTTAGCGAGAGAGTTCTTCTTTCATCTTCGAAGCGTTCGATGAGAAGACTCAAAACAGCCAATCAATTGTAGAATACCCAAACAAAGCAATTTACAATTTGGTTAACGGTGACATGAAATTCTAAGCAGTTGTTTTGCATGTTTACTAGTTAAGAATCGGAGTATTTATGAATTAAGTAGAAATCGAGTTAATTAAATTATTTTTAACTGTCAGAAATCGGAATGAAAACAACCGAATTCTCATTAAAACAGTTTACTATTGTTAGGAATTGAAATCAAAACCAGATTAATTACCAAAATGCCCTTGCAAAATAAATTCAAATTGTTCAACTACTTACACAATTTTTCAAATGATAAATTTTTTTGTTTCAGACCAAAAAAATTACATAGAACACATGACAAAATTTCTCTAATCTTTTTTTTTTTTCAGTTCTCTAATCTAGTAATAAACCTTTTAAAAAAAAAAAACAACTCTTTATATAGTAATAATAAATCCAATTTAATATATGTAAAAATAACCATATTTTAAAAGTTTAATTATTACTTCCTAGTATATCTATATAGAATTAAGTTAATATATTTGTGTTCAAGGAAAATGGCATCAATATCATTTTCCCATCCAAAATGTCATTGTCCCTATATCAGGAATCATTTTTCATTTCCAACATGCGAGTAAACAAAGGAATGGTTAGGAATAGAATTCCCTTTCCATGTAAGTAAGCATGCATGTTGAATCCACAATATATGAATTTTTTTTTAAAAATTTGTCCAACAACATTGGCCATCTAGCCTTTTTAGCATTTTTGAGAATAATTGACAATTTTTTCTTGGTGGCGGCAAGATGTAAACCAAATGGCAATAGAAAAGCAATTAATTTAAAACCCAAATATATATACTGGTTGTTGATAGCTTATACTATTACTGTGAGTCGAGCCCCTCGGAAGACACCTCGTGTACCATGCTGAGCATATATGACCAACAAAGAACTCCTTAGGGAGAATGTGATAGATTAGAATGAGACAGGTGATCGGGTGTCTAAAGACCGACCCGACCATAACGGCACCATGGCTTGACTAGAGATGCATTAAATGAAACAGCCTGGCAGACAGAAAAAGTCGGTTGATGCACGTCCCATCCTTAAGCAGGTGTCTTTTTACCATTCGATCTCTGAGAAAACAAGTTGGTGATAGATAAGAAACATTTAATACATCTCATATCCTAGTTCATTTGTCACTTCGCCACCAGACCCTTGTCACAAAGCATGGTGGTAAAAAACAAAGCATTAACTTAGGGGAATAAAGAAAAGATCTATCCCATAAAATATATGGGTTTCTCCTTCTCCCATTTATCCCTCACCTATCTCTGGACAAAAATAATAACTCTTCATATGATAAAAAACCCTACATAATAACTCTTCATATGATAAAAACCCTACATCCATTCTCTCTCAAACAAAAGATAGTTTATAACTTAACCATCATAGTAGGTAAGGCTGGGATCAACCTCAGTCCGTCCTAATTCTGATATCGTTCAAAGTGTGCAGATCTTCCCGCAAGTCATTTATACTCGAAGGCCCAGCACGGGCCCAAGCCCCAGATAGGGTCCAAGTTATCTATACGAGAAGGATACATGGTTGACACTGGTAGTCCATCATATGTCATATATATATATATATATAGAAATAAGATTTGCAAATTATAGGAGTTATATTTTGATTGATCAATTTAGTACTTGTTTATACTGTATATGATTGAGCTCTTTCATTAAGGACAACACGAGGGAAATGAGCCTTAATCGAAGGGATCCCTATACTAGCCCTCAACAAGCCTACTTGCTGATATGGTTGAAAAACGGCACTTGTCGTGCTACTTAAAGTTCAAGGACATGTGGTGGCCCCTTAGGCGATTCTTTAAGACGTATACAAAAAATGGAAATATTATTGAAAAATATGTACGAACATGTATAATACGAGTATTAAATTGAAAAATGCTAAATTCTTTATACGGATAATAACTCTAGAAAAGTAAAAAATCAAAAGGGGACAATAGCTATACCTTGGTAATAGCCTAAACGTAATGCATAATGCTTTAGACTAGACTTATCGACAAAGGGAAATCAGGGAGAAAAAATTTTAAAAACAAAAAGGCACCATTAGATATTTAAAGAGTATAGGGGCACTGCTATACTATTCATTTTATTTAAAAGGACCTGCATAGCACCTAGGCGGCCCAAATTTATTTATTTATTTTTTAAATAGTTATATTTTAAAAGTACAGCCGCACGGCTATACTCTATAAATAACATAATATGAATTTCCCTTTTTTAATTACTTTAATTATTACTTATGTTTTAATTATTGTTTACTTAGAGAATAATTAGTATTTGATTCAAAAAATTTTAAAACTAAAGATTATTTATTAAGTAATATCATTTATGATGTTAATTAAAATATTTAATACTAATTATTCACTAGAGAAATAATAGTTAGAACATAATTACTAAGAGCATCCACAATGATGCTCTCTATTTCTTAGCTAAAATTTGGCTAAGAATATAAGAAAACTATTTTAGAAGCTCTCTAAAAAATTTCAACTCCAACCGTACTCCCTAATTTGGAGAGTCATAAATGCTATAACTCTTTTTTGATTGGTCCATCTCTATTAAAAAATAAAATAAAAAATAGTTAGCAAATAGTTAGCATTAAATAAAAGTTTGAAATATTCATTAAATAAAGCAGCATTAAATTATAGGGAGCCATTAGGAGTCCTTTCTCTCTCCTCAGATTTAGGAGCTCCTAGAGGACTTCCTATTTTAGGAGGTGGATAGGGAGCGTGGTTGGAGTTGCATTTTTACGATTCCTCCCTAAAATTTGTCTAACGAGGTGGTTTAGGGAGCCTATTGTGGATGCTCTAATGAAAGTAATTAAATCAGGTTAAGATATTATTTAATTACTGAAAAAGAAATTTTTAAAAATTTTTTTTGCCTAAAGATACTAAGTTTATATTTATTTTTAAAAACCTCTCCAAGAAATTTCGCTTAAGACAGTCTATGCTTGCAAATTTTTGCGGATAAGGTTTCTCCCAACGAAATTTCGTCAACAGAAAAACTGTGTATAGCTGCTTGGCTATGTATACATATTAAAAAGTACCCGCTTAGTGCTAGGCGTCACGTGTGAAACAAGTAAAGCCTCCCGGCTATACTATTTTAAAAAAAATTGGAAAAACGAGTATAACCGCTCGGCTGTACATTCGTTTATAGTTAGATGGGTTGGGTGAAATCCTGGCTAAAAATCCCAAATATTGGGGGAAATTAAGCGGGTCGAGTTTAAATGGGTTGGCCGCCGAGCCCATTATTTGGGTCCAAAGATAACATACTACTACGTTCTCTCCCTCTTCGTCTACTTCGCTCTCTCCCTCTTTATCTCAGCTCGAAGGAGGGCTTTGCGTTGCTCGCCTTGCCTCGCCCTGTAACGATACTCTGGAAGAAAAGCCCCAATCCTTATTCGCAATATCATAAATCTGTTTGTTTTTCCATAATCCAATTCATTAGGCTCTTTGTCTTAATAAATTTGATTACACGGCATTGTCCTTGATGTTCAAGATATTAAGAAATTAATTAAGAATGGATAGGGACGAAGATGATTTCGTGTTCTACGGAACACCGATAGAGCGTGAGGAAGAGATCATCAGCCGTAAGAAGAAGGCCGTTGCCGAGGCCTCTGGTAACCTACGTACTCTCGTTCCTTGGAAGCAAGAGGTATTTGCTCTGCTCGCCTGCTATATTCTATTTTGCTCCTATTTATTTTCTATATTTTGTTTGGTTCCTGAGAAAACTCGAGACAGTGAAAAGAGTCGAGAAAAATGTATGTTAAGTTTTGGAGACTTGAGTTGTAATATCACTTATGTTAGCTTAGAAGGATTGGTAGGAAGTGGGATCAGAAGGAGTTTGACTTTCGTACTTAGCTTGTTTGGTAAATGAGGAGGTTTGAAAAGGAATTTGAGACTTACTTTAGATAACAAGCCGCAGATTGAAATGACCTGTTTTCCCTTTTGAATTTGAACATTGAAGATGATAATTGGCTCAACACATACAGTGAAATACTGCCAAGTGATTTTGGGGATGCCAAATGATGCTATTTTAATTGAACTAATTTAAGAACTCTAATGAGACATATATGACTTACTCTGCATGGAATTAAGTCCTAACTAATTTACAACTGTTCTGTTCATTGATTCATAAGAAGGATGCCTTGTGTGTGATGATGTTTAACTAATTTTGTAATTTTTTGTCTCCAGGTTAGAGACGAAGAAGGAAGAAGGAGATTTCATGGGGCATTTAGTGGAGGGTTTTCTGCTGGCTATTACAATACGGTGGGCTCAAAAGAGGGTATCATTACTCTTTCCTTCGAACTAGAATGTGTGATCCCTTTTCTTAAGAGTTTTCAAGGGTAGCTAATGGTTTAAGGGATGTGAAACAATTCTGCAGGGTGGACACCACAGTCCTTTGTGTCATCCCGGAAGAACAGAGCTGAAGTCAAACAGCAGAACATTTTGAACTTTTTAGATGAAGATGAAAAAGAAGTATGTTTTATTTTGGCTTTGACCTATTAGTTTTATTTGAATCTGTTTCAGTTATATGTTTCAACTTTGTGAATGTGTTACAAAATTGTCAATGTTGTGAAATGGGTCAATAACGTGTATGCATGCTTGTTTCATGTTTAGTAATTCGATTTGTGTAATATGAACTTTATACTTTGAAGGGAGTGAAAATTTATTGGTGGGAAACATACCTTTCCAAAATTTAGTTTCAAACATTTGAATAATTTTCATTTACTTGGCAAAGAATATAATGAAAGTAGGAAATAAAGTAATTTTCATTGTTATTTAATGTTGACTGTTCTCTAGCTCTTAGAAAACTGAGGTAGTATACTTCTATTGAGGATTACTGCAAATGAGGAAAGTATAGACCAATGAACTTAGGATTTTTGAAGTTGACAGAAGGTGATGTTCCCTTTGAGATAATTGCAACATTAGGTGGAAGTAAAATTGCTTTTGAACTCTAACTCCAAAGGTGGCGAAGGTCTTTTATTGTAAAAAAACTATGATCCTTGTGAAAATTATCGTCAGTATATTTTGCTCATTTTAATTTGGTAGAGAATGTTGTTATGTATCCTGTCACACATTTATTAGTAGCAATCTGTGCATTTTGTGTCGAATGAGATTCTGGAACTGGTTGATTCAGTAATATGATTTTACTTTAAGATTCCAAATCAGCTTCATGGTTCTTCTTCTTAACATTTTAGGAACTGGAAGGCCAATCTTTGGGGACGTCTTTGCAGTTTGATACTTTTGGATTTACAGCTGCAGAACTTGCTCGGAAACAAGCTGAGAAGGAACAACAAAAAAGGTGAAGTATGGGTTATTTGTAATTCTAGTTTAATAATTATTCATTTAGTCAACTTGATGACAGTAATACAAGTTGGGCCGTTTGGATGAAAGTGATAAGGTTCTGGATGCTACTTATTCTTGTATCCTAACCTTATCGTTGAGTGTTGTGATTTTGTTGTGTTGCTGAAGAAAATTAAATTCTTTGGTTATGACCCATGAGGTCGTTTGGAGTCTTAACCCCCACTCTCTCTTGGAAATTTTGTGGTGAGAGTAGAATGAGTAGCATTTTTTAGTTGATTTTCTGCTTAAAGGAATAAAATTTATTATCACATTTTTATTAGATTTGCTGGTTAAAGGAATAAGATTCTTTGTCTCAAGTTCTCAACATGGACAAATAGTTAATTATCCGTGCATTCTAGTGATAAATATATTAAATGCTCTGATGTTCATTAGTCGAACTCTTAACTTAGTTTATGGAGATGTGATATCCAGCAGCTTCTATCATGTGACAGAAAAATGCGGATCTTCAGTTGCTTGCCAAATTTAAAATTAAAGTGCATCCTATTTTTTTTTATTTATAAAAAAATCTCTCCACAATATATTAGCTTTATTCTTGTTACTTTACATGGTCGGTGGTCCATATGGTGAAATGTTGCACCCATTGTTTTACATTTGTTTTCACATTTTCTCAGCTCAGTGCATAATGAGGATGAATGTTATGAGTTGTATCCTTTTAACCTTTTTTTTCTCTTCATTTTTCACTCCTAAAGGAGTTTCATGCATGGTTTTCTGACTTTTTTATATATCTTTATTTTATTTTATATTTTATTTTATTTTTAATATTATTTTTTTCATGCAGGCCATCAGCTATTCCTGGACCTGTTCCTGATGAATTAGTTCTTCCTTCCACAGATTCTATAGGTTTGTTTAAGTTGGGTTACTTATTAAAATAGTGTTTCCTTTGGTAGTTGCACATCTTTTAGCCTCTACTTGCTGGTATTTGAATAGGCGTAAAGTTGCTGCTGAAGATGGGATGGCGTCATGGTCGTTCAATCAGGGATTCACATACTAATAAATCATATGGTATGTTTTGAAAAGGATTAATTACTTGTTAAGGAATATGTTACATTTCTTACTTTTTAATTTACATATATGTGATGATGGAACTTTCACATGTTTTAGTTTTTGTTAAGCTGAAAGTCCACACCATTTCTATGATACAGTTTCATCTGATTTCTCTTTAGTTGAGGTATTTCTTTCTTGACTTAAAGTCTTAGAATATTTCTTGGCCTTGTACAGATGCTCGAAGGGAAGCTCGAAAAGCTTTCTTAGCATTTTCTTCCAGTGATGCAAAAAAACAGACTGCTGACCCTGAGTCTGTTCCTGGCAAACTTGAGAGTTATATTGATCCGCCTGCAAGTGATGATGTTCAATCTTCAGAAAGCACACCTGTAAGTAATTTTTCTTTGCTATGTCAGTCATTATTTTGTTATTGCTTTGGGTTTCCATGATTTTCAGGATATCCTTCCCAGTAACGGAAATACTACATTGCTACTGCAACATGCTAATCTGGAGCCTGTAGTGATTCAATACTTCCTATATCTTTTTTCAATTTCAAATTTTGAAAAAAATAATGGTGTTTCAACAATGGGATCACATTTTCTTTTTATTCTGTTGGATTTTCTCTGTGTCTCACATCTTTTCCTTCAGGTTTATGTACTCTACCCAAAGCAGGACCTTCACGGATTAGGTTTTGATCCTTATAAGCATGCTCCTGAGTTTAGGGGTATGTGATTATTTGTAGAAAACTTGGTCATATTTCTGTGACTACGAGCAATCTAATGCATCCTCCTGATAACTATTTTTTAATTGTTTATTTTCAGAAAAGAAAAGGTCACGCTTATCTGATAATAAGGGTATTGGATATAGAAGTGCCCCTTCGATGGATAATAATCTTTTTGGTTTCAAGTGTAAGATTTACGATTCAGTTAAAAAGCTTTCTTTTTGGCCTTATTATCTAGGGCTCTGCCCCCTCATTGTTTTTATTAGATTGTACGGATTGCTTTGTCTCAACTTATGATTGATTTGGCTTGTTATTCATCAGCAGGAAAGGTTGCTCCTGGTTTTGGAATTGGAGCACTTGAAGAACTTGATGCTGAAGATGAGGATGTTTATGCCTCTGGTTAGTGTTCTCGTCGTGAATAATCAATCTTCTCTTCTCAGTAACTAATAGATGCAATAGAGTTGTTGGATTCATTGGATAGAATAAGTTCTTTACTTTTGTGCTGTCTTTCCCTATTATGCTTTCTGGGAGAAACTGCTGAGATGTAATTAATGCTTTCCTTTCCCCTTAATTCAGGCCACAGATTGGTTAATTGATTATATTTTTAGTTGCATGATTTCCTTCAGTTTGTGATCTACTGAGGTAAATAGTTATAGTTCTATAGTGATTCGATCTGTTGGTGAGATTCATTTTGGGCTAACCAGGTTACCTTTTTGTTGAAATATTATTCATTATTTATGCTTTAGTTTTTCCAATTGTATTGTGCAGGTTATGACTTTGAGGAGACTTATGTTGAAGATATTGATGAGCCTTCAAGATCAATCACGGAGGGCAAGCAAAAGTCAGTTAGAAAGGAGCCAGGTGTTCTCTCTGGATTTAGACTTGCATTGAATTCTGACTACCAGCATGAACGGTAATTAGGTTTTAGTTTTATGATGCACATGAGTTGCCACTTTTTTTTATTAGTTTATATGCATGTGAATATGCTGAAGAATTGATCCTCCTGCATGTTTTAATATGAGTCCATTTTGAAATTAGTTATGCTGTAAATGAAATATATATTTTTTGTTTTTCTGCTTGTTCATTGCCGAATACATAACTGTTAACTATTACACTGGGATTTGTTCCAGATTTGATCCTCCTGTGGTTCCAAAAGATTTTGTACCCCACCATAAATTTCCCGGGCCTCTTGAGACTGGCTACAAGCTTGGAGATCCTGGTCCCCCAGAAGTCCCTCCTCCCGAGGACAATAATCTGAAACTTTTAATTGATGGGGTTGCAACTCTAGTAGCTCGATGTGGTAAATTGTTTGAGGATCTCTCCAGAGAGAAAAACCAGTCAAATCCTCTGTTTAGTTTTCTAGTTGGAGGGAATGGCCATGATTATTATGCAAGGAAACTGTGGGAGGAGCAACAGAAGCGAAGTGATCACACCAAGCAGAAATTGGATGTAAAATTGTCTCCACACATGCAGAAGATGACAGCAGAGAGCCGTGGACAAATTTTAGGGGAAAGGCCTTTGGAACGAAGCACCAAAGATTCAAATTCATCCGCTACTTCTGCAGATGCCATTCAGCTTCAGTACAATCTTTCAGATACATTTACTAAACCTGCATTACATGTGAGTACCATGCATCCTGCTTATCTGCTTTCTCAAATGTTTACGTTTGTATGTTTGTTCGAATCCATATTGTAATTTATTGGCTTTTGTTTACTTAGACATTGCTTTAGCTACCAATCATTTTTTAGATTTTTATGAGCGGTTGTTACCTCAAGGAAAGTTTAAATTTTTTACTTTGTTTTATGTGTCGAATCTAGGGTGAGATGCTGGAAGCTGCAAAACCCTTCAAAGAGGATCCTGCAAAGCAAGAACGGTTTGAGCGGTTTCTCAAGGAAAAGTACCAAGGAGGACTTCGATCTACCGAGTCTGGTGGGGCTAGTCATATGTCAGAAGCAGCTCGTGCTCGTGAGAGAATGGACTTTGAGGCTGCGGCCGAGGCAATACAGAAAGGGAAGTGGAGTAAAGATAGCAAACTCTCCACATCACAGTTTATGGAGTATTTATCTTCTGGAGGCATGCAGTTTACTTCTGGGGGATTAGCGGTATGGCTTCAATGTGTGATTTTTAGGTTTTGAGTTTGTAGATGTGGGTTCAGATTGGTTTCTTAATAATTTGGTTTCTTAATTTTTGAAAACAGCAAGCTAAAGATACTCAAGCTGAAAATTCGATCACAAAGGAAGTTCACTTAAAACGGAAGGAATATCAATGGCGTCCTTCACCTATTTTATGCAAACGCTTTGATCTCATTGATCCTTACATGGGGAAGGTATAGTTGCATAATTTCCTCTATAACTCCTGTTCTGTTTCTTTGTATGCATTATTCACTTTGTAAACCTCTCTCTCTCTCTCTCTCTCTCTCACACACACACACACACACACACACACACACTCAAACACTCAAAACACTCAAACTGGAGCCAAGAAGTACATCTCTCTAGTATTCAGTTTATCCATTAGAAAAGATGTACACAGTAAACACGTTTTCCTTAACACCATACCTTAAAGATATGTTATTGCCACTTGCAGCCACCACCTGCTCCACGAATGAAGAGCAAAATGGAAACTCTTATTTTTACATCAGATTCTGGAAAAGATACAAAAGCAGAAGAAATTGTAATTGCAAAGGGAGTATCATTCCCTGTTGCTCAATCTGATGCCCAAGGACTAAGCAAAGATGCAGCTGACAAGGAAAGTGAAGTTGAGGTTGAAGCTGAAAATGTTGAGAGGCCAGTTGACCTTTACAAGGTGCTTAAACCAGAATTTATTTATTTATTAGTACCTTACGAATTCACTTCTTTCTTCTTGCATGTTGCGGACTGCAAATAAATCACACCAAAAAAGTGCCCCCCTATTATGTTGTAATTGGAAAACATTCATGAATCTTCTTCACCATTATTTGTACTGTTATGAATGATTAAGCCAAGAAAAGAGCTCTCGGGTACTATGTTGAGTGAAGTCACTCTTTTCTTCTATGCTCCTTGATAAGTAATGCTTGCATGCAGCTTGGATAGAAGATCTTAGGTTTGTGTCAGTTCTCTGAAATGTGAGATTGCATCGACTTAGTTTATTTTAATTTCTTTCTGGTGTCTGACATTTTGTCCTACTATTATTCATGCGAATTATTGTAATTACCCATAATTTTGTTGTGAGCTATTTAGATCAGAAGACGCTTGCCTGTTCTCATATATTGGTCAATGGTCATACATCTCTGTTTACTTTGTTGGGGAAGAAAAGGGGGTGGGGGTGAATTTTAAGTGTTTGTATTTTCTCACCTCATAATCCAGTGCGCTTCGTGTTTTACATGCATATGCTATATGCAGGATATACCTCATATTAATCTTCATTTCTGTGTGCAGGCTATCTTTTCTGATGATTCAGATGATGAAGAGGATACCTCTGTTCACAACGAAGTGGGCAATCCAGAGAAGAAGGGTGAAGCAGCTAATACAACATTAAACCGTTTGATTGCAGGTGACTTTTTGGAATCCTTGGGTAAAGAACTAGGCCTAGAGGTTCCTCCTGAACTGCCCTCATCAATGAACAAAGTCGGGAATTCTGTGCCTCCCAAAGGAACTGCTACTGTTAATTCTGTAGATTCTGATATCGTGCGAGTTGATAATGCGCCTTCTTCCAATCATGAGATTCTGCACAGCCAGGAGATTGCTCGAGATGGTCCACGTGGAAATATTGAACCTGTTAATGGTAACTCAGCAAGAAGTAATAGCAAATACACAGAGACTGGGTCTTTCGGTAATCAATTTGACAAAATTATTTTGGAAAAGGCACCTCAAGAGGATGGGAAGGCCAAAACACCCTCAAGGCGGCACCGGAATTTGAGCAGCAGTTCATCATCAGAAGATGAAAGGAGTAAAAAGCGCTCTGGGCGACATCGGCATAGACACAGTGATTCTGATAGCGATTCATCCAGTGATCACCGAGACCGTCACTGTTCTCGTTCTAAAAGGAGAAGGAAAGGATCTTCTCGAGAAAAGAGCAGTAGTAGTAGCAGAAAACACTCGAAACATCACAAGCATAGAAGCAGAGACTCCCCGGAGAAGGAACGTTCAGAAACAAAGAGAGATAAGCACAAAAGGAGGGGTTGAACATAAAGTCCTATTTCCTCGGCACTGCAATGAAACCATTGCTATCGTGCAAACATATCAAGAAATATTCACAGAAGGAACATCATAAAGATGGAATGTCAGTTTGCATAGGTTTTGGGTGACAGCATATTTTGTATGGTTCAGTTGATTGGGAACTTTGTTTTGTTGCTCCTTTTTGGATGCTTTGATTTAATTAGATTTTGGTTGATGAAGTGTAGGAAGCATTATGCATTATCTGAGATGTTAATGCCAACATATACACGATTGAATGCCTGCCTGCCTGTTAGAGTTTGATACATTACTGCAGTTGGATGTAATATTCAGAGCTAATATAATGTACGGTTAATGAGCCTATTAGCGCAATGAGAAATTTTCTGTTACTCTCGCTCTTATCTGAGAAAAGCAAAGCATTAGGCTGTTCATTATGGACATGTGGGCTGGTCTTGTTTGACCCTTCCACAACGCGGCGTCACGTTTCTGATAATGATTAACTCTATGATCTGTCATTTAAGAAGTACGTCATTTGTCTTCCTTCGGACATATATTTTAATTTTTAATTTTTAATTTTAATTCCTTTTCCTTGCCTAAATATTTTATCTACGGGAATATATTTGGGTCAGTTATTTTTCCAGAGATCCATAATGGCAATAATTACGCCTCTTTATTGACCTTCTAGAAGGCTTGGTCCGTACGCGAAGTTTTTCTCATACTTGTATTTTATAGTCTTCTTTAGCGGTTGATATTTGTGTTATTCTTATATCTTTTTCTTGCATTTGACAAAAAAGTCGTTCTGATTTGGTTTGAGATAGCGTTTTAAAGGGTGGAAATCATTATTAATTTAATGAAGCAGTTGAGTAGTTCCCATGGGAAGCCCATTTCCACTTTCAAAGTTTTTTTTTTTTTTTTTTGGTCTGATTCCACTTTCAAAGTTTGGCGATTCTAGCTACAAGTCAAACTTGGCAAGCTAGAGGTTCAAAATACCTTTGTGTCCTGTTTCAGAGTCTCTAAATATGAAGTGGAAGACTTTGTGAATTTTGATTACAAGCTTCATCATTAAAGATCTTGTTTTGCATTTTTTTTCTTTTAGGACATTTCTATTTTGGCTAAAAAACTTTTCTTCTTACTGTTTCCAGATCACTCTATTTTTGGGTTGGTTCCTCTTGGCCTTTCTTTGGGTAGTTAGCTGAAGTTCCTGTTTTGCTTTTCTCAATCAGTCAGTCTTCGGTCTGTTTCTTGGGTGACTGAGTTGGGAATTGGGCAACTTTCTGAGATTTGTTCTCATCCCACCTGCCAGCTGGGCTCTGGTTCAAGAAGTTGCTAGGCAGTGGTAGGCACTGAAGCATCTTGGTCAAAAACTGGTTGTTGGGTTCGTGGGTGGATTGATCAGTTGTTCAATAGAGTGGGAGTCATTTTTTGTGTTTGCACAATTTATGTGGGAAGTGTTAGCTGCAGAAAATGGGTGGTGGTAGAAGAAAGAAGCAGCATTTTGGCAGAATCCATGCCTTCTCATGTGGGAAAGCATCATTCAATGGCGAGCATTCACGTATTGGAGGTCCTGGCTTCTCACGGGTAGTTTACTGCAACGACCCTGACTGCTTGGAGGCCGCTGCTCACAGTTATGAAGGCAATTATGTTAGAACCACTAAGTACAGACTTGCTACATTCTTACCAAAAGCACTGTTTGAGCAATTCAGAAGGGTTGCCAATATATATTTCCTCATCTGTGCAATATTGTCTTTTACACCACTTTCTCCTTACTCTGCTGTCAGCAACGTCGTCCCTCTCGTCGTTGTGATCGGAGTTACAATGGGGAAAGAGGCTGTTGAAGATTGGAGGCGCAAAAGACAGGTAAACTTTCTTATATCAACACCTTGTTTGATGCATTTGTTTCTGTATTTGACCATATTTATTTAGTGCTATTATAGAATTAGATTAGTAACCAAGGTCTTTAAAACTTCTATCAGGATATTGAAATGAACAACAGGAAAGTTAGGGTGCATCATGGTGATGGAGTTTTTGAGTATACTAAGTGGAGGGATTTGAAAGTTGGGGATATAGTGAAGGTGGAAAAGGACGAATATTTTCCTGCTGATCTTATCTTACTTTCATCAAGCTATGATGAGGCACTTTGCTATGTAGAGACCACCAATCTTGATGGGGAAACTAATTTGAAATTAAAACAAGCATTGGAAGCAACTTCTAATCTGCATGAAGATTCGAGCTTCAATAATTTCAAGGGTGTAATCCGATGTGAAGACCCAAATGCAAACTTGTACTCATTTGTAGGCAGTCTGGAGATTGAAGAGCAACCGTACCCTCTTACGCCTCAGCAGCTTCTGCTTAGGGACTCCAAGCTACGAAACACAGATTTTGTGTATGGGGTGGTAATCTTCACAGGTCATGACACAAAAGTTATGCAAAACTCAACAGCTCCACCTTCCAAGAGAAGCAAAGTTGAGAGGAGGATGGATAAGATCATCTACTTCTTGTTTTTCCTCTTAGTTTTGATGTCATTTGTTGGGGCCACTGTCTTTGGGGTTACAACTAGGAAAGACCTCGAAAATGGAAGAATGATAAGATGGTACCTCAGACCAGATGACACCACAGTTTACTATGATCCGACGAAGGCACCAGTTGCAGCAATTTTGCAATTTTTAACAGCCATTATGTTGTATAGTTATTTGATTCCCATATCCTTGTATGTATCAATAGAAATTGTCAAAGTTCTTCAGTGCACTTTCATAAACCAGGATCTGCACATGTACTATGAGGAAACTGACCAGCCAGCCCTAGCGCGTACTTCGAACTTGAATGAAGAACTTGGCCAAGTTGATACTATACTTTCTGATAAGACAGGAACATTGACTTGCAACTCAATGGAATTTATCAAGTGTTCCATTGCTGGGACTGCTTTTGGGCGTGGAGTTACAGAAGTTGAGAGAGCTTTAGCCGGGAGAAAAGGCTCATCTAAGTCATCTTTAGCTGAAGAGGTGACAGAAGAAGAGAGTCATGTTGAAGACTTGACTGAAGCCAAGTCATTGATAAAGGGCTTTAATTTTAGGGATGAAAGGATCATGAATGGCCATTGGGTTAATGAGCCTCGTGCAGACATAATCCAGAAGTTTCTACAGTTACTAGCTATCTGTCATACTGCAATACCTGATATTGATGAAGAAACCGGAAGAGTATCATATGAAGCTGAATCACCAGATGAGGCAGCTTTTGTGATTGCAGCAAGAGAGCTGGGGTTTGAATTTTATAAAAGGACTCAAACAAGCATCTCGGTGCATGAGTTGGATCCCATTTATGGAAGGAAGGTTGAAAGGTCAGCTTCTTGCACTTGGACTTTTACTAATATGGATAAAATAACTGTACTATATTCTCTGTTCTAACATGTTTGGGGTTTTTTTATTTATTATTTATTTTTATTACTGCAGTTTAGCCGCTATGATATATGTTGTTCTGAAGCTATTGTTGAGTTTTTGTCAAATAAATATTTTAAGTGCGTACATTTTTTTTTTGTTCTCAGAGTTTATAAGCTTTTGAGCATACTGGAATTCAGTAGTTCTAGAAAGCGGATGTCTGTGATCATAAGAACTGAAGAGGGAAAGATACTACTGCTTTGTAAAGGTGCTGACAGGTTTGTAAACTTATTCCTCGCTTGAAAGTGTGTGCCAGAGTTCATTTTACTATGGTGCTCCTAATTTCAGAAGTTGACTAAACTTAGACAAACATGATATTTATTTGTTTATCCCACAAGCAGTGTCATGTTTGAAAGACTTGCAAAGAATGGAAGGGAGTTCGAAGAGAAGACTAAGGAACACATTAACGAGTATGCTGATGCTGGTTTGAGGACTTTGGTACTTGCATATCGTGAACTTGATGAAGAAGAATATGTTGAATTCAACAAAGAATTTACTGAGGCCAAAAATTTGGTTAGTTCAGACCGGGAGGAAATTGTCGAGCAAGTTTCAGAGAAGATAGAGAGGGATTTGATTCTTCTTGGTGCTACTGCAGTTGAAGACAAACTTCAAAATGGGGTGAGTTTTAACTTACATTACAGTGAAAAAATGACTCAGATACTTGCATAAATGAGTTGTAAAGTCTTGGTTGTCAGCAAAACTATTACTGCATTGCTTTTGCTTCTAATTACTACATATGTTTAGCTCCCAAGCAAACCAAACATTAGTACATATTGGTTTGGTCAGTAGTTAATACAGATAATGACTTTGTTGGAGATTTGTATTTTGTTCAGGACTAAATTTCTTTTTTTGTTTGTTCTTTCTGTGCTGAATAGGTTCCTGAATGCATTGACAAGCTTGCTCAGGCTGGAATTAAGATATGGGTTTTGACGGGAGATAAAATGGAGACGGCAATTAATATTGGGTATGATTTGTGACTGATTTGTATCAGTAGATGGATTCCAGTATAGAAGCATTTCTCACCGTATACCTTTTCATTGTTGTTGCTCCTTCCAGATATGCATGCAGTTTGCTTAGACAAGGAATGAAACAAATAGTAATAAGCTCAGAGACTCCAGAAGTTAAAGCATTAGAGAAGGTGGAGGATAAGTCCATGGTTACCAAGGTAAATCAAATTTCTTATGGGATATTTGTTTTTCCTTTTGTATTGGTTGAGCACTAAAGGTAGTTGATAGGAAGGGCGAACTTAGGGTTATAACAAATCTCTAGGATTGTCCCTTTCACTTCAACAATAATTGTCCACTATACAAATAAAACAACCATGGCAGAGCATATCACTTGCACGGTTGCACCTAGGACTTTTTTTGGTTATCTAGTACATTTCTAGACACTTGTTTTGGTCACTGCATTGACGCTTAACTAGGACTTTTAGCATGCTAGTGTTTAAAACTGTTATCTCCTGGCTGATAACTGTCATGCTGTGGGTGTTTGATGAAACCTTTCTGATTCTTTAGGCATTGAAGGAAAGTGTTGTCCATCAAATAAATGAGGGAAAGGCTTTGCTCACTTCACCAGATGAGAACACTGAGGCATTGGCTTTGATTATTGATGGGAGTTCACTCACTTATGCCTTAGAAAAAGATGTCAAGGACCTCTTTATAGAGCTTGCCATCAGTTGCGCATCTGTTATATGCTGTCGTTCATCTCCCAAACAGAAAGCACTTGTAAGTTCCCCTCCCCCGAAATAAGTTCCAACACGTCTAAACCATTTTCTTAGTCTATGATTTTAAAAAGAATCAAGTCCAAAATAGTTTTATTTAAAATAATGCAGGTTACAAGACTGGTAAAAGAGAGAAATGGCAACACAACTCTGGCAATTGGTGATGGGGCAAATGATGTTGGAATGCTTCAAGAGGCAGATATTGGAGTTGGTATCAGCGGTGTTGAAGGAATGCAGGTAAATTCTTAACAAGTTGCACCATGTGTTTTTGTTGCATCATGAGTTACTCCCTTTTGAAATTTTGTTTCTCTTGATGAATTCTGACTTATCCTTTCTGCCAACCCAAAATTTCAGGCAGTCATGTCAAGTGATGTTGCAATTGCACAGTTCTGTTTTTTGGAGCGCCTGTTACTTGTACATGGACATTGGTGTTACAGAAGAATCTCATCAATGGTAAATTCTTTTCTTCATAAAATTTGAATTTTAGCTTTTCATGGTATTTTATTTTGTATTAACCTGTGATGGATCTAGAATCTTTTGTGGATTCCATCATTCTTGCTAGACAATTGTTAGACCTCAGAAGCTTATGTTATTAAGAAATGTTCTCACGCTAACACACTGCCTCGGGTGCAATCCCATCCTGCTTATGGAGAGGCAAAGAAATGCAGACTCCTTATATTTAGAATCTAATGTTGCTTTTTAATTTTAATGGTCTCAGAAAAGCTGAAATGATTGACGTACTCCTCTCCTTTTTTGACAGATATGCTATTTCTTCTACAAGAACATTGCTTTTGGCTTTACTATTTTCTTCTTTGAGATTTATGCTTCATTCTCGGGACAAACTGCATACAATGATTGGTATCTGTCACTATATAATGTCTTCTTCACATCACTTCCGGTAATTGCCTTGGGAGTGTTTGATCAAGATGTCTCAGCCAAGTTCTGTCTCAAGGTGGGTCCATGCACTTATTCCTTTTATTTGTCATTTCATGTAGATGGAGATTTTGTTTTCTTCATAGAAGCTTATTTCACATCAGAAATAATTGGTTAAAAATGGTTATGTCCTGTGTCCATACCTAATATCATATGATCATATACTGATCTTTAGTCTCTCTTTGTCTTGTCTCAATGTTACAGTTCCCTCTATTGTACCAAGAAGGTGCACAAAATGTCTTATTTAGCTGGCTCCGGATACTTGGATGGGCAATGAATGGGGTAGTGACTGCTACCATAATCTTCTTCTTCTGCCTCGTGGCAATGGGTAGTCAAGCTTTTCGTAAAGGTGGGCAAGTTGTTGGCTTCGAAATCTTTGGGGCCACGATGTACTCATGCGTTGTATGGGTCGTGAACTGTCAAATGGCACTATCCATCAATTACTTCACATATATTCAACATCTCTTCATCTGGGGTGGCATTGTGTTCTGGTATATTTTCCAGTTGGCATATGGAGCCTTGGACCCTGACATATCAACCACAGCCTATAAGGTTTTCATTGAAGCCTGTGCACCAGCTCCATTTTATTGGCTTCTCACTCTATTTGTTTTGGTCTCTTCCCTCCTACCATATTTCACTTATGCAGCCATCCAAATGAGGTTTTTCCCCATGTATCATCAGATGATACAGTGGATAAGAACAGATGGGCAATCAGATGACCCTGAGTTCTGTCATATGGTGCGCCAGAGATCCATAAGACCCACAACAGTAGGTTACACAGCCCGCATTGAAGCGACATCTAAACGCTTTGAAGAGAAGCTCGAGGGCCTTTAATTTTTCACATTCTTATCATAAGATAATGTACATTATTTCCAAAGAGGAGTTTTTTCTCTTTTACATAGAGTGTCTTGTAGTTGTGCTCCATGACAAGCAAATGTGTCCCAGGGATTAAGGTTTGTCCTTCCAAGTTTTTGCTTAGGATATTTCAATGTCTAGAAGCTCCAAAACTGTAGCTTTGAATTTTGGAGTTCATGTAGAGAATAGTCTGGTCAACCTTTTGTATCATGTATGATGTATCAGATGTACCATAACGCACAATAAGAATTTTTTATTATTTTTTATTGTATCTTCTAGCTGATGCTATTGCTTCCTAAATGACTTTATTACAATCTTTCTCTGCTTTACAAACTAAGAAAATCTCTTCAGCAGAACAATGTATTTCTTCTGTGAAGCCATTCTTCTTTGGGCATCGTCGTCCCAAATCCAAGAAAGCGAAACTTAGAAGCACCACAATTCAAGGAAGGTTGAAGCAAAGATGACTGGTTAATTTCACAGGAAAAGAAAATTAAGAAAAGATATCCAAAAAATATATACCAATGCCATTGTGCATAAACAAATCTATAAACAAATGCAGGTTTCAGATTAATTCTATAAACAAATCTAGAAAAGAAAGGATTAGGTCCTCATATCACCAAAAATAAAAAATATAAAAAATTCTGTAGGTAATTTGGATCCCTGTTCATTGACAAGGGACTCTTGTTCAATTATTTGTAAACACAAAACTAATAGCAACAAAATTACCCAATGAAATGTATTGGAGAAAAGAAAAAAGTACTCAGCATATTAGTTTGGTGGTCAGAAAAGAAAAGGAAAAAAAAGAGTATAATCTAAGATTAGTCAAGCAGATGAGAAAATTTTCATTTTTCTTCGTGGGATGATGCAATGCAATAAAGATTAACATGTTTACAGGGCCAAAACTATAGCATGTAGCAGGAACCTCTGGTCATGAGGGAGCAAGGCCTAGAAAACTTGAGGCTGACTTTGCCATTATGGTGGCAAATTCATTAAAGCTAATGACACCATCTCCATCTGTATCAGCCTCTTTGATAATCTCTGTTAGCTCCTTATACGTTAGCGGCTGACCCATTTTGGCCATGGACCCTGCTAGCTCTGCTGCAGTTATATATCCATTACCATCACGATCGAAGGACCGAAAAACCTCCAATAGTTGCTCTTGGTTTACCAAAATTTCTTCATTCATGTCAGGCAATATAGCACTGACCAATTCATCAAATTCCACGGAGCCATTTCCGTTTGAGTCCATGTTGGCTAGCAGGACATGGATTTGGTCACCTGAGGGCTTGAGGCCTAAGGACCGGAGGAGGGCAGCGAGCTCCAAAATGGTGAGGCTGCCATCTGAGTCCATGTCGAATCTTGCAAAGATGTCTCTTAACTGGTTAAGTTGATCAACTGCTAGTGCAGGCATTAGTTTAGTCCTATATTAACAACAATGACAACTAATAATATGACACAATCTACACAAAAATGACAAGAGAGATTGTAACACAATGTGACAATTGTGGTGCAGGAGGAGGAGGAGGAGGAGGAGGAGGAGGAGAAGGAGGTGCTGAATGTGTTTGAGAGAGAGAGAGAGAGAGAGAGAGGGGGTGATTTTTTGGGTGGTGATCGAAAATTTGAAGGCTAAATATGGTGTGTGGAGACACCTAAGGACAGGAAAATGAGTCGGTGGTTTCGTTTTTGCCTTTTTTGTCACACGCATATGGAACGGAAGGCTCTCTTTTCATGCGTGCTTACTTCTAGGAGGGAAGCTAAATTTTGGCCTTATATTCTGGCATTGTCTTATAAAATTTTGCCCCGGTTTCTTGGTAAGATCTGAATTATAGTTCACATTAAGTTCTTCATTTCTTTTCATTGAATCAATGCACCTTAATCAAAAAAGGAAAAGATTAATTGAGGAGGGAGGGATATATATTTCATTTGGTTAAGTGCAAGGCTGGATCCCATGTACAGCTCAGCTGAGGAGGCAAAATTCCCAACAAATGATACCAAAAGATTTTCACATTCAAATATATCAATCTTATGATCAAACAAATTTCCCAGCTGATCAGCAGCAGAGAGTGGTCGGTTATTCTAAAATGGTACATGAATCATCTCCCTAGCTATAATCTCCACTTACAACAAAAAACACGTACACAAAGTTGAAAGTTGTGTTCAAGTTCAAGGCTGTGGTGGTGTATGTGGTGGAGGAACCTCTTCACCTTGTTTAACCTTAGGATCCACAATCACCTTTAGATTTGGTCCAACTTCCAGATCATGATGAGAAACCATGCACTGCAGCTGCCTGCACTTGCGCTTCAACCACCCTGCACAGCTAATCCTATGGCCATGGTTGATGCTCTCCAATGGCCTCAGTACCGTCTGATCACGACTCAACTTCCGCCCCAAAACGCACGACAGAAACGCAAGCACCGTTAGGACAGAGATCACTGCAAAGAATGGCCCAATGGAACCAGAACCAGATGTAGAAGAAGAAGAAGATAATGGCACGGCTTGCGGATAATTACTGCTCAAGCTTTGTCCTGCTGGCTGCTGCTGCTGCTGATCAGGCAGAGTTTGTGATGATGTTTCCATGGCTCTTGTATGTCTATGTTGTGCTTTGTTTTTGTTGTAAGAGTTAGATGATAAGCGAACACATTTGCTGCCCTGCCCTGTCCATAAGTGCCAATGCCTGTGAGTGGAAGACAACGTGGAAAGGGCTTAAAGCAGTGGCTTTCTTTTCATCTTCTTTATCTTTTCTCTACTTTGAGGATGTGGAGTTTGCTTTGCTTATACATGGCCTCATCAACAAAGCAGACTTATGCGTCATCCTGTTCCTGTATAGATAAATATTGAGATTCCTGTGTGTAAAAGTGAATCCCATGTCATGTGGTTAGCTTAATGCATCTCATCTTTTTTTTTTTCCTGTCAAAAAGGCAAAGAACAAAAGAAAACCTTAAACTCCTCTCCACTCCACCAAAGGTTAACTTAATCTTAACACCAATACACATCTTCATGGGATCCACAAATACAAATAGCATAATCAAACGTTATTTGAGTTCTTTTTTAATTAATACAAGCGATATTCTAAACTACTCATTATATAAAATAATGAACTTGTCTATCGCTTGTTCTAAAAACAAAAATAATAAATCCAAATAGTGGAGCCAAAAGAAAAGAAAAGTGACTCCAAAATAGCCCCAATTGCATAATTTCAGGCCCAACTTAGCTTTGATGACATTAATTTCAGGCCCGACGGTTTAGATGGCTTTGGCCTGGAGGGATTATTGGCTTCAGCTCGCATGTACGATCTGAGCTGTACAAGCTGTGGGTTCCACTAAGGATTCAACATTCATGGATGGTTGAGATCATTCGCATGAGGTATAATTACGAAGATGGAATATCAAACGATATCCGAACCCCATATGGTCATTTTGCAAACAAAATGAGATTGTCCTCAGACGACATGTCGTTGCCATACGTCGTTTTGTCCTTCATTGGTGGGAGCTGGACAGAGATCGCGCCAGTGGTCAGGGTAAAAACGTAAATTCAAACAAATCAGTGATCCCAAAATGCCCCTGGAAAAGTGACTGTACGACATTCCGTCCGTGGCTTCCCTATTAGCAAACAATGAGAGAGGGAGAGAGAGAGAGAGAGAGAGAGAGGCTCTGTGTGTTGTGAGGGAGTGAGCAAAACCCGGTGACGTGATTCTTCAAATTCCTGGTTTTCTCTCTCTATAAATACACGTATAAGTGTAAGTATGTATTATTATAATGTTGTGAGATCTGTTTGTTTCTTAGATTAGATCTATGGTGGTTGACATGTTATTTTCAATCGTTTGCAGCTACTGACCTTTTGGTTTTTGGTTTTTTTTTTTTTAATGGAATAATTTTTTTGGTGGGGTGGAGTCACTGGAGGCAGCGGTTCATCGATCTCTTCCTGAGATTTGTTGTGAAAATACAAAACATGAATCGGTCGATAAACCTCTGCATCCAGCGCTCACTCTCTCATTCTTGTGTTTTTCTTTTTTCTTGTATTTCTGAACTTGCTCTGTTTGAAGTTTGATGTTGTACGAGCCTCTAACCGGGACCCAGAAGGCAAAAAGTCTGTTAATTTATTTCTAGAAGGTAAAGACACAGACTTTTTTTTTGTTTGTCATTTTTGGTTTCTCTGCTTCCGCAGCAACCAGAATGGTTGGTGATTTGCCTTTGTTATCTTGTTTGTATTTGCTGTTGTTGGTTAGTTGGTTGGCTGCAGGGAATCAAATTGGTGGTTGGTTGCCTTTTGTTTCCTGAATTCTTAACCTGCACGCAGATGATCTATGACTTGCTTTGTTCTTAAAAGTTTTATATTTTATTGTACAAGTTCAATGTATTGATGTAAATTTTGTATTTTCCATGCTGGTTAACAGTTTTGTTTGACCTGAAAGTTGATTATCATGGAGTGTATATATATGTTGAGATGACTGAATTTCTGGACTAAAAATCTTCCTTTCAAAGATTTACTCGCATGTCTGCCTCAGCAGAGTGCCCAGTGTGTGTTTCTCTGATCCATTGTTTTGCTCGTCATAATGGTTATCATGATACCGAACTGATGTGCTTCTAATTTATCGGTGAGCTTTGGGGGTGAATTAAATGCTTAGAATTCTTTATTATTTTTTAATTGTGGGTAGAATTTTGTCTTCAAGTGACCTTACATGGGTCTTTGTGATGGAACTTGCTCTTTCAATAGAAAGCTGGGTTTTCTGTCGTGTTCTTCCTCTTCCCCTTTTGCTAGAAATCTGTGTATACTTTTTATGTTCAAAACATTTTGCTTTCTTTTAAGTTTAATACTTCTGTATTTGTGGAATTAAGTTGTCTTCTTTGCTTGTAATTGCTGTATTGTTTCCTAATTATGTATGCATGGATTTTAATGCAATGTCACTTTTAGTCTTATGTGTTAATCTTTTTCTCCCTTTTTCTTTTAGTCAAAGAGAGCTGAAGGAATTTTTTCTTCTTTTCCTTTTTATCCTCTTTTTTGGTTCTTGAAATTGGATACTCATGGTAATTAATCGGCTTCCAATTATTTTGTCATTTTCTTGAGCAGGTGGTCAAAAGTTTGAACTTGTTTCTTTCTCTTTTAATGGATAAAGTTCCTTGGAATGAAAGTCTCCATTTGGGAGACATAACGTCATTACTGCATGATTCATGAACGTGAGGGGAAATTACAGTTATGGAGTAGCAAGTTGCCAGAGAATCTTGTATGTCTGATGTTACTTCTAGAATCTGGTATCAAATTCCTTGTACCATATTTAGAACTAGTAAAGCAGAAACAATCGTATGGGAACCAATCAGATTGTGGAATTGTAGGTAGGAGGTGGACAGGACAATGTTTATAAGCTGTGGATATTCTCTTCAGCTCCCTATTTTGATTCATTGCCTTGTAATTTTATCGAGTAATATAAATTGTTTGCGGTTTTTTTTTCCCGCTCCGCCAGCCATTTTCGTCAGTTTCGACGGAGATTTGGCTTCGATGTTGTTCTGGTTTCTGGGATTTTAACAATGAAATCACCGATCTGATTAAGGCAACTGCTACTGGGTTATTGCATGTACCTGGTTTTCCAATTTAGTGTTTCTTTCTTAAACAGGTTCGAGATTTAGCTGCCCATGGTTTTGTGGGATCTTGATATGGTCCCAAACCATGAAAAATCATGAAAGTGCCAAATAACTTAATTCTACTTTCGTGCTGGCGTTTTGTACTCTCGTTCTTAGTTATGGTAAGAAACTCTAAGGCATGCCAACCAGGTCCAATGATTTGGTTCATTGAATATAGGTTAGGTCTGTCTGTTGCATCATGAGAGGACCCCACAACAAAACGATGATGCTTTTTTATTTTGACGAAATAGTTGTTGCGATAATGAAAACGACATTGACGATGGCTATGAATCTTATTATGAGAAGGGGAGGCTGGTGGTGGGGGCGTTGCAAGGTGTGCCATTAAAAATGACCACCATGGCCATGCCATGTTGGTTGATATTATGAACGATAACGAAGGCCAATTTGTCATATGTATATGGCTACAGAAAACGGGCACTTGCAAGTTGCATGCACACAGAATCAATTGTCAATTATGCAACTGGTTTGGTTTGTGTATGTTAGGCTGCTTCTATAAACAGAATATATAACTTGTGTATATCATGACTTTTAAGGCATGAAATGGACGTTTCGAATGTGGGAGTGGGACGTCACACGGTGGCGGAGCCACTCCTAGAGAGTGGCCCCATATTTTTACCACTCTTCGATTATATTATATATAATATATGGAATTTATAATAAATAACTTAGAATTTAAGTTAAAATGTCCTCTAAAACAAATTAGATATGACTTAATTAGAAATATTTAGCTCTAAACATGTAAATATTGAATATTTAAGTGTTTTATATACTTATATTTTCCATTTCGGCCCCTCCAACTTTACAATTCTAGCCCGCCCTCACACCAAACCCTAATACAATTACAGACCCATGGCTATATGTTTCTTTCTTTTCTGTTTAGTTTCACAAACCGAAGTTGAGACAAGAATTAGGTTAAAATTTTTAGATGCATTTAGTTTTGCCAAAGTTGTTGACATGCTCTCTTGTCTTGATATGTTTTTATCGGGATTTCAAGCTTCTGTATTTATTAATGATGATTTTTCAAATCTCTAATCTAGCTGAATCTGATTAATGATTATGCTTTGTATGAAAATTCAACATATATTCCTTTCCTTTGCACATTTTATCTTCGTCATTTCAATTCTTCTTGTCATTTAATCGTATAATGTACCAATAGACTCTCTTTTATTTTGAAGTCTTCTTTCTCTTCACGCCTACAACTTCTTCCTTGTGAGGTTCTTACAAAAATTGACCAATAGACTTTTGTTGTTGTCCTGTTCTTTTCTTGTGATGATTCCATCGAACATGTCCTTGTTGCGTAGGATGTTAAAACTCTCTAGCTACATGTACAAGAAATAAAATAAAGGTAATATTTTCGCATATAGTAATGAATGTCATCACACATGCATATGCATACAAAACATGCATATGCATACAAAACTCTAGCTCCTTTGTCTTTTTATAAATTTATGTACTTATATTTGAAATCTGAGGCAAATGCATGGCAGAACAAACACAAATTAATCATTTCCAAACTCAAAATAACAAAATAACACAGTTTAATTACAAGGAGTTCCTTGAATTGTTTTCTTGTTTCTCATATTGATGATTGATCACAAAATAGAGATCCTTAACAACCCAATTTGCTTAGCTAAGCTAGGATGAAACACAGAGCTGACAAAGAGAATAATGTATAATTAAGCCTCTTGATAACCTTTTTCTTCATGCGCCTGTTGACATTGAGTTTGAGAAGAAGCACTGAAAGAAGGAGCTACAACAACAGAGGAATAAACTTTACAACCACCAAATGAAAGTGCACAAAGCTTATTTCTATCCTCATGATCATCATGATCTTGACCAGAGGTATTACCACTTGAAGAACAAACTATTGTTTCTTCAACAAGTGTATCGAAATCGACTCCTCTGATTTGGTTTCGATCCCATGGATTAATCTTCGTAGACGAGGATCTTGCAATTGCATGGTTCTTCATGATTGCATGCTGAAGGAGCTGATAAAGCCTCGGATTCTTTCTCAAGATGCTGCAATTTTCTTCATGAGTATTCATGATGTGACATGGAAAGTTGGTCTTTGCATTCCTTCCTCTTAGAAGCCTAGCAGCCTTATCATAAGCCAATGCAGCCTCCTCTGCTCTATCAAAAGTCCCTAACCACAACCTCAGCTTCTGTGAAGAGTCCTTGATCTCAGCAACCCATCTTCCTGATGGCCTTTGTCTCACTCCAAGGAACCTTTTCCCACTAATATTATTGCTGTTCACTTTTCTCATGGCACTAATTCTCTCTTTATTTTCTTGGAAAGTTTGTGTTTGGAATTGGTCATCAGCTGGGACTTTTGTGCTGTCTAAGCTGTCCATGAGAGTAGGAGATTACAAGGGTTGGTTTAGCTTTAAACGAAAGGGAAGGCATCTTTGATTATGTATTATTATAGAATTAGTGAGTACTATAAGAATGATGACAGGGATCATGGCATGTTGATTGTCTCATCTGGGTTTGTTTTTTCACCAAGTAATGACATATATTTATATTAGTTAATCAGTATTCACAGAACTCCCAAGAAATGCAGATTCTTATCAAAAGATTAACATATATGAATAATTTTGAGTTCGTTTAGAAAACGCCAAGACAAGTCTTGATAAGCATTAATGTTTTGGTCTCTTCTAATTACCATTATTATAAAAGACATGGATGGTAGTATGGAAAGGCGTGGATGAACGGTATATATCTTCAGCATGCATTCGACAGATTTATATACATGGCCAGGCCATCCTTCTGTACTTATTTGACCAGATTTTAAGTTATATAAATAAAGTGTGTTTTTATTTTTTCTAATGATTAGATGCATAATTAACTAAACTTAACCTAACTTCAGTGTCATATTTAGCCTATCTAGAATGAGATATTTGCGGTTTCATGATGGAGAAGTTGAAAGGAAAGGAACTAGTTAGGTAGTTTGGCACATAAGATAAGACCAAAGGTGTAGGATGCAGAGTTGTAGTAGCTAGCATGTTTTCTAGGGTTTGGCAGAACAGAAAAGGTCGAAGATGATTTGGAATTCTCCCTCATGAATAGGTGCATACAATAATTGACATGTGTCCAAATCTATACACCATGATCATGCAAATCTTAGGGTAGTTTGATATTTTGACAGCTGCCAGGTTGATGATCTGGGGTGGAATATTTGGCTCAACGAGTTGCAGAAATGTCCAAAAGCAATGAGGTGTCTACAGAAGCTAGGCTCATTGTGATTAGTATATTATTAAACTCCCCAGATCTGATGCTAATTTAACTTAAAAATACTACAAGTTTGGCACTTGTCACATAATGGATGTCTTTTTTAAGTCCTTAATGCAGAATATGCTCTCTGTTTCATTGGTTTTACTTGTATTCAAAATTTGAATATATACCTGCAGAATTCTTGTCTTCTGAAAATAATCAGAATCTTTATTAGCCTTTTTTTTTTTTTTTTTTGGGATTCTTCATGTACTTTGTCATTGACCACCCTTTTTTTATTATAAACTTGCTCTCTTTCACTCTCCCTTTCTCCCTCTCTCTCAGTTGGTTCTTAGCTTGGCTTGGCTCGGCTTGCTTCTTTTGTAGACATGGGAGTCTTGTTTTCTGAAATTTCCTACACCTAAAACAAACAATTGCTCTGGGACCAGCCAAATGCCAAGATTCTGAATTGGATTTCTCATAGATTTGCCATGACATAAAGAAATTGCCACGACAACCCTCTGTTTTGTTTCCAAATTAAAATAGTCAACTCGCCATAAAATAAAATTCTAGCCTAAGTCATGCATGAGGGCATTGAAATTTAAAATCTTCAGAGTAGTCATTGCATTGGAAGTGTATATACACTAGAACAACAATTGTTTAAAACCATGGTTGGTAGTTGACTTGAGATGGCATGCCACACCGATATGAATTAGACCCTACTACAGGTTGCACCGGTTTATAAGACAATTGTATGGAAATTGACTTGTAGTCTCAGATGTGAAAGTTCTTGAGCTACACATACGTAGATGAGTATGACTGCAAGGAGGGTACGGTATGTATGTGCTCAAGTGATGTATTCGTTGTTTTCCAAAAGTTCTGCACATATTTGAAGTGTCTAGTCTAGCCATGGCCTTGCCAATGTTGTTTGATTGTGTCACTGTGCGCTTGATGCTTTCTAACTCACTGATCCTGGGACTGTTGGTGTAACAGAAAGCAAAAAAAATTGAAACAAATGAAGCATTGTCGCATTTGTTGGTTTCTCAAATTTGGGTAGTGAGTTGGTATTCAGTATTACTGCACGGGATTGGCGTAGCGATTGGATAATTAAGTTCGGCATCACTGGTTGGTGGAGAGGCCACAGTGGATTGCTCGGTATGGGGTCTTTTACTTAATTAATTAGAATGAATGCCACGTCGGACATCACAAGCCAATCATAGAAGGCCATTTTATCGTTGGCCAAAAATTTCCCTTATCTTGGCCACTGATTTCTCATCACAAAAAATCCGTGTGATCCATGAACCAAGACAACAGTCAAAACACTCAACTCCTGCCGCTGACACTGTGAGAGGCGTGGTAAAGATGGCAGTGGAAATGGTCATCAGGGCTTCAGCTACCCCAAGACCTTCCCTACCTCCTTCTCCTTCTCCTTCGCTATCAGCCACAACCAAATGTTCTCTCAAACCCAAATTCAGACCCACCTCTGTCTCACTGCCAACATCAACCACCATCTCTCTCTTAGCCCTCTTCACCTCTCCCTTTGAAGCCAAGGCTCTTAGCCTCTCCAAAGATCAGATAGTCTCTTCCCTTACTGAAGTAAATACATTTCATATTTGACAATTTGAAATTGCAGTGATACAATGGTTCTCTTTTAGTTGTTTTATTTGATTTGGGTTGGCACCAATTCCTTAAAGCTTCCTGCCTTTTTTTTTTTTTTTTTCCTTGAAGGTGGAGAAGACAATTGATCAGGTTCAGCAAGTGGGTTCGACTGTTTTTGACGGAACAGAGCGGGTTCTTGAAGCTATTTTAAATGCAGTAAAGCCCGGCATTGATGTGGCATTGCCAATTGCAAAGCAGGCTGGAGAGCAGGCGCTGAAGCTAGCCTCTCCTGCAATTTCTGAGGTTTCAAAGAAAGCCCAAGAAGCAATACAAAGCTCAGGCTTTGATACACAGCCTGTTCTCGGTGCTGCAAAGGTGTTTACTTTTCTCCATTTTCCACTTAAATAGTTGTGCAGTGTGCTTTAGCTAGGCACTCCTTGGCTGCAATAATCTGCACACAATTAAGTGAAATCGAGCACAATACTTCAGACCATAACTCATGCAATTGAAAATAACTTGTTAATTTTGTGGAGAATCTGTCTTTAGTTGTTACTGTGGTTTGAATTGTTCCATTTCAACTACCTGACTGCATTTCAGATATTAATAAGGAATGCAATGTTCATTTCTAAAACTTGAAATTTTGGAAATGTTGTAGTTTTTGATTCACTATGCCAATGAATGTATTGATAAATTTAATGTAGTTGGAGTTGGTTCACTATGCAATGCACTCATTCAATTTTAGTGGAACATCCTTCCTAACACTTTCGTATACCTTTATGTGGAGAAAGTAAGACTGTAAATCGATGATATATAGGAAAATGGATGATCATAAGCTATAGATTTGGGTACTAAACACCCTGTTTTCTCAAATTTAATGCACCGACTGAATGATCAATTTGGTCTCAGACGGTAGCGGATGCAGCAGGGCAGACCACTAAAGTAATCGAAGAGGCAAAGCCCATTGCTTCATCAACTATTCAGACCATCTCATCAGCAGATCCTATTGTGATTGCCGGAAGTGCTGGAGCATTATTCCTCACATACCTTCTTCTTCCTCCCATCTGGTCTGCTCTCTCTTTTAGCCTCCGAGGTTACAAAGGTACATGCTTTTATTATGAAACAGAATTGCTTCATGTCTGTAAAAGTTTAAACATATGTGAAACTAGAATAAACAATGACTTGTTCTGCTTGAATAGTATATATACCTGCATTTATGCTTATGCACCATATTGACCAATGTGGAATTCAAGTACTTAATGTTTAGAAGATATAGATTGGGTTGAAGATTGCATATTTCATGTTCTGTCTCCACATGTTATGACTTACTCGTCTCTTATGATACTAAATGCATGCAATGCAAGTGAAGCTGCATTAGGATGGAATGGACTAACATGCTATGGCTTTGTTGTACTAACTCTAGGTTCTCTTACTCCCCCTCAAACACTTGATCTCATATCAACAAAGAATTACCTTCTGATTGATATTCGACCCGAGAAGGACAAGGACAAGGCTGGCATTCCCCGCCTACCATCTAGCGCCAAAAACAAAATGATTGCTATTCCGTGAGTAACTTGGCCAGCCTCCTCAACCCCTTAGTTTGTACCCTTTCTGCATCTTCTTAACTATGAATGGTTGCCTCTGATTTTTCAGATTGGAAGAACTACCAATCAAATTGCGAGGTCTTGTCAGAAATGTAAAGAAAGTTGAGGCTGAGATAGCAGCATTGAAAATTTCTTATCTCAAGAGAGTTAACAAAGGCTCCAACATCGTGATCTTGGACTCGTGGGTTCTTTCATAACCCACATTCATTATTTACTACCTGATTTGGTTTTTCTCTTTGATCAAGTTATGACATTATTTTGTTCTTGTTTTTCGTTTCATGAACAACACAGGTACTCGGATTCAGGCAAAATAGTTGCAAGAGCATTAACTAGCCTAGGCTTTAAGAACTGTTGGACTGTAGCTGATGGGTTCTCTGGAAGCAAGGGATGGTTACAGAGTCGTTTAGGGGCGGATTCATACAATTTGTCTTTTGCTGAGGTCCTTTCTCCATCAAGAGTCATCCCGGCAGGGGTTAGACTTTTTGGTACTAGTAGCAGCACAGCAGCTCAGTCTGGTCGAAAGCTTCTTCCTGGCTCAGACTAGACTAGCTTCTAAATTTGTTTTCTTTTTTGAAGTCATCTTTGCTTGGAAAATGCTCATCTCTTAATGTGCATACTTGATTTAGAGAAGGGTTCCCTTGAATTATTTCTTGTGTAATTATTCTTTGATCGATGTTAGTTGGTCTATTTTGTAATTCATTTCTTGCCTGTCTTTATATGTAAATGAATGCCCTCATCTCATCTCATGCTTAGAGGCTATGCAAAGATATGCTATAAATTCAAGAGCAACCTAAGACCACTTTCAGGGTGTGATTGTACTATGTTGTTACCACACTATGATTGAAGGCATGAAGGGAAAAAATTTGGTAAAGGAACATTTTGTCCAACTCTTCTTTCCGTTAGTGATTCCTAGAAGAAATGTTGAATTACATTTAATTTAAGAGTAAGTGAATACCACTGAGATTGCAGCAGTCACCCTACAACAAAACACCAACCAACAAAACCACATATCCACAGATAACCTCCCAATAAGTAAAACCACAAATCCAGTAGATAGGGAAGGGGAAAAATAAGTATGGAGGTAAGGAAAGAGAGAGGGAGAGAGGGGGAGGAGCCCTCCTTCCCCCTCTCCCCGGAACACACAACGCAAAAGAGGTTTGAGAGAGAGAATGGAGGCTAGGTTTTTGCCTTTTCCTTTTCGGTTTAGATTTTACCTTTTTTTTATGAAAGGTTGAAGAATACCGCCATAGGAAAAAGTGACTTTTGAATTCTCTCTTTGGCGGTTCAGTTCAGCTTCTGCCAAGCACGCCCGAACTCGTAAAAGCAACAAACACAAACTCGCTCGCTAATCAACATTACACAACTCAGACAAACACAAACTCGCGAATCGACAGAACACCCAAATTCTCTCTCTAACTTTCTCGAGAAGCTTCCAATTTCCAACCCCAACCTCCATCTTTCTGTCGCTTGCCATTCAAGAAGTCGAAGAAACCCCACTCTCTGATTGCAAGAGACATTTATGGAGAATCGAAAGGCCCCAATTTCTGAACGCGTGAAACAAAAGGTAAATGCAGACTTTGCTTTGTGTTGCTGCTGTCATTAGATTAAATCAAGAACTTCAAAGAACCATGCATTAACTCAGATTTCTGAATGGGTACTGCGAAATGCAGCGATGATTGTGTTTTCAATGCATTCAATAACTTCATTACCTCCAATTTCTGGATACATACAGGAAAATGTAGAGATTCTTGTGTTTTCAATGAATTCAATTACTTCATAGAACCATAATTACTTCCAATTTCTGAATACATATAGGAAAATGCAAAGATTCTTGTGTATTCAACGAATTCAATTACTTCATAGAACCATAATTACTTCCAATTTCTGAATACATATAGGAAAATGTAAAGATTCTTGTGTATTCAACGAATTCAATTACTTCATTGAACCATTAATTACTTCGAATTTCTGAATGTGTACAGGAAAATGTAAAGACTCTTGTGTTTTCAACGAATTTTATAACCTCATGGAACTGTTAATCACCCCCAATTTCTGGGTCAACCGTTCGGGTTTTAGTTTCTGATGGGTTTTAAGTCCCCTCTTCGATTTTAATTTTTTCTTTTCTTTTACTAAACTGATCTGTGGTTTAGTTACTAGTTTCTCTCTTTATGTTGTTACTTTGTGGATGTTTTTTCGTGTTCCCCTGCTTTCTTCTGGTTTGAATGAATTTCACTTTTGACCAAAGGAAAAAAATAACTTTGTAGATGCATGACTTTCCCCCAAATTCTGAATACTTACAGGAAACGTAAGGACTTCCTTGGGTTTTCATTGTGTTCAATAACTTTCATAGAACTATGAAATGAAATGACATCCCGTAACATTTTTAATTTTGTTTTCTGTTCTTTAGGATCTGGACAACTTGTGGAATTTGCCGAATGATTTTCTGATCAGATTTTGTCTCTCTTGCCCTTAAGAGGAAGTTGTGGCAACTAGTGGGTGGATGGTGTGGTGGAGAGTCACATAGGCCCAACCATTGAGAAATTGAGGTATGTTTCCTTGAATTTTTTTTTTCCACGCATTTAATTGACAAGTGGGTCCAATTTGCAATTAAGAAAAGTGTTCAGATTATTGTGTTAGACTTTTCTGAATATTCACACAAATTGATATATTTGAGAAATTGGTTTTCTAACGTTTAATACAAGCTTTTGGTTATAGTGAATATCGGGCTCTTAAATATCTTTATTTGAAAAGTGTTAAGGTGACAAGAAGAGATATTGAGTTTGTGTTGTCTAGCTGCCCTCGCCTTGAGCGATTAAAAGTGTTAATTGCCCAATTTTGATGAGTTTGACTGTTGTTAGTTCACATTTTGGTTTGAACTTTAAGTATTTAGCAATAGAAGCTTGGCAAGATGAGATGTCCAACATTTTCTTATGTTAGGTGTCAATATCTGAGCGTGATGACATGGTATTGATGATCACGTCAGATATTGACACCTCAACCAGCAGTGAGACATTGCTCAACACTAATTCTATACGAGTCACAGAATAAGAAAATGAAAAAAGATTTGCTTCAGAAATTCAGATGTTGTACATCCCATCTTGCCAAGCTTTATTGCTAAATACTTCAAGTTCAAACCAAAATGTGAACCAACAACAGTCAAACTCGTCAGATTTGAGCAATTAGACACTTTTAATTGCTCAAGGCAAGGGCAGCTAGACAACACAAACTCAATATCTCTTCTTGTCACCTCAACACTTTTCAAATAAAGATCTTTGAGAGCCCGATGTTCACTGTAACCAGAAGCTTATATTAAACGTTAGAAAACCAATTTCTCAGATATATCAATCTATGTGAATGTTCAGAAAAATAACACTAACACTTTTCTTAATTGCAAATTGAACCCACTTATCAATGAAATGTGTGGAAAAAAAAAAGGGAAACATACCTGAATTTCTCATGGTTGGGCCTATATGCCTCTCTATTCTTGTAAGTTCAAAATTCTTTTAAAAAGAAAAGAAGATTGAAAAAGTATATCATATGAATGAAGGTATTATATTATTAACAATCTTTTTGGGGTAAATAAATTTAACCCAAACTTTTTTTTGGTGTGAATAAATATTACCAACCTATGGCCCATTTTTGCACATAAAGCCAAAGGTAACACACACCGCAGCATTACGTGTGTGCCCATAAAATACACAACCAAAAAGAAAAGAATAAAAAACGAAAGATGAACCAGCAACCTACCAGCCTGTGATAAGCTGAAGCTCTGTTATCTGCCCTCGCCTTACCTACCTTAAGCAGCCCAGTAGAGTAGGGGAAATGGCGTATAAAAGCCTGGACCGTGTCACCGTCTCCGACGTCGAAGCTCTGGGGATCGAATCAGAGACTGCCAAGAGACTCCATGCAATTCTCACTAACATCATCCAAAATTACGGTCCTGCCACTCCCGACACGTGGCGCAAAATCACTGCCCATGTCCTCAGCCCGGAGCTTCCTTTCTCCTTCCACCAGATGTTGTACTACGGTTGCTATAAGGACTTCGGACCTGACCCGCCCGCCTGGCTACCCGACTCGTAAGTTCTCAAACTCAGTCGTTTTTATATTTCAGTACTTGGTTTTACGTGGAGTGAAGTTCGTTTAGAAAGGGAGTGTTTGGTTCCCTTGAAAGTTGTGATGTGGGAAGTCTTAGAAGTTCCTGCACTGAGATTTATGTGTGTATCTGTTTGTTTGTTTTATGGCTGTTATGGAAATAAATTCTGAAATTGCATCTCTTGTTGCGTGGTAAGGGAGACTGCAAATTTAACAAATGTTGGCCAGCTACTGGAAAGGCGGGGAAAAGAGTTCTTAGGATCTAGATATAAGGATCCCATGTCCAGCTTTTCCGATTTTCAGGAATTTTCGGTCTCAAACCCTGAGGTAGTATGTATGAAATACTGAGGTTGATTATCTATTTGGAAAAAGGAAAAAAGACTTCAAATCAATTAGTTAGATACTCATTTTACATATCCGGTTCCTGTCTTCTATTGGTCAGGTTTATTGGAAAGCTGTACTAGATGAGATGAATGCATCATTTTCTATACCTCCCCAATGTATTTTACGTGAGAACCTGTCTGGAGACGGCCAGTTATCAGTTCCAGGAGGTCAATGGCTTCCTGGAGCGTTTGGGAATCCAGCAAAAAATTGCTTGAGTTTAAATCGTAAGAGGAGCTTGAATGATACGATGGTGATATGGCGTGACGAAGGAAATGATGATCTGCCTTTGAATAAGATGACACTTAAAGAATTGCACACAGAGGTTTGGTACGCTAAGTTTTATCATCTTGAAGTCATTTCCGATAGTTAAATTTATTTTTTATTTGCACCTATCACTAGAAATATGAATATGTGTTTATGATGGGATATTTTTTTAAACAAGTATATTTGGTGCTATAATTTGTAGGTTAGTTGCACATGCACTAAAGGCACTGGGTTTGGAGAAGGGATCTGCAATCGCAATTGATATGCCAATGCATGTGAATTCTGTGATTATCTACCTAGCTATTGTTCTGGCAGGATATGTCGTTGTATCAATTGCTGACAGTTTTGCTCCTCCTGAAATATCAACAAGACTTAAAATATCAGAGGCAAAAGCCATATTTACTCAGGTTCATACCTTTTCACTGGATAGCCTAAAATATTGCATGCTACATTTTCATTTTCCATAAGTTGTACGAGCATCGTGATGTGTAAACTGGAGGCATTTGAATTATTATAGTATACTAATTTTTCATTTGAAATAGCTCCCTGCAGTTTTGCCCTGTATCTTACTTTCACATTATGATACAAAAGTTTTTTTATTTTATATATATTAATGGGAGATTGCTGTAGTGACATGTATGTTCAACTTGGTAACCCAGTATGATCTACTCACTGAGTTGAACAGGTCAAACATGACTTACAAATTGAGCCTTTTGAGTCTCAAGTCCTTTCTTAATAATCTTCCCTTTGCTTTTTGGCTTTTTGGTGGTTAGGATCTAATAGTTCGTGGCGAGAAAAGTATACCCTTGTATAGGTGAAGTACTCTAGCTCTGAGTTGAAATAGACTGTTTATGCTTTTCTTTTCCAGACAGTGTCTCTCACATTATAGCTTCAAATGTGCAGTAAAATTGTGGCAGCACAGTCTCCTATGGCAGTTGTTATCCTTACAAAGGATTCCAATTCTAGCATTAAATTGCGTGATGGTGACATTTCCTGGCATGATTTTCTAGAAACAGTAAAAGATTTCAAGTACGCACTCAAATTATTTCTTCTTTATCGTTTTTGTTTCTAAACAGTATCTAAGTTAATGAAGTTGTTTCCTTTGTCATTTTCTAACTATAGCTTGCTTTTATGCATCATCGATTTTTTCCTTTAAAGAATACTCATGAAATTCATAACTGGAAAGGCACTCTTAATAATTGAAATGAGTTTCACTCATATAGATGAACGCATGAAGTTTCTGCCTTTTGGGGATGTGCATGATTTGGTTTCACTCATACGAGTCAGTATCATTAAAAACTCATTCCATCTCCATTCTTGGCTATGGAGTAGGTTTTTCTTTGACTTTGTTATATTGGATGGGACCCTCTTTAAGATCGTCAACTCTGAGCATGTTTGCGTATTTGATTCATAACATAATTATCTTGAAAGAACATAATTATCAGTCTGATCTCCTTCGAATAAATAGTGAGGCTCTGATGTAATATTGTATTTGTTCATTTTTTCAATCTGCAGAGAAGATGAATTTGCTGCTGTAGAACAACCCATAGAAGCATTTACAAATATCCTCTTCTCATCTGGAACTACCGGTAATTTGACCATTGAAGCTTAACTTAAAAAGTTTTGCTTTTGTAAATTCATGTTGTTTTTTCATGCAAAATGAATTTCCTTGTGCATTTGGTTCAAGAGTAAAAAAGAGGAAACCTAATATACATTTCCTAGCTTACTAAATTGTTGCCGCCTTCAAAACTTGAAAAAGGTTATATGGTCCAGCAATAGTCTTAATTGGGCTTTATCTTTACTGTAGGGGAGCCAAAGGCAATCCCATGGACCCATGCGACTCCTTTCAAAGCTGCTGCAGATGCCTGGTGCCACATGGACATCCGGATAGGTGATGTTGTTTCTTGGCCCACAAATCTTGGGTGGATGATGGGCCCTTGGCTGGTATATGCTTCATTGTTAAATGGAGCTTCCATTGCCCTATATAATGGATCCCCTCTTGGATCTGGCTTTCCCAAGTTTGTTCAGGTAGAAAATTGTGGCTTGTTAGAAAATTGTGCAGTTGTGATAAGATATTCTCGCTATTTGTCTAAATGTGTTAGAATATTTTGTTATTCATATTTGTTAAGTTCCCCCTAGTTTTGCCAACTGGAATGGCTACCCTTTGTGTGATTGGTTGTATGTTTATATTCAAGTAGGCCTTGCCATTTGCTATTTCTAAGTCAGTGCGATAACTTTGTAATACAATTTTACTTTAGAATATTCTTGGTCCTACCATTATATCATTTTGATTGGTAATATTGGAAGCTTAAACACACCCTGGTTGTCACTGCCATTCTTTAAGCTAGGTCTTAGGGGCGAGTTAGCAGCTTGTTCACTCTTTAAGTAGTTTGATCCTCAAAACACACAGAATACATCTTATCCTTTTCAATAAGAAAGCCTTTTCCCACTTGTATGCATCATAATCCTTTCCTTCCCTGCCTGTGTAAACTGACTTTTGCCACAAGAACTCTGAAACAAATGTTTTGGAGTAGCTAGGTTGTGTGAGTAACAAATATTGCTACCTGTTTATAATGCAATAAATTTTCATCAAGTATTCATAGGATTTTAGGCATTTAGGATATTTTAGTTGTAAATGCTTTCTTACAACTAAAACTCTTGCAATCTGTCTAGGACGCCAAAGTTACAATGCTTGGTGTAATCCCAGTATTGTTCGAACATGGAAGAGTACAAACTCTGTTTCTGGCTATGATTGGTCCACCATTCGGTAAGTTTTAGTTGTCTTCATTGGTATGCACCATATTTTGTCTCTAAACATCTGGATTCTTGCATTGTATCTTAATGGAATAAGTTTTATGTCAGTAATGAAGCCATAATTTATTCTCTTTCCTTTCCCTGAAATCTGGTAGTTGCTTTGGGTCCACCGGTGAAGCATCAAATGTTGACGAATACCTATGGCTGATGGGGAGGGCTTGCTACAAGCCTATCATTGAGTATTGTGGTGGTACAGAGATCGGTGGTGGTTTTGTTTCTGGGTCATTGTTGCAGGCTCAGTCGTTGGCTGCTTTTAGCACACCAGCTATGGGCTGCAGTTTGTTTATCCTTGGCAATGATGGTATTCCCATTGTAAGCACCAAAATACCTCACATTTCAAAGGAAATTTTGTGTCCATACTTTTCAATTTGTTGCAAGTGTTCAATAGATGTGCAAAGTAGACATGTACTGCATACTCGTACTTACTCGTAAACTTATTGTAGAAAACCCACCAGTGCATCCACTTTATTACCAGATGCAAGTTTTGTTCATGCACTTCATAAGCGGTAGTGCATTATAATTTATACCACAGCCTACAAGGAAATCATGAGTTTCTTTTGCAAATTCATGTCATTTCTCTATCAAGATTTGGAATATCCACTTAACAGCTTATTAATTTTACATGCAAATACTATTACATTTCCATTGTATTGATGAACTATTGTCAAGGTGCACAGGTATCATTACGTATGACCACTGACATTAGTTGCACAAGTGTCTTCTTCACATGAAATTTTGTCAACTAATCGTGTTTGGCATTTGACATGACTAATTGAGTAGTTTCTTATGGTATTTCTTCCTGTTCTGGCCGTTCTGGAACTTCTTCTGTCTAAAGTCATGTCTTCTATTGCAGCCACAAAATGAACCAGGGGTTGGTGAATTGGCGCTTGGTCCCCTTATGTTTGGAGCTTCTAGTACATTACTGAATGCTGATCATTATGATGTTTATTTTAAGGGAATGCCATTCTGGAATGGGAAGGTAAACAACTTTCTTCTTCACTTGGATACCAGTATACCATCAAGCTCACATGGGAAGGTAAACAACTTTCCATGATTTTCCAAAATGCAGGTTTTAAGGAGACATGGGGATGTGTTTGAACGGACATCTAGAGGTTACTATCATGCCCATGGTCGTGCAGATGATACAATGAATCTTGGAGGCATCAAGGTAGGCACTAATTTTGGAAACAAAACAGGATTGGAGTTCAATGTTAGGCTAGGCAGAACATGAAATCTAACCTCGTTCCTGTGCTAGGAAGATGGTGGTTCTGAATTTGTGTGTTCAAAAGGTGCTCTGTTTGTTGATATCATAGAGAGCATGTGTTTTGTAATTTAACCCAATGCATTAACCTTCTTACTATTGCTTCAATCAATGTAAACAAACTACTCATTGACTTAGTGACTTGCAAGTTGCATGTTTATATAAACAACCTAGCCTTAAATGAACTCATAAATTACAATAAAGGTTGGTTCGCTCTGATGTACAGCACTCCATTTTGTTTGGGCAGGTTAGTTCAGTTGAGATTGAACGAATCTGCAATGAAGTTGATAGCGATGTCCTCGAGACAGCTGCCATCGGGGTCCCCCCTGCTGTAGGGGGTCCTGAGCAGCTGGTACTTGCTGTTGTATTTAAGAATTCAGATAACCAAACTGCAGATTTGAATCGGTTGAGAACGTCCTTCAATTCAGCTGTGCAGAAGAAACTAAATCCGCTGTTCAAGGTATTGATTTCTGCTCTGCTCACGGTTACGTTTACTTCTCTTTCTCGTTTTGGTGGTCAGAAGAGTTAGCTTAGCTGTGCAGCCTTGCACTTTCCTTGGCTGGTGCAGGTTTCAAGAGTTGTGCCTCTCCCATCTCTTCCAAGGACAGCAACAAATAAGGTCATGAGAAGGATTTTGCGGCAGGAGTTTGCTCAACTTGACCAAAGTGCTAAGCTATGACAAATCATTAATTGATGTACAAAGATATGCCAGAGAGACGAACAAAATATTGTTGCACAATGTTTCATCCCTCCGTACTTTGGGCCGCTAATGGGCCACTTTGTTAATTTCGGCAGTTAATGGGACTCAATTTTGTAATTTGGGCCGCTAATAAGCAACTTTTGCAATTTGGGCGTTTGATGGGTCTCAATTTTATACTTTGGGCCACCAATGGGTCTCATTTCCACAATTTGGACCGTTAATCCTCAATTTAGTCATTTGAGTCGATAATGGGACTCGTTTCCACAAATTGAGCTGTTAATAGGACTCAATTTTGTAATTTAGGCGGCTAATGGGCCGTTAGTGGGCCTCAATCTTGTAATTTGGGCTACTAATGGGCCTATTTTTTGCAAAACTTTGTGTCTCCTCCCAGTTGCTATTCTAGCTGCCGGAACAGTGGCAGAGGTGGTTTGGGCTCAGTGAGAGACAAGGAGGCCTTTGCACAGTTTTGCACCACATAGAGCATGCTGCAGTAACCATTCTTGATGGTTGGAAGGTAGCAATTGTAAATCAACAGGGGAGGCAGCTCCAATCGCCAAAATTTATAAATAACTATATCGGTAGAAGTAATCATATTAGCTTGTGATCATTTAGTTTATAAATGGGACACACTCAAAGTAGTTAGTTGGAGTGCCGGATTTTGGTTGGACTTTTCTGGTTCTCAGGTTCTTAGTATGTCTATAGTTATTGACTTAAGTAACAAAGTTCTCAAATCAGCTCACATTAGTTTTGTATTGGGTCAGTTATCATGAAAAATATTGTACATGGCGTTGGCTTTACATCTTTACTGTCTTCTGATTTTTCAGTCTGTATAAATAACATACTGTTGGTGTTAATTGGATTTCTTCTGTAAGAAAAAAAAAAAAATTTGTCTGGACTCGAAGGCCGGCACATTGGCAGTCAATTAAGATACAGCTCTTTGCTGCATTCCCTGTTCAGGTTGATGGGTTCAGCAACCATGTACATTGGCTATGTCCTATTGTGGCCGGCTGAGCTCTCTCTCTCTCTCTCTCTCTCTGGACAAAAGGATCTTGATTAGTCTCAAGAAATTTAGGCTTTACTTGCGCTAGTTCCTATAGATTCTCTTCCAATGACAATCAGTGTATAGATAAACCAATCTCTACTTTGTCATATCGTCTCATGTGGTTGTGATGTGCAGGCCTTCATGTGAAGAGGGCTCCTGAGGAGCCACTTGGTCATGCAGCTGCCATTATAACTGATGCTGTTGAGAATGCCGAGACCAACCATGTAATAAGTGTTGTGCAGAAGCGAGCTCCTCTTGCTGCCATGTTGTATCTTCCTTTTCTTTCTTTCAGAAATATTGACATGTTGTATACCACCATATCACCACATGAATCTTTCTTTTTGGTGGTTTTAATAGGATGCTTCTAGTTGGAGCATGGTTGTAAATGAACCTTGTTCAACGTCAATGGAAAGGGAACCTCACACAGTTTTGTCTAGTCCATAACGGACTAAGACCAACTGCTATGCGTTGTTTTTGCATTTTACAGCTTTGATTTATAAGGACGTTTGGATTGAGGAAATCATATATTACAAGGCTTGCAGTTGAAGTGGGTATGAAATTACATGTTCGGGTCAGTTTTGATGGCAGACTAGAATATAATACTATGCTTAATTATGCTATACATAGTTGATCAACTGCAGGCAAGTTGGGGAGGGAAGAGGACTTGAAATCAGTCATTCCTTGGCTTGTTTCTTGAGAAATTGCTTCACTTTCCTCATGCCCTTGTCTTGTCACAAACCCCATAGAAGAATTCTCTTGGGTGTCTTGACACTTTGTTCGGAAATACGACTCAAGCCTTGTGTATAGATATAGAAGGGTGAATTGAAGCATGAATGGCTTTGTTAAGTTGATGAGTCAAAGCTCGGAGCTCATACGAGTGATATAAGGTGCTACCGTTGTGCCTGGAGCTCAGCCTCCATAGAAGGAAATATGTATTTCTATATTTAACGAGTATAGCCGCGCGGCTATACTTACGGGAGTATAGCCGGCCGAGGCCAACTATACATTTTAAATATATTCGAACATTTAAATAGTAAAGCCGCACGGCGATACTATTTTAATTTATTTTAATATTTAAAAAGTATAGCCGCGCGGCTATACGATTTAAATATATTCTATATATTGAATACAAATTAGTAAAAGAAATTTAATATTAAAAGCTAAAAGCCTATAACTGTTCAGAAAAAAAGGGGTGCGCTGTGCGCTTCGCAGCGATAGCAAGATCGCAGTAAGATAGGGTCGGTTTAATTGGCTTGGTTGAAAAACACAAGGTAGCGGATATTGTTGCTCCTCTTCCAACCCAAGCCCTGTTTGATTCACAGCTTCATTAGCTATTTTTCATGGCGTCCGACAATCATTGAAATTAGGGTTTTCTCTGCGCACACACTTCATCAGCAAACCATGGTCTCCCTTTCGGTCTCGACCCCTAATTTCACCACCCCTTTCATCGGCCAAAAACTGTACTCTCTCTATCTCTCTGCGTTTGTGTGTATATGTCTGCGATTATCTATGTTGATTTAGCTTTTTTATTGCTTTGCTTACAGTACTTTTCGTGCAAATACAAAGAAGCTGCCAACATCTTACTCCCCTGTACGAACCCCTAGATGTGCTGCCGATACATCTTATGGAGGTATTCATTTCAATCTTTCTACATATATGCACATTATTCTAGTGTTTTGGGTTTCATTCTCCGGATGAAAATGAGCTCTTTTTGTTTATATGGAGAATAATTTGAGGGGATTTTTATTTTTATTTTTGTTATTGGAACTGCAATTGTCTTGTGGGTAATGTTAGCATTATCTATTCTATTTACTGCCTACTTCCATTGTTTCAACATCCAAAATTTAGATTTTAGGACACAGCATCTTGTAGTAAGCGTAGAAGGGACTAACTATTGATGCTGCTAGTTGACATTTAACTGATGGCAAGTTCTCATGGTCTTGATTATACCCTACCCATAAAATTTATGCTGGATAAGTAGTTTAGTATATCTACCTTGGGAGTTCCTCGTGGAGAAGTATCAAGTGATTCTTTCGGCCCCTTCAATCATTTTTTCACTCCTTTTCCTTTGTCTTTGTAGGTAATGTTCCAAAGTTCCCTCGAACCAGCATTTGGGATCCCTATAAACGTCTTGGTGTAAGCTATGATGCTTCTGAGGAAGAAATTTGGGGATCACGAAATTTTCTCTTGCAGCAGTATGCTGGACATGAGAGAAGTGAAGAATCAATTGAATCTGCTTTTGAGAAAATCTTGATGGCCAGCTTCACACAGAGGAAGAAAACAAAGATTAATTTGAAGAGCAAGTTAAAAAAGAAAGTTGAAGAGTCTCCACCTTGGGTTAAGAATCTGCTCAATTTTGTGGAAGTTCCACCTATTGAAGTCATTTTCAGAAGATTGTTCCTCTTTGCGTTCATGGGTGGCTGGAGTATCATGAACTCAGCTGAAGGTGGACCTGCTTTTCAGGTTTGTTCTAAATTTTATGTAGTGATTAACAATGTTCTAATGCACTTTTGTTTTCTAATCATACCTTTGCTGATGCCATTTTTATCAATTTTGTTATAAAAGTGAATCCTTTGGTCATAATAATGAACTTTGTAGGCTATTATTGCCTGTGTTCACAGTGCACCTGATTTTTTAAAATATATTTTTTAATAACTTTGTAGCTTAGGTTTGAAATTTGTTTTACTTGTGACTGATTTGTGCACATGTGGGGAGTGTTACTATTTTTTTAGACATTGATCTTTTGGGGGGCTGTTCTTATATGTCCTTTGAACCTTTCATGGGACCTCTTCATCTGTCTGTTCCCTATATTGGTGATGTCTTTGATTAAGTCCAAATGGTTGAAACAGAAAACGTTAGTGGCATTGTGGCAGTTTCTTTGGCAAACAAGGCTTCACTCACACAATCACACAATCACACAATCAGTGTTAAAACTTTGAGACAGGCCTTTCTCCATATAGCAAATGCCTATCTTCTAGTATAGGCTGAATTCATCTTTCTCCCATCACTTACAACTGAACCCTAGATCCTCTCCATCCGTCCGAGTGCTTTTGCACCATACTAGATTAATAAACCCTTCGTCTATGTCAGTGTATTTTATTAAAATATTACAATTTGCATTTGAGAACTCAGAAAATACACTGCAATGTTGCTGTCCCTTAGTTTCTGTGTTAAATGAAATCTTGTTACTACAGGTGGCAGTCTCCTTGGCAGCTTGCATATATTTCCTCAATGAGAAGACAAAGAGCTTGGGCAGAGCTTGCATTTTTGGGTATGTTTGCGGTGGATAGTGACAGTAGCTGTAGTTCTCAACTTTTTTCCCCCTCTTCTCTTCTCTTACTTACATTGGCTCAATCGCAGGCTTGGAGCTCTTGTGACTGGCTGGGTATGGTTCGGTTTTGGTACCCAATATTCCGTCAATGCTATTACACCCAACTTGGACTCTCGAGCTTGTAACGTCACTCGTAGTATATGTGTTCCTGTTTCTTGCTTGTACCTTTCTCAAGTAGTAGAAGTCAAACTGTTTTGTCAGGTTCATCCTTTAAGATTTATATGCATCTGATAATTGTGAACTGAGCCAAGCTGTATGTTTCATTCTAATGATTTTTGAGGCCGCCACTTTACTGCTCTTTATATATTGAGTGCTCAGAAAATTTGGGATGATTTGCCGTGGCATCGCAAACAAACGCTCTTTTGTGACGGTCAATTCAAGTGGCCTAATTTTTTTTACTGAGAATGTCATTGTTTTGTATATTTGACAGTAACTTCTAAGGCCGTTGCTAGAGTGCGCACCTGATCTAAGCTTAAAAGGAAAATTTGAAAAAAAATGTAAGGAGAAATTGAAAAGATAAAAAGAAAAAGAATATTTTGACGATTTAGTATAGTGGGGTTGGCTTATAGGAGAGGGAGACATGGGCCCAACTGGAGAGAGAAGCCCAGCCCATCATCCATATTGGGTCAGCCCATCATCATTCTCATGCAAACAAAATACGTACGAACTCTTTCACCCTGATGTGATGATTGAGATTGTACGTAAAGAAAAAGAAGGCTAAGAACTTTTAATCCAACACAAGAAAGAAATCAGAATTTCGAAGATGCAAAATAACTGATTAAATAAGTACTTGAAGATCAGTTCAATTCTAGACAACGACAACAAACAGTACCTCCTCTATATATAACTAGGATGAACATCTTAAATAATAAAAATTAGTATAATTAAACTCCACCATTAATAATAATTATTATTATAAAAAAAACTAACACTAGCAAAGGAAAGGTTTGAGATGTCAAGGGCCGCCTCTGCCTCTATATTTGTTGTAGACGTTATAAGTAGAGAAGCGGTTGTTCTTGGAAGCACAGCAGCCAACGCAGTAGACGAGGGTGACGAGGACAAGGAGACAGGTGTTGAAAAGAGCCAAACGCCTCCACTCCTTCCTAATGTTGGCCAGCACTCCTCCCTTGCACGACTGGCAATCGTAGCATAACGTCTTCTGCTCATTGCTCCATGTCTTGCAGTCGCTGTCTTCCACTTCCGGTCCCGATTTCGGCACCACCCAGAACGTTGCATTCTTGAACTCGTAACCGCAGTAGGACGGGGGCTTGCAACAACCAGACTGAAAATTATAATTAAAATCACGAATTAAGTCAAATAATAAATTAAATTAAATTAAAACTAAACCGCGAAAATGAATGAATATTGAACGTACGTACCTGTATAGGAGACAAGTTCTTTTTGTAAAAGTCGGACTGGGTCTGATGAACATCGTTGCCAAGGCTCCTGCAAACCTGCGCATCGATCAAACAACTCTTGATGGGCCCCCAGTTCTTCCCATTCACCACATAATGCTGCAGCCAATGCGAGAAGTCTCCGATCTTATACTCCTTGTACCCTCTCCCCGACACCGCCTGCCCAATCCCCTTGTTCGTCACGAATATCGCGAAAACCGTGAACCCGATGAGCCCCACTATCACCAAGAATATCACGGCCAGGTATATGTAGAGAAGCGAGTTGAGGCGGCAGCACGAACCCAGTAGGCCCAGGAGAGAGACCACGAAGAAGAAGATGCCGAGGATCAGGAGAGGGTTTTGGAGAACTTTCTGGCAGTTGGTCCCGCCATGGACGTGGAAGTAGATCGACGCCCCTATCGAGGCCAGCCCCAGCAGCAGGAACAGTGAGTTCAGGATCCCGATCACCGTGTTGCTTACGCGAAACATTGATCGATATGAATATGATGATGAAAAATTAATCAATGAAACAGTGATTGGTTTTTTTGTGACTGAGAAAAACGAAAACCCTAATTTGATTTACAGAATGAGAATTGAAAATGAAAGACGAGAGAGAGAGAGAGAGAGAGAGAGAGAGAGAGAGAGAGCACGTCTCTTGTTTCTTCTTTGTTCCTTGTTTGTGTTGCTTATCCGTAAGAGTAACTGTTTTATAGAAGAAGTTTAATACTACGCAAACGGTTGCAAACGTTGGTTTTTCAATTTGAATCGGTGTCTGCGAATGGGCCTGGGATTTGAATTTATTTACGGATTTGGGACTCGTTGCGCGTTTTTGAGAGTGGGTGGCAACAGGTGTCGTGGCTGTAGGAGGACACGTCATGTTTACCGTTGTACTATGGGGGTAGTCAGAAAGTACTAGAATGACCCTGGAACTCAATTTGAAAAGGACGTGCGAATTGAGCGATGCACGTAGTGAAGAACGCCTCTTGTTTAGTAGGGACGGTTGGTTTGTTTCATGGTTTGACACTTTGACGTGATCCGAAACTCATAATCCATTCATTTCTGACGTGGAATTTCATCATTTTACACTGATTAAATACATGATTAGTACTAATTAAAATGGAAGGGGTACATAATTAAGAGGGTTGGTATGAAATAAAAGTGTTAGTGGATTCCTTGCTTTGTTGGTTGGATTGAAGAGAAAACCACAAATAGTGTGATTGTACAAATTTTTATCCTAACAAAACTCTTCTTCTATTACTAGTTGCTTAATAGGTTTGGAATTGTTTCAATTGTATAAGGTGCAAACTTTGTAACTAATGATGGCACCTCAACTGTTAATTATCTTATATTATTATGAATATATAGTGAAATGAAAATCTGACAATGCTTGTTTGTTTAACTTAAAAATAATTTGTAGCTTGGATGTTTTATTTTGTTCGTTTAGCCGGCGATGCTTCTTGTTATAAGGCTTCACTAGAGAGAGGCATATTGTCAAATTAGGTACAACTTGGAGTGAACAAGAAAGAGGGTTAGGAAAAGTTATTGGGTTAGAGATAGAGATAGAGATAATAGTGGATTGATTTGGAGTGAGAAATTGTTTATGTATGGAAATAAATAAAAGAGCGAGAAGGTTGGTTGGGGACGAAGAGTGTAACTAAATACGTAATCAGATAACAGGGGTTAGGTGTAGGACAATGACCATACCATATATTATTCCTTCGTTCAATTTTTTTACTTCCCCAAATGATATAGTTGAGCCAAAGATGCAACAAATCACCTTAATGATCTAGTGAAAGAAAAAAAAAATTGTATCATCCTTTTGACCACGTGTACGAGTTGAGGCCCATAGTTGATCAAGCGGGAGCCCAATATATATAAATCTCCCTCAAACAAAAAGGGGCCCATCTCATATCTTAAGCCAGATGGGCCCACACAAGAGTCTACTTTAGTGTTGGTAATATATTTAAAGTAGGTGAAGGTCCCACCATGCCAACTCAGCAGCCCTTCCTTTATAGTATTGTACACGCACGCACATTGCACGTGGTACACAACGCAGTCTCTCACGAGTCACCGCCTACCTTCCCCTCTCTGTCTCAACGTATCTCCCGAGTCCAACAAGACTCACCAACAACAACAACAACAACAGCAACATCGACTACCCTCTTTATATTCATCGCACTTCGGCGGACTTTCCCACGCTTTCTCACATTTTTTCTCCCCCTTTATATATCTCCACGCCTAACCTTCTCTCCCTCTAAACACTTCCCCCCCCTCTCTCTCTCTCTCTCTCTCTCTCTCTGTTTCTCCAAAACAAAGATTTAAACATGGCTTTAGCTACCCAGCCCACCACCAACCTCCTCCAAAATCCCTTCCTTTCCTCTAAACCCCAAACAAGACCCCAACTATCCATCGCCGTCCCTTGCCCAAGAACCCGTCGTTCTAGCTCAGTCCAATGCTCTGTCGCCGTCGCACCCTCCGCAGCCCCCAAGGCTTCCAAGGAGTACCGCCTCAAGTCGGTCAAGGCCAGGCAGATCATTGACAGCAGAGGCAATCCCACGGTGGAGGTTGACCTTATCACCGACGATTTGTACCGATCGGCCGTCCCCAGTGGCGCCTCCACTGGAATCTACGAGGCCTTGGAGCTCAGAGATGGAGACAAGGCCGTTTATGGAGGCAAAGGTGTGCTCAATGCTGTCAAAAACATCAATGAGATTTTGGGACCCAAGCTCGTTGGCATCGATGTCAGGTTAGTTTTATTTCATCCTTATTGTTTTTACTCACCTTTAAAGTTAATGTATTTCTGATAATAGTTTAGCAAAATAGATGTTAGAAAGACTTGATTAATTTGAGCATGTTATGGAAAATTGTATTTGAGTTTTAGGCATCAAATGGCACGGCAGAGCTAGTTTTACTTCAAACTTTACTACTTGTGAGCTTTTGGTTTTCAAATTATCAATGACAAACATGTGTGATTATGAAATGCTATTTCTTGATGACTACTTAGTTCGCTGGTATGGCTGTGATCAAGCTTACTGTAAAGCTGTAACATAACATGATATTACAATTTGCCCAGTTAACACATGATTTCCCTGCCCTTCTTTTAACTTGTCATCAGTTCTTGTTGCCCTTGATGTTTATTATTAAGTTTTGTGTGAATTGTATGTTGTTTTGTACATGTTTGCTGTATGCTGGTTATGAACTTGACATTTTTGCCTTTTTTTGGTTTATCAAGAAATCAAAATGATGTTGATGCCGTTATGTTGGAAATTGATGGAACCCCAAACAAGTCAAAACTGGGGGCCAATGCCATATTGGGAGTATCTCTGAGCGTGTGTAGAGCAGGTGCAGGAGCAAAGGGAGTGCCATTGTACAAGCACATCCAAGAAGTGTCTGGAACAAAAGAGCTCGTTATGCCCGTCCCAGCCTTTAATGTGATCAATGGAGGCAGCCATGCTGGAAATAATTTGGCCATGCAAGAATTTATGATCTTGCCTGTAGGTGCAACTTCATTTGCTGAGGCACTTCGTATGGGTAGTGAAGGTTAGCAAGATTTGTTATTCATTTTCTGCACATATGGTTTAGTTACGTGAAGCGTCTAGTGGTTATATGGACCAGAAATTCTTTAGCATGTTTCCACCTTTTTTTGCACAGTTGATAACTCATAACTGTTGTGCATTGCTTGAAACAGTTTATCATATACTCAAGGGAATTATCAAGGCAAAATATGGACAGGATGCTTGCAATGTTGGAGATGAAGGAGGATTTGCTCCCAATGTACAGGATAATAGGGAGGGACTGGTTTTGCTCATTGATGCTATTGAAAAGGCTGGTTACACAGGAAAGGTAGGACGTTATTCATATTTTGCAAATTCAATTAGAGTAATGTGTTATGTGAACTCACAACAATGTTAATGATGCAGATCAAAATTGGAATGGATGTTGCGGCTTCAGAGTTTCTCACTAAAGAGGGGAACTACGATCTCAACTTTAAGAAACAACCAAATGATGGGGCCCATGTGCTCTCACCTCCAAACCTTGGCGAGCTGTACAAGGAGTTTATAAAAGACTTCCCCATTGTGTCCATTGAAGATCCGTTTGACCAAGATGATTGGAGCTCGTGGGCTTCACTTCAATCTTCAGTTGATATCCAACTTGTTGGAGATGACTTGTTGGTCACAAATCCAAAGAAAATTGCTGAAGCCATTCAGAGGAAGGCATGCAATGGCCTACTTTTGAAGGCAAGCAACTTTAACTGTATTGGTTTTTTTCTTTTCCGTGCAATGGTAACAACCATTTGTGTTGATGAACTTGGTTGAGCTTATTTTCTTCCTCTGAATTGCAGGTTAACCAGATTGGCACCATAACTGAATCTATTCAGGCAGCACTTGACGCAAAAGCTGCAGGTTGGGGTGTGATGGTCAGCCACCGGAGTGGGGAAACTGAGGATAACTTTATTGCTGATCTTTCTGTTGGATTGGCTAGTGGACAGGTTTGTTAGTTATTTTCTATAACTGTGCTCTCTATCATTTCATTTTATTGGTGCCATGAAGTTGAATTTTGCATTTTCTTCTGTATAGATAAAGACAGGAGCTCCCTGCCGAAGTGAGCGATTGGCCAAGTATAATCAGGTAAAGTGTTACTTTTCCTACTACCCCAACACCACCCACTTATAACTTGCTTCCCCAAACGTGGTCAAATCCTTAAAAAGTCATAGCGGCTGAAATAATCTGTTTATTTGTTCTGTTCTGATTTGCTTGCAGCTTCTGCGTATTGAAGAGGAGCTTGGTAATGTGCGTTATGCTGGTGAAGCTTTCAGATCACCCTAAAGGAAGAAATAGACAACCGCATTTATCAAGTTATCCAAGCTTCCACTCTATTTAGATTTTTTGGGTAAATCTACGGAAATTTTTGATAGAGCTTATAAAGTTAGGTGTCATTTGAATAGTTCCGTGTGCTGAATTTGGGCATAAGACACCAGGCGTCTTCTCTTCAATAGAAACATTTGTTAGTCAATAAAGATGGTGGTGGTCTCAATCAAATCATCTTCAGGAGTTTGTAGGGAACTGGTCAAACGCGACTGGTATCCAGTTCAACTTTGTAATTCTTGTGTGGCATTGTAATGTAATGTATTATTGTGTACTATATTATATTCCACCTTGTTTTTCAATTTTTCAGTCAGGGCCAAATATCGTGTTTTCCTAAAAAGCATTCTCCATTGAAATTGTGGTGTAACATGAACTTACATAAGCCATGCATGCCGGTAAACAAAAAAAGATAGGACAATAATTGCCAAACAAAATCGTTGGGTGCATTCATAATTAACATTGTAGCTATTGCAACCACCATAACTTTCCTGAGTTAATGAAGAAAGCCACACAAGCAAGGAAGGTCACTCGTCCGGATGACTTAACTTGATCTTAATCTTGATATCATAACCCAACGACAAGCTCCATTTTTCTTTCAATTCACTTTGATAAACTGCAGCTCGAGCACCATAGTTACCTCTTTGCTTAGGCTTATGTAGTCAACCACAATGGAATGTTTTCTCTCTTAGGGTCCAAAGCTGGAGCAAACACAAAGAACCATGGGGCTCATTTAGTAATCGTCACTAATGACCGATGAGGGTTAAACTTGAATAGTCGGGCCTGTGTAATTTCCCGGGCGCATATAAAGATTATCTGGTACTGTCTCAGCAAGCCATGCATACTCCTCTTCTTTACCATCCTCTATCTTAATTCCATTACCAGTAGCTACAGTGTTTAGCAGACAACTATAATTATCAGTTTTCATCTTTTTCTTTCCTTGTAATGCGAACAAGTTCACGAAGGAAAGAAAACTCTAACTAGAAACCAAAGTTACTTACCAAAGGCAGTATACGGGTAATCACGGTAGTAGGTACATTTTCTGCCTGCATCTTCTCTGTAAGGGGGAGTGAGAATGTCAAGGACAGCACAAGGAGTGACTGCAGTAAAATAATGCAGATTCCCCCCATTCCTTGGATACAAAACTGATGTCCACATGGCGCTGTTAAAACCTTGTCAACTGCCAGCTTTGCCAATCTCACTGTATTGGATGGAAACTTCATCAGTTCTCCCATATTTTAACCCTCAAAATATGAAAATTATGAGCATAGAACATGGGCCAATTCATAAGGGCATGACTCTTACGACCTCTCTGGTAGTATCTCACTCATGAATCTAGCTTTTTAAAATCACTAAAATGGCCTTTTTTATTGGACTAAATGATATAATCATCTGAATAATTTCATTACCTACAATATTTTCTTAATAATTAAAGAACAGAAAAGATAGTAGAAACTTTTATCATAAAATAAACACTAAGAAAAAAAATCTTTGAACAGTGTGAGTGAAGCCCAAGAAACTACAGGAACAGCAATATGAAGTGTAACTGTGCCATTTACAAGCTGAAAACTACATGAAAAACCAGACCTGGAAAGTAATTTGGTCCCTTGCGTTCCTGGGCAGGCTCGACCCAATCATAAGCTCTCACATGCAAAGAGCCATAGAGAACTTTACTAAAAACAGTCATCCCAGGATGGTCATGAAGTGGAATGACTGAGGAGGTAGGAAAACAGAATATACACATCTGCATTAAATCATTTACTTAATCCGTGAGTATAAATTTCAGAGAGCTTTGAATGTAACAACAATCTAAATTCCTTTTTGACTGATAAATTATAAGAATGGTGGTCCCAATGGTCATGTTATGGAGAATTACAACAAATAGATTCTTTTCATCAATGAAAAGACACAAATGAAAATAATGTCAAAAATTCATTAAAGGATCCATCTTTTTTTGTTTCTCACGGTACCAAATACTGTAAATAAGAAACTCGAAGGAAAACATAAATAGAATTTTGATTTGGGAATGGAACAGAGAAGATGGTAGAGCTAACTGTAAAAGTATATTTCTTTTTTGCTAAATGCTTACCGTAAAACTATCACATTCATATATATCGAAGTATGTTATTGGTTGAGCCCATCGAGCAACTCTATTTAGTTGTTCAAGTCCAAAAAATCCGTGGCCTCGATCGTCATCCAGATTTTCCTCTTTAAGACCAACATCAGTTGGAGACATTGTGTCTGTGAATTCCAACCAATATCAGAAAAATAAAGGCAAGATACTGTGACATGGCGTATCCTAACTATAAAAATGATGAATCATATATGAGTATCTTGGTCTTCTAGTTATTAGGAAGGAACTGAAACTGTCATCATTTTTCTTAGTTAAGGCCTCAAGATCTGATATTTCGTGTTTGGACACGTTTTAAGCAGGAATCGATTATTGTGCAAAAAAGACAAATATTATTAACCAAATTTATGCATGTGACAAACAATAGGACAAAAGCAAAGACATCATTATGACTTAACCAATAATGAGACATTCCTCATATAAAAGTTCAACCAAGCCGCTTCCACATACCAGAGGCCATGGAAATCTATATCAGAAGTAGCATTGGTCTCTAGCTATTACTATCAATAAGCAACAAAGCCCTATCAGCCAAGTTTATATCCTCAAGAAAAGGAAAAACCATAAAAACTTGGACACAAATGGCACAAGGGAAAGAAACGTGATTCTTCATCCAACTGGTTTTTCACCTTGACGAGCAATCCGGTAATTAAGTTAGCATTTTGGTGGTAAAGTCTTTCTCTTTAGAGCAAACATCATACTAGAGTAACAATGCATGTTATGAATCTAAACTCACTTTGCAGACAAACCTTAATTGCTTCAAGTTTCACATATTTCATGCTAACCTAGTCCACTGCTAAATTATATGACAATGTAGGATATTCCATTAGAATTTAGAACCAAGACCTAGTAGAGTTACAAAATCAATATATTCTAGCAATTTAACGAAACCCCCTAAATATATCGCTCAATTCTCAATTACACCACCAAAACGAGCAAACTCAATTTGAGTTTCGACATAATTTGCAAAACCAATATGCAAAATTGAGCCAAACTTTGGTTACACACTTCACATATAATATTAATTATATATATTTTTTTAAAGACGAGAGAAATACCCAGAACAGAACAAAGCTTGTTGATTGCTGCAGAAGAAGGGGGAGACCCCGACGGCGTGAACATGTTTTGACAGAGTTCGTAGAGAGCCTGAACTTTGGAGCTCTTCCTGGCCATGCTTGTGGGGCTTCGAAACGCACCAAAATTGGCTCTGTTTTGTAAAAGCATCCGCAACTTATCAGATGCTTTTTGAAATTTCGGAAACATTCTGGTAGCCACCGACAAATTAGAAAAACTAAAAATATTTTTGGAGTGAAAAATTTAGGGCCTGTCTTTCAGTTGTGAGTTCCTCCACCAAAAAAAAACAAATAATTTTAAAAACAAAGAGAAAGACAGGAGACAGATTAAACTTGACGTGGCAAAATGCCGTGGATCCACGTGTCCGCTCTGTTCTCCTAAATATTTCCATTTTCAAAATTCAAGTCCAATTTTCCCAGACTTTTCAAAGTGCGCCATTTTACAGAGCCACTGCGAGAATGGAAGGCAGTGAAAGCGAGGCAGTGTTCGATTCGCTGAACGTTAATCCGCAGCTGTTTATCAACGAGGTCTTCAACCTCGTCGATGATTTGGTCGATGACGCTTGCAATCATTTCCACCAGTAACTCTCTCTTTCTCTTTCTCTCTCTGAAAACCTAATTCAGCAGCTGCTTATGGCATTTTTATTTTTCTGATGATTTCCTCCAGACAAGCATCAACCTCCCTGAAGATCGAGGGCACTGACAGAACCCAAGATTTATCCAAGGTATAAATTTCACTCCTTGCTCTCTTTTTTCTTGTTTTGCCTAATTTGTTAGCATTTCAATTCATTCCATAATTTGAGGGCTTGTTCCGTTATACAAAATTCTCGAATTGATGTGTTTGTGAACGCATTCTTTCTTTTGGGTGTTGGTCCATGTTATTAGTAAACTTGAATTTTAGTCCATGTTATTAGTAAACTTGAATTTTAGCTTTTTTAAACTTTGAATTCTCTTGGTGCTTGACACATTGCATCGGATGATTTTGATAAGGTCAAATGAAACAAACACATTTCACCATGGATTTAAACAGAATTGGTTGAGGATTATATTTCCCTCGTTCTAACTAATAGAAGGTGCAATCTTTGAAAAAAAAATCTTATTGGGTCTGGTCAGTTATTTATCTGTTTTTCTCTGTAGGGTATTAATGTTATCCGTAAAAAGGTTCAATCAGATATTGATAAGCGGCTAGCTATGTGGGAGCAGCACTGCCATAACCACTTTTTTCAAGTTCCTGAGGGGTTCATGCTGCCCAAAAGTGTAGGGCTTTTTTTTCTTCACTTATTTGATGCTTTCAAGTCAGTTTTATCCACACTCCTATTGTGAGAGAGAAAATAATTGGTTTATAGGAATTGCAATGTGGAGTGTGTACATTGGAAGTAATACTTTTCCATTCCATAAACCTTGTATAATTCAATAACTAAAGAAAATTGCTTTCTAGGATGAATCACCTGTCGACACTTCTATATGTCAAAATGCAATCTGTGACCCAGACTTGGATGCCCAGTTGGATTTATTAAGGAACAACCTTACTAAGGTAATTACTATATACTAGAAGTAGCAAGGATCTCTTGTCTGCATAAAATTGTGATTTCTTTCATTTCCAGATTGACATCTATTTTAACAAAATACGTTTACAGGTTGGTCAGGAGTCTGCTGCGCTGAACCGAGAGCTCCAATCATTAGAACAACAGTCTGCTTCTAACGATCATATTTCTGCCCTCAATGAGATTTCGCTACTATATGACCAAAACTCTTATCATGAGATGTTCCAAGGTAACTAACTAAATGCTCCTGCCAAATATGTTCAAACTTAGTGTGCTTTAGCATCCGTTTTAACTCATAATACTAAAATACATGGATTTAGCTTTATGAAGGTTTTTCTTCTAATATATTGGGTGATTAGACCTTGTTCTTAACTACTTCTGATGTTAAACCTCAACTCAAGGCATAGATGTCTTATAGTTTTTTAGTCTGTCCTGTACTTTTAGTAACTTTCTGGCTGCTAGATCCCTGAAAGTGACAAAGTTACAATCATATTTGTTCTGCAGGAAAACTTGTATTTAGTAATCTGCTACTTTTACCATTTCTTGTTTCAAGACTACTAAATGGGAAAATCCATACATTTACGCGTTCAAGTTGTGTTTGTATTAACTTTTTGGATCTTGAGTTTCTGTTGCTGTATCTTAAAAGACGAAAAGTTTTAGTAGATTTTTGTTTTATACAGAGATGATGAAGACAGCATCAGAACTTCGGACAAAAATAGGAAAACTGAAGACCAGAAAGATAGAAGAAACTGAACACAATAAAGCAGATAAGATTTACAACCCACACAGAGATCCATCTATGATGGGTATTGGCAAAGGTAATAGCTATGGAGTATTTATGTTCAACTTTTGGTCTTGCAATTCAAACTTATTTTAGGATGTTGGATTTCCTTGTTTGGTTACAAGATATTCTATTTTGCAGGCTTCTCTGGTGCGAAGTTGGAAGATCTTCAAGAAGTTTTAGTCCATTTGAAAAACAGGTGAACTTGCTGTACACTCTATTTTGCAGGCTTCTCTGATGCGGAGTTGGAAGATCTTCAAGAATTTTAAGCCAATATAAAAAACATGTAAAATTTATGTATGATTTCGTCACTCTTATAGTACACAAGTCATGCCTTAGGGCAGTTGTAAGTCTTTCCCCACTTTTCCATGAAATTGGAATGTATTGTTTATGTTTGAGGTGTAATCGCCTATCGTATATTATAGCCTGTACTACATGATATTCCATTGATTTTAAGGCAATGGTGCTTTTCTGGCAATGCATTGATTAAATTACTTTTAAATTTTTTTCTTTTTTAGAAATGGCTTGTTTCTTAATAGAGAGGAAAGGTTCATTGGGTTTGAGTTCCACCTACCCCATTGCATTTCGAATCAATGCATATGTGTTTCAAATTACGACTGATGTGATAAAATTTGAACGTTTCCACGTGTTCAGTAGCATCAATGAAGTTAATGAGATCAATGAGTCATACTACGTGGGATCTCCAGTTGTGGATTTTGTTGTTTATAGGATAACCCAAAACCAAAGTTCAAAGACACAACAAAACAAAGCAATGCCAACTATATGTTAAATAACAATTGTTGCCTTGCCTATTTAGAGATTTACAAACAGCTTGATAATAGAAATTGTGCTTTTTTTTTTTTTTTTGGGGTTTTGGGTGAAGCAAAGTTGAGGTTCTGAATTATGTTATGTTATGTTATGCTCTTTCTATATGGTGTGATATGATATTAATCACAAATAACCACAACCACCTGAGTCGTGACAACCATGATCACTTGAGTCATGCAATCTCTAGGTACAATGAGAAGCTTTGAAAATTTAAAACTTTAAAATGAGATCAAAAGAAGGAAAGCAAACAAAAACAATAGCTTCTATAACATTTAATCACAAAGATACACACAACAAATCTGTTTGCTTAATTTGGTTGCTCATAAGAAACAAGGAAAATCCCAGAAAACTAAAGAATTTGACTTGTTTGATTTGAACAACACCAACTACCCAACTTATCAACCATTACTGCTTAGGAAATTAATGTCCATTTATTATTTACTTTACAAAGAAAAAGGAAAGGAAATATTTTTGTTGAAATTGGACATAGCATACATAAATGAAAGAATCAAGAATATATTTGCTCGTGGTAGAGTTTGAGCCTAAGTAAGAAACTCCTTGGTGCCCAAGCCAATGCCTAGTATAGAGAGGGAATCTATAATTCATTGGAACAAACAAACTGAAAGAGACTAGTCCTCCTCTCCCTTCAAACAAATTACTGAAATTCATTGTAACTTAAAAAAAAACTCAATACACTCTCTCTGAGCAGAGAACGCAGAGAGCAGAGAGAGAAGCTTAGCTTTGCTTTGAGATGAAGAAACCAGTGCCAGTGTATTACACCACCTCCGTCCTCCTAAAAGTATGCAGAAGTAATCATGTCATCGGAAAAGCCAATATTCCTCCTCATTCTCCCCCTCAAATTCAACTTCTAACTCCAACAACTCTTGTTGGTCCTCCATTGCTTAGCAGATTAACGACTAATAACTATAAGGATAGTTCCAACAAGAAACCTATCCCTAACCCTTGCTTCCATCTGTTTTTCAACATCAAACCACCTGCATACTAGAGGGGCATACCCCAATTTTCGGATGACTATCTCCGAGCAAGCTGCTGCCGCATGCATGGTCTTCACAACCTCCTCACCACACTCAAGCTCATCTTCAATCTACGTCGCCGACGTGGTAAATTTGACGATCAAGCCTTTTACACGGTGTCGTACTGGCTTTACCAATATTCACCCCAAGACCCTTGCCTGCAATGTTGCTGCTATTGCTGCCTCCTTTGGCATTTTCGCCAATCTTCTCCAGATCTGTACCTCACTTTACAAGGAAAAGACCAATTGCCTCCTCGTTACTACCCACCGATCACACAAGGCATCGGGGGTTCGTATTTAGACGAGGAGGAGGAGGTAAAGATCTTGTCCATGGCAAAAAAGGCTGTTGAGAGGTACCACTTGACCCTAATTATCGCATCTTACACGCGCCGTCTCGATATTTACGCTTTCGCCTCACGTCGAGATTGAGCTTGAAAAATCATAGGATTGCTAGTTTTGATGAGCCTAAGTGCTTGGAGATAACCATGGCGGCTGATTTTTTCCCTCACATCGACTCCTCTTACGATTAGGCTACTCTGCTCTGCGAGAGCATTGCAAAAGGTTTTCCCGGGAGAAGTAGAATCGGAGGAGGCCGACGATGATTATGCGTCTGAGTCAGGAAGTAGTTATGGAATGAAGGTTTTGGTGCCATTGAACAAAGCCTTGGCCACCCCGACTTATACCGGTGGCAACAAATGGGTTTATGATCCGGGTTTCAAGCCGAGCCCTGCGCGGTTGAGACTTATTTGGAGGACGTCAACAAAGCCGGCAAGTCCAAGATTAAGGCGATGCTTTGCTTCTAAATGAGATCATAGGCTATCTTAAGAGAAGGATGGATAATGAAGATGACAACGTGCATGATCTAATGGCTACAGCTGATCTTTAGTGGAAGACCATGGTGGAGGACATCTACTTAAAGCAAGGCAAGTTTAAAAAGTGTTTGGTTGTATGTGATGTCGGGTCAAACAACGAAGTGTCGGTGGGTTTGGGGCTTCTACTGTCTCAACAGAGTGAAGAACCATGGAATGGAAAGGTGAGCCTTACAGTGAGAACCTCGGCTGGTTTCCATACAAGGTGCAATGATCTTAAGTCCAAGTACGAGTTTATGACAACAAAACTAGGCCCTTGGGATGTTGAGGTTAATTTTGAAAAGGTGTTTGATTTGATCCTAAAAGTGGCTGTGGATGATAATTTGAAGCCGGAGCAGATGATCGACAGGGTGTATGTGTTCACTCCCTCTAGGGGGCCTATAATATATGGGAGACTAAGTGATTTTGAGGCAATGCAAAGAAAGTTTAAGGAGAATGAATATGGGGATGTGGATGCCACATATTGTGTATTGGAATATCAGGGCACACATGTCTATGCTGGGGATGCCTAATGCACAACAAGGCTTAGGCTTCACCATGTTGAGTGGCTTCATCAACAACAATTTGATCAAATTCTTCCTAGACAATGGTGGGGATTTTGGCCCCGAACATGCCATGGAAGTTGCCATTTCTAGCCAAGACTATCAGAATCTAGTTATAGTGGAGTGATCAATTTCATCATCATGTGATGAAATTGTTTACTTGTCTTAGTTAAATTGTTTCCTATATGGATGATTGATTGAGTAGTTACTTACTAGTTAGTGACGTTGATCAAGTTGTCTTAGTTTAAACTGATAATTTCTTTCTAGTTTGGCAATGCAATGTTGCTGTAATATTAATTACTTTAATATCCAACAAACCTATTTTAGGTCTCGTCATTTTATTATTCGCTAGCCATTGGTCATTCCTGTAAGAAGCGCTTCACACTCAATCCTAGTGGAACACAAACTCATGTGCAAAAGTAGAAATCATAATCAAACTCTGCTAGTAACTCATAAAGGTGTAAAACATATTAAACAAGAGTTGTAGCAATCCTACAAGTTTATATCATAATAATACAATATATGAACATGTTGTAAAGCTAACAAAACCAATCCATATGTGTTTCACAAGACAATTCTCACCTTAGTCTTTCACATAAAAAATTGTAATTTGCTTATGACATTGTACATAATTAAACATAGGACTGTATGTATGTCTGCAGTGACATGCATAAGCAAATGTTGAGCACGACGCAACTGGAAAACTGTTGAAATTTGATCCACAAACAAAAGCAGTAACAATGTTGTTAAGATGACTTCCTTTGCCGCTAGGGACGATAGTTAGTAAGGACGGTTTATTTGTCCTTGTTTCTAAATGCACTTTACAACAAAGAATCCAAAAGTTTTGGCTCACAGGTCCAAAAGCTAACACATTCAGAAATTATTTACCATATTGTGGGATATTCGGTTAACATAAGAAGGAGAAGGAGCAGCAATATCAACAACACATCATCATCATCATCATGAGATTTTTGGGTGGCCGCGAATTGTCGATATAGATATGCTTATTCGTCATTCATGTCCACCTACCCCATTGCATTTCGAATCAATGCATCTGGGCTTCAAATTACTACTGATGTGATAAAATTTGAACTTTTCCACTCGTTCAGTAGCATCAGTGAAGTTAATGAGATTAATGAGTCGTACTACGTAGGATCTCCAGTTGTGGACAATAACATCTATAACATTTAATCACAAAGAAACACACAACAAACCCATTTTCTTAATTTGGTTGCTCATAAGAAACAAGGAAAAGAATTAATGTTGTATCACATGGTATCCCAGAAAACTAAAGAATTTGACTTGGTTGACTTGAACAACACCAACTATCCAACTTATCAACCATTACTGCTTAGGAAATTAATGTCCATTTATTATTTACTCTTCTTACTTAGGTAGTTGAATTGAATCAATTGTAAACTTTACAAAGAAAAAGGAGAGGAAATATTTTTGTTGAAATTGGACATAGCGTACATAAATGAAAGAATCCAAAAGGGTTTTTGCTCGTGGTAGAGGTGAGGCCCAAGTAGGAAACTCTTTCATGCCCAAGCCAATGCTCAACAGAGAGAGGAAAGAGGAAAGATGAGAGAGGAGAAAGAAGAAAGGAGAGATGGAATCTATAATTCATTGGAACAAACAAACTGAAAGAGACCGTTTCTTGTTAAGAAATTATATATAAAGACTTGCACCTAGAAACTTATATCACCAATACATACTACATACCAATAGTCTTTATTACTTAAAAAACATTTATAAAAAAAAACATAAAACACTACTTAGCATTTCTAATAAGCAAATAGTTTTAAGGCTTTTTTTTTTTTAAACTCATAGTTGGTGCTTCTCTCTCCCTTCCACACTCATTCCACAGCTCTCAGTTACTACTTCCTTTTCCAATCAATGTCTGCCGGCTCATATCCACCTTCTTTCGCTGCATATCCTGGCTCTGCCTTTTACCCTTTTCTGGTTCTTTCTACAAAAGTCAAAAATAGAACTTTAGAACTCATTTACTAGATGGTCAAGTCCTCTCAGAAACAGAGACCCCAAGATGGCACTAAGTGTATTTTAACGACAACAAAAACTCATTTACTAGATGGTTGTAACGCTCACGTCATACCAGTTCCTTACTTCCTTCATTTTGAGGCCCACACGGTCGGCCATTTTCTCAACTTTCTTCAGCTTTTCACCCTGAAGTAAATTAATCTCGTAAACCACGTTGGTGCTGTTGGCCACTTGCCCTCATCCTCAGCTTCACAACTACTTCCATGTCCGTAAACACGTAATCTATACTCCTGGATGTAAACATCAGTAATCTATTTGAGGTCTTCTTCAACCTTTTTCAAAGTATAGTTATAATGATTCTCTAACTTCTTATCAATGCAATTGCCAAGCTTACGAATCATGGACTCTCCACATCTGACATCTGTGGAGATTGAGAAACACAAACAAACAACAATGTGTTAGAAGAACAAAAATATAATTATAAAAATAATATAAGAAAATAATAAAGAAACCTTTGTTTGGTTAGAGGGAAGCAGAACAAAGCTATTGGTTTGGTTTCTGAAAGCAGAGAATCATGAGTCTTTATACACAAATGGAGGCACCTTGTCACTCTCATTGTAATTAATGAATTAGATAGCATTTTAGGTTTGCTTTGCAGGGAGGTGAGCAGAGAAATCAGACTTTCAATTATGAATTTTAAATTGGGTTATGCATCTAACTTGTAGTCTATCTCAGTTTGCCAAAATTGAGTATGAGTTTGGGTTTATGAGCCTCTTTGCAGGTGGATTGTAGAGGTTATTTGCAGTGAAGTCGACTTGCGGAGAAGAGAAGAAAAGGTCGCTGGGTGAAAAGCGAAAAAGTCGAAACAACCTCAAACCTCAGTTTCATTTTGTGAGACAAGTTTAGTTTATATTAGGGGTAGTTTTGGTTTTTTGCGCGTCAGCTTTCAAAGTTGTTTTAAATTTTGGGCTGTAAAGTCCAACAAATGCAGCCCAATCAAAAGGACTGGACCTCAAAGCATAAAACAACGTCGAGATTTTCTTTTCTCGTGTTCTTAGGAAAACTGAATTCAATATAAAATGCTTCCACAATTTGTGTACTTTAGATCTGATCCTAAATTCCTAATTTGGTTGTCTCCAAGGCTTAATTTTGCGATCAATCACTAATTTTAGGACGTTAAATTTTGGAAATAATTCAAAGAGACATTGATATATATAGTAGTCAGTAGCCCTTTGTATTATTATAGCTACCTTTTCAACAAACAAATAGATGCATGATGTTTGGGAAGTTCTACTCATTTGTTTTATGGGTGAAAAAAAGAGAGAAAGGAAATTCATAACTTCTTTTCCACCCTCATCAATTACTTATATGCATGACTTCACAACTAACGATTGCTGCCCAAAGTTGAACTTTTTATAAACATTCATCAAGTTAGGGACCTTTTTAATTTTATAAACGATCATTAAGTTGCTATTCTACGTACCTCTTCATCAAACAAATGTGAACAAATGATCAAAACTCCATACATCCTATCGTGGCCATCACAAGCCGGCGGTCCGATGTCCCTTTCCTTTGGCGAATATGGTGGATGACCTTAATGTGGGCACTTCTGATGGTATAATTCTCAAATATGAAGGTAAATGACCATAATGCTAGTTTTGTAGATTTTGGACAAGACTATCAAATCTAGTTATAATAGACTGATCAATTTCATTATCATTAGTTGTCTTTGTTTACTAGTTAGTGATAGTGATCAAGTTGCCTTAGTTTAAACTAGTCATTTCTTTCTAGTTTGCCTTTGTTTTACTGATCCTGATCCTCTTTTTTTAATTACTGTAGACGTCCTCGAACTATGGCCACTTTTGCAATTGGGTCCGTGAACATTTTTTTTAGGCAATTACATCCGTTAACTCGATAAACAGTTGCAATTAAGTCGTGCCGTCCAAATCTATCAATTTGTCCGTCAAAATTGAGGGTAAAAGCATCCTTTTATTTAGCATGGATGAACTGCTCATTCTTCCAGAATTATTTATTGTGCTGGAGAAAAGGTAAATTTAAAACAAAAATAATAATAACAAGAACAAATATATCTTAAAGAATAAAATAACAAAAAATTCAAAAAAATAAAACCTAGAACAAGAACAGTCGCACCAAACCCAGAAAAAGGCACCCCCATCTCATCTTCCTCAACCCCCATCCCAACCTCCCCTTCCCCATACCCACCTCCGATGCTCAGCGACGGCGGAAACCGGTGCACCCTGCCCACCCGATGACTGCCACAGCAACTGCGACTCCTCGTCCTCCGTCGTTGACTACGGCGATGATTGCGTCATGACGTCGTCGTTTCGGAGTCTCTCCTTTGTCGTTCGATCTCAACCTGTCGCTGCCCCCGATGATGGACGACCTCGATTTATTCAAATTCGGTGAGGTTTGTGGGTCCGATCGCACCTGAAATCAGCCAATGCAAGCTCCTGACGTTCGTCGATCTCAGCCGAAACGAGCTCGTCGGCGAGATTCGGAAGGAGATTACAGGCATGCGGATATTGAATTACCTCAACCTCTCGAGAAACCATCTGGTGGGTAGCATCCCTTCGTCCATATCCACAATGCAAAGCTTGACATCTGTAGACTTTTTCTATAACAATCTTTCGGGTTTGGTTCCGGGTACTGGTCAGTTCAGTTACTTCAATTACACTTCCTTTCTGGGCAATCCTGATCTTTGCGGTCCATATTTGGTTCTGTGCAAAGATGGGGTTGCCAATGGCACCCACCAACCACATGTCAAAGGGTCCCTTACTGCTTCTCTGAAGCTATTGCTTGTTATTGGTTTGCTTTTGTGCTCCATCATATTCGCTGTTGCTGCAATCATCAAAGCCCGGTCTTTGAAGAAAGCGAGCGAGTCCCGGGCTTGGAAATCGAGATGAGGTTGAATGTTCAAACTAATATCAAGCAAATAAGATGCAAAGCTATAGCAACTATTGAAATCCTAATAATAATACAAATTTACAGAGAAACTACCCAAATAATAATAGAAACTTACTATGGGTAGCGGCTCACGTTTGCAAGAGAGAACCAACTTCTAGTTGGTGACCGTGTCGTTTTCAAGGTCCTTCCCTCCACTATGGTGCTGGTTGGCGTTTATCGCCACAACCCAGCTACCTCACTGTGCTTCCTCCGGTGTTCGTCCACATGAGGCCCACTAGCAGAGACCAAGATCTGCCGTAGGTATAAATCCACTCCTTACTCTTTTCTTTCCATTTTCCTTTTTTTTTCTCTCTTCATTTTTGTTGTTGTTGTGGAATGATATCTTACATAGGTGGTACAGAAGCTTCATAATTTGGAGTTCCAAGGAAGAGAGGACAGTATTAGGAAATGAAATGGTGTTATTGACGCAAAGAATATCTGGATTGAGAAATCTAAAGCCAATGAGGTAAAGCAGGTGTTCTTCACGTTTCCAATTTGAAACTGAGCAGATTTTTGGGGTTTTAATGCCTCTTCACTTACATATATATTTTTGTTGACTTAGATGCATTTCTGCTTTCCATGTAGGGTAAAGATATTTATGTTGCCCTTCCAATACCTATAAATGATGCCATGCAAATGGAGACAGAAGCTGGCGGAGCCCAAGTTCAATCAGAGGTATAAATCCACTCATTTCTCATTTCTCTTTTCTTTCCATTTTCCCTTTTGTTTTTCTTTTCATTTATTGATAGTGTAATAATATCTTACATAGGTGGTACAAAAGCTTAACGATGAGATAAAGCTTCGTAATGAGGAGTGGGAAGCGAAGGATGAACTATAAGGAAACTAAGAAATGAAAGATTGTTATCGGAGCAAAGGATATCTGGATTTGTGAAAACTCAAGCCGATAAGGTAATGCCTTTGGGCTTTGTTTTCTTCAAAACGCTTTTTTTTCTTCTATGTTTATGGTACCCAATGGAGAAATCAAATATCTCAGTGAGTGTTTGTTGAAAATTTGGATCTGCCCGTTGGGTCCCACTCTAACAACAAATCGTCCCACTTTACCACCCGCCCAATCCGTCAAGTGTGGGGTTTTATCACAAAAAGGCCTCGGTATTAGTTAGAGTGTGGTAATTCTATTTAAACCCATTTGTTTTCTTTCACCCCACCGATGTGGGATTCCAACACTCCTCACGTGTAATCACACGTGAAGATCCACACATCGGCAATTGAAACTCAGGTCGGCTCTTATTGGGCCCACTTGTTTTCAATGGAACTCAGTCGGCTCTTTTCAAGCCGTTGGCATTTTAAGAGTCCGACTTGTTTCCTTTTTTTTTTTTTAATTTTTATTTTTATGACAAGCGTCGTTAGCTTGATACAGCTCGATACCATGTTGAAAATTTGGATCTGCAGTTAGCTTGTAGATAAAGCAAGCATGTTTTGCTTGATGGAAGCCCAAGAGAACATGCCCAGAGCCTAGTGTGAAGGCATATCTGAGGTGCTCCTCATATCATCCTCCTCCCAGATCACTGTCACAATACCCAATTAGAGTATTTTCCTTTGCAAACTCAATTCCAAAATCTAATGTGCCTTGTATGTATCTCACCCTTTTAGAGTTCCCATGTGTTTCTTTGAGGATTGTGCATAAACCTAGCAAGCAAGCTAGATGCAAACATGACATCTGGTCTTGTGTGCGATTAGATAAGCAGACTCTACAATGCAATTCATTTTCATCTGCTTCACTTCCATCTTCTCTACACAATTTCTCATTTACCACTAATGGAATTTGACTTGCAGTCTCTCATTCCAAACTTCTCAAGAATTTTCATGGCATATTTCTTTTGATGAATGAAAATATGCTTATCGAGTTTGTTCCACTCTCATGCCAAGAAAATGGTGCAACATACCCAAGTCTGTCATCTCATAGTGTTGCATCATATCTTGTTTAAACTCTTCAAGTATTTTAGAGAGCTTCAGTATATATAATGTCATTTACATAGAGTGAGACAATGATAATACGAGGTGTCACTTGTTTTGATATAGAGTAGCTTCACTTAAGCTCTTCTTAAAACCTGCAGTGTTGAAATAGGCATCTATTTCATCATACCCAGGCCCTTGGGGCTTGTTTGATCCATATAGAGCCTTGTTCAACCTATACACCTTGGTTTCCTTGCTCTCTTGTACATATCCTTGAGGTTGTTCAACATAAACTTCCTCCTTTAGAATGCCATTGAGAAAGGCAGACTTCACATCCAGTTGAAATAGGTTCCATTCCTTTTGTGCTTTGCAAGAGCAATCAAAGTCCTAATGGTGTCTAGCCTTGCCACAGGGGCAAAAGTCTCATTGTAATCAATACGGGCTTTTGTGAGTAGCCTATAGCCACTAAACGAGCCTTGTTTTTCTGCACAGTACCATCTAGGTTCAGTTTAGTCTTGTAGACCACTTAACACCAATCACGGGTTTAGCAAATGGTCTCTCGACAAGTTCCCAAGTGTCATTTTTTCTATCATTTCGATTCAGCTTCCATTGCCTTTCTCCATGACTCATCTTGAGTTGCATCTTCATAATTTTCAAGTTCCACAATACACACATTACATTCAGCCATGATTTCACTTACACTTCTCCATTTCTTTGGTGTGTGATCAAAGAAATGAGAACTTTCACCATGCCTTCATCTTGCAGTGGTATCTTCAACTATTTGAGTTTGTGTATCAAACTTTGACTTAGTTCAGCTCGTAATGTGACTTCTTCATTCATTTGCGATGATGTATCCAAGCTTTGACTTGGTTCACGACTTTGATTCTCGGCAAAGGACTACCATCTCTTCTTCATTTGTATTTTCCCACTTCCATAAGCCATTTTCATCAAATTGCACATCTCGACAGAATTATCTTCCTAGTACTTGGATCAAACAGCCTATATCCCTTTTCACAGAGACCATAGCCTACAAAAATACACTTGTGATTGTTTTCTTCAAACTTATGCCTCAATCTTGAAGGAATAAGCACATGACAAGGTGATCAAATATTTTTAAATGGGCAATTCTGGTTTTTGATAACTTCAAATGGTGTTATCTTGTTAAGAGCCTTGGTAGGACATCTATTTAGCAAATCTTTGTATTTCGCCCAAAACTCATAGGAACACCTTTCTCATGCAACATGGACTTGGCCATTTCCCTCTTATCTGTTCTTCCTCTCGGCCACTCCATTTTGCTGTGGAGAATATGCCATAGTTAGCTGCCTTTGAATACAGATTCCTCACAAAACTTGTTGAATTCTCCGGATAGAAACTCTCCACTGTCACTTCTCAAGCCTTTTATCTTATACCCACTTTGCAGCTCGGTCATAGCTTTGAATTTTCTAAAACATTCCAATGCACTTGACTTATTTACGATGAAGTACACTCATGACATTCTAGTAAAATCATCTGTAAGCAGTAGAAAGTACTGTTTCGGATAATGATTCTGTTTTCATTGGTCCACAGATAAACCAATTTCAAAGGGTTTGAAGCTCTCAAGTGGATTCCAAAGGAAAGAATCCTATCATGTTTTCAAGCATACAAACACATCACGACTTGCTCCAAGTGAGGTAAGCCATGAACCATCCCTTGATTCTCAAGCAATTTTATACTTCTTTCATTTAAATGCCTAGCCTTTTATGCCATGCAAGCAATGGGTGACACTTGCTTTTAGAACCAACTCACTATCATTGTCAATGGAAAGCATCATTATTTGTCATCTGCACCTTCACAATCAGATTTTCTAGTGACTGATTGTCATAAACACTCACCTCATTTCCTCCAAACACAAGGTGATAGCCATGTTCCATCATTTGCCCAACACTAAGCAGATTTTCTTCAAGGCCAGGTACAAGCATTACTTCATGAATGTGCTTCTTGCCTAACTTAGTTTTATCACCAAAATCCCTTTTCCAGCAACTGGGACCACTTCTCCAGTTCCCATCTTTACCTTAGAGCTCAAATTCCTTTGAATATTGACCAAAAGTCCCTCATCTCTGTCATGTGGTTACTACAACCACAATATACCAAGAGTGATTTACCTTTACATCAGTTGCAGCATTACACATATAAAACACTCTTGGTATATTGGCGGTGGTTGTAGTAACCACATGACAGAGATGAGGGACTTTGGTCAATATTCAAAGGAATTTGAGTCTAAGGTGAAGATGGGAACTGGAGAAAAAAGGGATTTTGGTGATAAAACTGTTAGGCAAGAAGCACATTCATGAAGTAATGCTGCCTTGAAGAAAATCTTCTAGTGTTGGGCAAATGATGGAACATGGCTATCTTGTGTTTGGAGGAAATGAGGTGAGTGTTTATGACAATCATCACTAGAAAATCTGATTGTGAATGCGATGACAAATAGATGCTTTCATTGACAATGATATGCTGCATGAGTGAGTTATTCTAAAGCAAGTATTACCCATTGCTTGCATGACATAAAAGGCTAGGCATTTAAATGAAAAAGTATAAAATTGCTTGAGAATCAAGGGATGGTTCATGGCTTACCTCACTTGGAGCGAAGTCTTGTATGTGATGGTTGTATGCTTGAAAAAGCGATAGGATTCTTTCCTTTGAATCCACTGAGAGCTTCAAACCCTTTGAATTGGTTCACATCTGTGGACAATGAAAACAGAATCATTATCCTGAAGCAGTACTCTCTTACGATGATTTTACTAGAATGTCGTACTTCATCGAAATAAGTCAAGTGCATTGAATGTTTTAGAAAATTCAAAGCTATGACTGAGCTGCAAAGTGGTATAAGATAAAAGGCTTGAGAAGTGACAGTGGAGAGTTTCTATGAGAATTCAACAGTTTTGTGAGGAATCTGTATTCAAAGGCGGCTAACTATGGCAAAATGGGTGGAGGAAGAACAGACGAGGGAAATGGCTGTCCATGTTGCATGAGAAAGGTGTTCCTATGAGTTTTGGGCAGAAGCTGTAAATACAGCGATCTATTTGCTAAATAGATGTCCTACCAAGGCTCTTAACAAGATAACACCATTTGAAGCTTATGGAAAACCAGAATTGCCCATTTAAAAATATTTGGATCACCTTGTCATGTGCTTATTCCTTCATTGAGGCATAAGTTTGAAGAAAACAACAAGTGTATTTTTGTAGGCTATGGTCTCGTGAAAAGGGATATAGGCTGTTTGATCAAGTACTAGGAAGATAATTCTGTCGAAGATGTGCAATTTGATGAAAATGACTTATGGAAGTGGAAAATACAAATGAAGAAGAGATGGTAGTCCTTTCTTGAGAATCAGCGTGAACCAAGTCAAAGCTTGATACATCACGCAAATGAATGAAGAAGTCACATTACGAGCTGAACAAGTCAAAGCTTGATACACAAACTCAAATAGTTGAAGATACCACTGCAGATGAAGGCATGGTGAAAGTTCTCATTTCTTTGATCACACACCAAAGAAATGGAGAAGTGTAAGTGAAATCATGGCTGAATGTAATGTGTGTATTGTGGAACAAAATTATGAAGATGCAACTCAAGATGAGTCATGGAGAAAGGCAATGGAAGCTGAATGAAATGATAGAAAAAATGACACTTGGGAACTTGTCGAGAGACCATTTGCTAAACCGTGATTGGTGTTAATGGTCTACAAGACTAAATCAACCTAGATGGTACTGTGCAGAAAAACAAGGCTCGTTAGTGGCTATAGGCTACTCACAAAGCCCTGTATTGATTACAATGAGACTTTTTGCCCTGTGGCAAGACTAGACACCATTAGACTTTGATTGCCCTTGCAGACAAAAGGAATGGAACTATTTCAACTGGATGTGAAGTCGCCTTTCTCAATGGCATTCTAAAGGAGGAAGTTTATGTTGAACAACCTCAAGATATGTACAAGAGAGCAAGGAAACCAAGGTGCAGCTGAACAAGGCTCTATATGGACTGAAAAACAAGGGCTGTATGATGAAATAGATGCCTATTTCAACACTGCAGGTTTTAAGAAGAGCTTAAGTGAAGCTACTCTATATCAAAACAAGTGACACCTCGAGTATTATCATTGTCTCACTCTATGTAAATGACATTATATATACTTTGGAAGTTGTCTAAAATGCTTGAAGAGTTTAAACAGATATGATGCAACACTATGAATGACAGACTTGGGTATGTTGCACCATTTTCTTGGCATGGGAGTGGAACAAACTGATAAGCATATTTTCATTCATCAAAAAAATATGCCTTGAAAATTCTTGAGAAGTTTGGAATGAAGACTGCAAGTCAGTGGCAATTCCATTAGTGGTAAATGATAAATTGTGTAGAGAAGATGGAAGTGAGATGAAAATGAATTGCATGATTGTAGGAGTCTCTATCTGCCACAAGACCAGATGTCATGTTTGCATCTAGCTTGCTTGCTAGGTTTATGCACAATCCTCAAAGAAACACATGGAACTGCTAAAAGGGTGAGATACATACAAGGCACATTAGATTTTGGAATTGAGTTTGCAAAGAACTCTAATTGGGTATTGTGAAGTGTTGGAATCCCACATCGGTGGGGTGAAAGAAAACAAATGGGTTTAAATAGAATTACCACACTCTAACTAATACCGAGGCCTTTTTGTGATAAACCCCACACCGGATTAGGCGGGTGGTAAAGTGGGAACGATATCGGTGTTGTTAGAGTGGGACCCAATGGAGAAATCAAATTTCTCAGTGAGTGTTAACTATGCAGATTGATTTTCTAGAGAGAAAATTCAGCAAGAATTAGCTGTTGCTGATTTTTACTCTTGCCATCAAGAACTCGAGGGGTTGTTTGGCACGGCGGACTGTCATAGAATGGACTAAATCCTGAGACTGTCTCGGATTAGCTTAAGCTGGATTAAGTACTTACCTACGTTTGGTTGTCTCCAATGCTTAATTTTGTGATCAATTACTAATTTTAGGACATTAAATTTTGGAAATATTTCAAAGAGACATTGATATATATATATAGTAGTCAATAGCCCTTTGTATTATTATAGCTACCTTTTCAGCAAACAAATAGCTGCATGATGTTTGGGAAGTTATACTCTTGTTTTATGGGTGAAAAAAAAGAGAGGAAATTCATGACTTCTTTTCCTCCCTCATCAATCACTTATATGCATGACTTCACAATTGACGATTGCTGCCCAAAGTTGAACTTTTTATAAACATTCATTAAGGACCTTTTTAATTTTATAAACGATCATTAAGTTGCTATTCTACGTACCTCTTCATCAAACAAATGTGGACATAGGATCAAAACTCCATACATCCTATCGTGGCCATCACAAGTCGGTGGTCTAATGCCCCTTGCCTTTGGCAAATATGGTGGATGACCTTATGTGGGCACTTCTGATGGTATAATTCTCAAATATGAAGGAAAATAACCTAATGCTAGTTTTGTAGATTTTGGACAAGACTATCAAATCTAGTTAGTGTATTGATCAATTTTATCATCATTAGTTGTCTTTGTTTACTAGTTAGTGATAGTTGAAGTTGTCTTGGTTTAAACTGGTCATTTCTTTCTAGTTTGCCCTTGTTTTACTGATCCTGATCCTTTTTTTGTTTTTTTAATGGTAGACTATTTACCAATACCAATAAAATCTAATTGATAGCTTTTAACATTTACCAATACTGGTACTCAAAAATAGGCTTCGACTTGCCCAATAATATGAAAAGGCTCAAAACTAGGCCCTATAACGTGAAACAAATCTAAAAGTCAGCCCAATAACATGAAACAAGCCTATAAGTAAGCCCAATAATTCAAACACATGCCCCGAAGTTGGCCTACAAATGTCAAAACGGGCCCAGCTGTGGACCCAAAAACATGAAAATGGCTCTCTAAAATGAGCCCCGGTAGTCAGCCCAATAACATGGAAAATAGGTCCGACATTTGGTTTACCATTAAATTTGTATTAAATTAATTCAATGCCATACGACCATTGTGTATCTATCTACTTAGTAATATCAAGTTGTCATGGTATTCGAACCTAAGACTAATGATCTACAAATCAAGGCTCTTTTCTATTTAGTGGACTTTGTATCGATAGATTGGGACAATAAAATGTCAGGATATACACACCAATAAAATTCACATGTGCAGATCATACATAGAGTGCCCCAGCAACTTCTTCAACTTGAGTGATGGATGAATTGCCGTATTGATCCAAAAGAATAATCTCATCAAGCACAGAGCCATCTGAGTCGATGAGAAGTGCATTTGGCACAATGAGCTTGCCCCTGTGATTTATCAGTCTTGTTTCACGGTTCACCGCCACCTAAAAATCTCCCGATACGCTCCGTTTTATGTTGACCAGATGGTGATCAAAGTCGAGAATAATTTCTGATGCGTTAGCCTTTGGCCCAGTGAGCCAAAACTTTTGGATCCTTTTGCCTGCGTGTTCAGAAACCAGGACAAACTAGCCATTCATACTAACTGCAGTCCCAAATGCCAAAGAAAGCCCTCTTAACAAGACTCACTTCTTTTGTATCAAGATCGAACATCATCAACCTTCCCTTTGCATCGTGCCGAGCATTTGCCTCATGGATTTCTCTACAATGCAAGATGCATACAACACTTAGTTTGACATAACAAGGCCGTACAAATTTATTTTCAGTCTTATTATAGGAATTCTTTCCTATTGTAACTCTTATAGGGCTTTGTCCATCCTTATACATGTTTTAGAATATTGATGTGTACCTTTGCTCATAGACAGAACTGGCTTCTATGAAATAAACTCTGCCGGTTATGGAGTCGACATCCAAACCGATGAGGAATCGGAATGGCATTCCCTCTGCACTAGTGGCAAGTTTGGTTGCCAAGCTTCTAGGCCATCTTTTGTCTCCGTTACATCACACAGCTAAGAGTCCATAGTAAGCATCAGCAATGTAGAGCACGTGAATGATATTCTCCGTTCTTTTCTTTTTTGGTTCAACATGATTTTATGTTTATATTTTTGTGTTGGAATATTAATATTGTTTAGCATGAACCGGTTTCATAATACGTGTATGTCAGGCGAGAAAGAGAAGAAAAGGAGGCTGGGTCAAAAGCGAAAAATCGAAACATCTTTTATATTAGGGGTAGTTTTGATTTTTCATGTGTCAGCTTTCAAAGTTGTTTTACATTCGGGCCTGTAAAGTCCAACAAATGCGCCCATTCAAAAGGTCTTACGCTCTCCGCTTCGACTTACCACGTCTTCCTCTTAAACAGTAGCTTGTATTCAAAAACAATTCAATATAAAATAGTTCAGCAAAAAGTCCAAATGAAGAGTACTAAAATGACATTCATATCCCCCTTCGATGTTTGCTGGTTCCACAATTTGTATTCCGTAGATACAATGGTTCTATCTCTTTTACAGCAATTAGTCAGCCATGACTGCAACCAAGTACTGGGCGAAGCGAACAAATTTACCTGCAATTTTAAGGCAAAAATAAGGAAACGGGCAGCACTAAAGCTGATAATAACTAGATGTTTTTCTTGTGTGTGCATGCGTGGAAGAAAGGGAGAGAGCAAATATCTTGAATTAGTTGGAGTAATGGGAGGGAAACAGAATAGCCTTGGATACGAATCTTACATTTGTTGTTAGAATAGGCACTACAACAAACTCTCAACGTCAAGTTCTACAAACGAGCACGGATCAGGAATGTCAAAGTTGTTTAACACCTGAAAATACATGAAAATAGACAATTAAGGTAATTATGATATAATATGCTCCCTACGTTTCATTAAATAAAGAAATCCAACCAGAGAAGAATGAAAACTGTGCCAATATAAATTGACTAGTGTGCATATTTTGGATTATATCTTTCTGCGGTCCAGTTTTCCTAAGCCTAGAAGAGCCTTTGATGGAGAGGAACTTTCTATGGAGCTTAACAATAGTTTTCACCTGATTTTTATACTCGTGGATGAGGAAGGATTTCAAGATTGGGATTTCGAGAAATTAGATTGCATGAAAAACAGTCAGGTACATTTTTTCACTTGTGAATGGTAATGCAATGGCAAAATTTATAGGGCAGCATTTAATCTGTAGCTATAATCTTAGCACAAAATCAAGTGATGATACATACCTCAGGGTGCACAATGCCAAAAGTTCCAATGTGCTTCCCTTTATAGATGATGCTTGCTTGCCTACCCGGAAGAAACTCGGGTTCCTTCAGTAAATGTAAACAGAGAGTGAATGATTCATACAAACCTCCAAAGATATAGCAAAAGAAAAATGCAAATGAAAGAATATACTCACATCCGAAGGTTGTATGAAGTACCCAGTATGGTCACCAATAGGAACAAAAGCAGCACCAATCGCTTCCATAACTCTGTCCACCAAGCCATGAATCAACTGCATATCGGAAAACCAAGTAATAGGCAATTATTTATCTTTGTTTAACATAGAGCTATCCAACATCCCAGTTTAGTAAATTATGAAAAAATACATATCTTTATACCATTTAAGCAAAAAAATTCATCAAAATTGTCACTAGGTTCTGAAATAGGTGACCAAACTGTGTATACCAGGTTTTGTATCGTACCTCGAACCCAGAGCTAGCACCACAGAAAAGAGCTGCTAGTTGGCGTTGATTTCTCGCACCAACATCTTTCCTCTCATCCAATAGTGCTATATCACCCACTTCGAAAATCTTCAACAATGTAAAGTAAGAAGAAATTTAAAAGTAAGCTTATAACATAAAGAAAATATCAAATAAGAAATAACATTTTCAAGCATTCCAAAAGATGTCAAACTTAACAAACAAGATTATAAACTATCTGTTTGAGGTGGAGCGAGAGAGCGAGAGACTTGAATAATTTTAGTCAATGTAAAGTGAATACATATTCATCCTTGCTAAAATTCCTTTTCAATTTATTAGAGGAAAAATGTGGCAAACCCAAATGTGAAGAAATCATGCATAAGCAAGATAAAATTGTAACATATACCTTTATGGGTTTTGGATGATCTTTGTTGTGACCAACAGTTTTCAATACGCCAGGCATCAAACTGGTTCGGACAAGTTCAAAATCAGACGATCGAGGATTTCCAACAACCACTGCCTTCGATTTATCATCTTTACGATTTAACATGGCAAAATTTTCTCTCCACGACCCCAATATAAACGTCAACACCTCTGTAAACCCAGTCATTGCAATCTAACACAAAAGTTTGAGACAACATAAAAGAAGTCAGAATAAACCACACTTCATTAAGTAAACTATGGAAGGGTAAAACTTAAAACTGTTATTTATCAACTAAAAAGTTATGTTCACCTCTAATTTGATATGGTCAGTGAGCTCATTCAAGGCTAGTGGTTTCAAAGATGCAGGACTTCGCTTTGGGATATTATTATATCCATATGCAATTGCAACATCCTAAACAAGAAAGAAAACACATTATTATAGAAACATGACAAACGTTTTGATTTATAATCCAGCAAAATTGTTATGACTAAGTCTAAACCTCCATGACATCACAAGGATGAAGAATGTCGCTTCTGGTTGGAGGTACAAATACTGTGATATCGCCTGATATAGACTGCTCAGCACGCAATTGCATCCGATTCAACAAATCAGTAACCTACATGATAATAATAATAAAGAATATGAGAAAATGAAAAAATTGCAGTATTTCAACTAAATCTCCCATTCATGATAGTTCCTAGTTTAGATCAGAAATCTTTTAGTAAAACTTGTACAACAAAATATCAACCAACTCACATGCAATCAATAACAATACTAACCTTACAGCCTATCACTAAGCAAAATAATAACCTTATTCCAGACATCAGTAACCAATATTAAAGAATAAAGTAAGAGTAGTTAATATGCAGTTAACCTTATTCTTGACATACCTCTTCTGCTTCCAAAGAGACTCCAATTGTACCATTAACGTATGATAGGGAAACATCCATGTTGTAGATTGATAAATCAGGATAGACACATGACTTTCCATCTGAATATATGACTTCAACAGGTTCAATCTCAAACTTTCTTTCACAATATGCTGAAAATGCTGTCACCTAAAAGAATATAAGTTGATACCATCATCCACTGCTAAGTGAGAACCAAAAACTAGCAAATAAATGCATCATAAACTTCCAGCTTCTTACTATTGTGTTCAGAACAATCTTGGCCTTTGTCAAATCAGTAGCTGTACATTCTATGAAAACATTCTTTGTCTTCAAATTGATTGCTGAATGTGCACCATTAATAATGGGGGGTAAAGACAAAACAATTCTGCCAAAATAAACTTAATGTCACTCATCGAGACAAAGCCATAATATAGTAATAAATGAATGAAAAGAAAAAAATTATCATACCTGTTGTGATCATATAAAACAGGAAACACCGGCGAGTTCTCTATTATGTGCAAAAACTTCTTCAGTTTCAAATCTGACTGCCAGAATACAGTGGTAAAATATGGATCAAGATACTTTACTTTCCTAATGTCATTCAAGAGTCATAATTACTAGGTCATACAAAACTAAGGAGATTGTGAACAAGGATGTGCATGAAACAGCTATTATTGCAATGGTTTCTAAATTGCTGATTCTAGTTTGGTCTAGACTAACTATAACACTTCCCCAGAAAGCGGGAAAATAAAGAAAAAAGAAGGAAAGAAGAACAAAGATCAAAAAGCACCCAGTTAAGAACTCACTCTGTAAAATTCAATGAGCTCATCAGCTCTAAAGTTCTTCACCTAATATAGAAATCAAAACGACATGATATTAGTGCTAACAATAGCCATTAACAATTATCTTCAAACTATTAAAAAGAGATACATATATATATATATATATATATATATATTACAAAATCATAGTCATATAAACTACTAAACTGAGAATAGCGTAAAACTTATAAAATTACCTGTTTCAGAGGCACAAAATTTATACTTGAAGGTGACAAAGCCTGAACATGGAAAGAAAATGTACGTCAACAGTAGTATTGTCTTAGATATATGAAGTAGGATTTAGCAATCAACGAAAAAACATGAAAAATTATTTCATCGACATGCATGTTGTATCAGGGGATCTTTGCCAAAGACAGAAATTTCTGCTTTTCATTCCTAGAACTGAATGTTTCAGCAAAGGATCTATCACATGACCCCTTAAACAAAAAGGGAATGCAAAATACAAAACCATAGCAAAGGGAACATGTTACAAAAGCCCACCTCATATGTGAAAGGGGCTTGTAATGTATCCAAGTCATGAGTCCCAATGGCAACTAGGGTTCTTCGCCTATAAAATGAATATCAGATGTAAGCACTTCAACTGAATAACCACAGATATTTTGGGCTGAAAGACAAGCAGTAGCTCTTATCATAACTTCATGCATTCATTCTGATTTGTCTTGCTATTCTTACCCTTCTAGCACTTAAACAAACTATTCCCTTTTCTTTTTTCTTTTGTGTATTCTTACCTTTATCTACTTTAAATAACCATATAAATTACTTCAAATTTATTACATAGAAATATGACCACGCCACTCCAATACAACATAAAAAGACGAGAAAAAAAATTATCAAAAAAATATTTTAGAGCAACAAAATACAGATGAGGTGGGGGCAACTGGGAGCATGCCAAGCTAAATCGGGAATCAGTGCTATGAGCCAGAAAACATTACCGGCAGATATTTTGATGAAGCTTGTCTTGGAGATCAATAAAGCTGTTATAACTTCCTTCAGTGAAGGTTACGCCTCTTAAAACAGCACAGACAACATGAGGGCGAATTGAAGATGTCTGCAAGTGGAAAAGGGGTCTATATGAACTAAACAGTATCACCAGAAAATAAAAAACATCAACCCTTTTCATATCATATAACTACCTCTGGTTTTACATGCATTTTAATCATTGACTCCTTACTAACGTTCGCCAACTTATATGTAGGAATCTCCTCTTCCCTACTGAAAACACGGAGGGCTTGAGCAAGCCCTTCAAGGCAAAGTAAATCATATCTGCATATAAATCGAATAACAAAGTTGTTCAATTCATTTTATATTATGTGAAAATCATACAACAATTATTCTCATTCCTATAGTTACTCCTTGATACTCTGAACACAGCCTACCCACTTAGGCAGACGAGCAGTGTGAGATTAAAATATTTGGCCTCAAGGGTTATGTTAACATTAAAATTAGAAACCAACCCATGAAATGAAGTAGGATAAAACATTAAGTTCCAAAACATGCAATTAAGACAATTCTCAGTGCTAGTCAATTATAAGAAAAGAAAAAAAAGGTACCTATTCGCGGGAACTTCGATCTTGTAAATAACTTCTTCATCTTCCTCAACTTCAGCGTCCAAATGCTTTTCTTTTCTAATAATTGCTTTCTCAGTTGTCTACAAACACACATTAACCATTAGAAGTTTTGGCATCAGAGAAATACAAAAATAAAATGAAACATGTGGAGAATGAAAATAAATGCTTACGACGTCGTCCAGCTCGATGCCGAAGCAGAAGCATACTTCTTCAAACTCTTCCTGAGCTGTCAGATTCAATTCAAAAACACAAACGAAAGTGAATTCCTTATTGATGATATAAGTACATCGATGAGATGAAGAGTTATAAATGGAACACTGAGAGCTCACTGTAAGTTCTTCCTAGTGCTGCATACAGACGATCCCGTCCCACGCTGACGGTAGGCATGGCGGACTTTGACTACTCTCTCCGATAGCGCACGCAGAGACTGCCACCACAAGAGAGAAGCAAAACCCTACGCTCTGTTTGAACATCGGAGGGTTATTTGTTTTTTTAATTGGGCCGAAGGTTGGGTTTGGCCCAAATAATGTGTGCATTTATAAAGCCCATCTAAGGCCCACAATTCCTTAAACCCTGGTGATAAAATGAAAAAACCCTAATGTGCAGAAGGTAGGTTTGTGCGAGACTTGAGAGAGACAGAGAGAGTGAAAAATCCTGGTCTCCAGAAAGAAAGAAGAGGAAGAGAGAGATGGGAAGCGATAGCGAAGTAGAGAAGACGGCGCAAAAGGAGAGGGAGAGGAAGAAGATGCAGGCTCTTGCTCCCATAGCCAAACCCCTTGCCGGCAAGAAGCTCTGCAAGCGAACCCTCAAGCTTGTCCGCAGAGGTATATACGCCTACATACACATATACATATTATACGTGTATAAATATGTTATACATGTATGCATATGTGTGCAATCTGATGTTTTTTTTGGGTATCTTGTAGCTGCTGAGAACAAATGCTTGAAGAGAGGAGTGAAGGAGGTAGTCAAAAGCATAAGGCGAGGCCAAAAGGGGTCAGTTCTTCATCAAATTTCTTTTACTTTTGTAATTTGTGTTAGGCAATTCATTTGCTTGTCAAAAATACTGTATTGAACTGAAAGAACCCAACTTTGGTTATTGTAGATACTTTGTTTTTCCTTGTATTTCTTCCCTTGTTTTATATTGAGTAATATTAGTTCTGTTTAGTCATTGAGTCCCAGATTAGGTCAGTCTATCTGAAATTATGGGTAGAGTTAGAAGAAAACATCGATTTAGTGAGACATTACTTGATAATTTCATTGAAGGCTACGTTATGAGTGTTGTGGGGAGAGTTTTGAAGTAGATTCAAATAGTGAAAAAGGGCCTTCATTTGTCAGTCTCTGTTCTATGGATCTCGTGCAATCAATGTATGCATCTGATGTCTTAATCTGTTAGCTCTACTTCCTTACATTTCTTGGATCAGATGTGGCTGGATTTATTTGTATAATTTGTGCTGGAGTGCAGGTTATGTGTTATTGCTGGGAACATTTCTCCTATTGATGTGATCACTCATGTTCCAATCTTGTGTGAAGAGGCTGAAATTCCATATCTTTATGTGCCCTCAAAAGAAGTAAGCAGCTTATAATTCAATCTTTCTTTATAAAATTATTTCACATTATACGATATATTATTCAATGCGCGAGCTTTCGCACATGTTAGCTGCTTCATTGATCAAAGTATTCACTAATATTGGTTTGTCAATGTCTTCTTCAGGATCTTGCAAATGCAGGGGCCACCAAGAGGCCAACTTGCTGTCTTCTGGTGATGACCAAGCCTTCCAAGGGGGAATTAGGCCAAGAGGAACAAGATAAACTAAAGGCAGATTATGACCAGGTTGTAGGAGATGTTTCTGAACTTCAATCCTCCCTTTTCTGAAGGCTGGAAACATTTTACTTGCCTTTGTCCTGATTATCTTATTTGAGGTTATTTTCCTTTTTTTTAATCCCTCTGACTGATGGGCCTTGTACTTTGTTTTAGAAAAAATTAAAATGTGCTTGTTTGTGTAACTATTGAAGTGGAACGTTAGGCATAGTTGGTTTTCTTTATTGAACTTGAGACCCCTGTTCATCACAAGTTAGCTATGAGGTTCCAAAGGACTCTGTTCTCTCTCTCTCTCTCTCTCTCTCTCTCTCTCTCTCTCTCAGATTGCAATATGGCTTTCAGATTTGGTTGATCCATATGCAATTCATCATTTTCTATATTCTAGACTTATTTATATATTTTGACAAAAAAGAGCACTTATCTTGGAGCTATGGCTTGGATGAATTAACTCAATTTAGACCATGTGTGTTATGACCTGTGGATCAAAAGTGGGACGTACCAAATGAAACTAAAAATTGCCAGAACTTCCATTTGTAAGCGGAAATTATGTAAAATAAAACAGGTATGGAACTGGCTCATTTGGAACACTTCGACTTGTACTGCTGTGCTTTTGCAACTGTCATTTTCAACATGTATACGGTATACGAACTATTTACAACACGGCCAGACCACATTAGATTAACCCTAGAAATCTATTTGGAGCACAGGGGTTTATAATATAAACAAGGGTGTAGCAGATTTTATGCTGAAAGCCAGCTGCTTGGCATGAAATTATTTTGGGGAAGTCAGACTCCTGAAGAAGAAGAAACCTAACCCACCAATTGCCAAAGTAAGAATAACTGGGACAATTGAGTCAACATCAGTCACTCTTCCACTACTATCTGCTCTTCCTTGGCGAAGCCTTTCTCCTGAATATTCTCGCAGAAGATTGCTCAAATTGTCTATTTGGTGCATGATCTGGCGTTGGCTTCGTGTGATTGCTAGCATCTGTTGAGTTACTCCAAATAACCAAATAAGCATATCAGAAGGGAACAGAAAAGAATAAATCAATCTGTCACCACAAGTTTAGTTTTTCACAAAATCCCACCTCTTCCATCAGTGGAGACTCCTTGACCAATTGTGATGACGACGAAGAATGGGGCAGTAGAGATCCTGCCAATGAGCCATTACTTAAGCCAGTTACAAAATGAGAAGTGGGTCCAGATCCAGTGCAGGCTTCAGCCTGCAAAGCCAAATTCTGCTGGCTAGCTGAAACTTTTCTGACTGAGAACTTGGAGTTGAGTTCTTCAACACGAGACGTAAACTCATCCATCCTCTCATTCAGTGTAGAAATTTGTTCTGAAAGTTGAGTTATAACCCCCTGAAATAATACAAGACAATTATTGGTAAGCAAACCAATGCAGGATGTTGAGTTTTTGCACAGCAAGACCAAGGAATAGTTAACTCACCTGGTTTGAAAGTGCTTGAGGTGATTCCAGGGCTCTTCCATCAAACCTTCTACTGTTAACAGCAAGTCTTGTTAGCTTGGACATTGTCTTGTCCCTTTGATTTGAGAAAGAGTGTGATGCACCGCTGCCCAGTGAAAATATGATGTTAAAAGAACCAATCAGTACATACAAGCATGATCAGCTGGATGAAAGTTTATTGGTTATGACAAACTAAACAAAATGGTTGATGATATTTGGTCACTTTTTACGGTTTTAAGATCATTTTCTCTTCTAATTGTAATACCCTTTCAAGTCCAAGAAAATAGCTGAAAATGAGTAGTACCGGTTGAGATACTTGGTTCTCCTGTCTGCTGAGGCTCGAGAAAGGGCTTCCTTTGGGCTTGAAACAAAATCATCATCTATGCTGAGCTTTGTCTTCAAATCATCTGGCAAGGCCTGTAGATTGATCGCATCAGGACCATGCAAAAACAGGACAACCCATGATCAATTGAGGAATCCATACCATGACATCATTTACAAGTTTCTCCAGCTGAATTTGTTCAATGTAAGTACGAGGAACATATGAACCGTCCAGATCGAGCTGCTCTGCGACATATTTAACATATAACCGATCCTTTCCTTGCACCTTCATACCAGTCCAGCAAGTCAGTGTTAAGAAATTCAGTATTGAATAGCATTTTCAAATGACATGAGTCAAAGGAAATGTTCACCTAAAAGAACTACAGTTAATCTACATTGATATTTCAAAACCAGTGAACTAGCCTAAAACCCAAATGTACAAATGTTACGAAAATTACAATTTGAGATCTTTACCAAAAAAATACAGCAAAAAGGAAAATACAATGAAAAATACATCTGAGATTCATTTAGGGATAAAAATATAGTCAACACACTGTTAGAAAAAAGAAAAATGTATCACAAATTCCAAAACAATCTGAAAAAGCAAATGCATAAAATGGCATGATACCTGAACATATTGGCGATTAATTTGCTCCAACCAATCAGTTTTCACGCAAATCTTATCATCACAGAAGATATGGCTGCTTCTTTTCAAGATGGATGCAATTGTATACCCCAAGGCCATGAGACCTCCAAGAAGGCGCACACTAACTTCAAAAGTTATTCGAGGTGATATTATGAAGGGACTATCCGTAACCCATTCCTGAGAGAGAGAGAGAGACAGAGACAGAGACAGAGAGATAGAGACAGAGAGAGACAGAGAGACAGAGAGACAGAGATAAACTAGTCAGAGATCCTTCTCTGGGACAAGCTATGATATTTAGACATAATGATCTGCCACCAAGCACATAATAGCAGAACCCTGTACAAAATCATATAGAAATTTTCACCTGCACCCACATGTAATTAAAATACAACCATGTATGCTGGATATGACTTTCCAGACATGTAAGAATGTGCTCCCCGTCAAACTTCCCAAGTCACAATCATCAACTCTTCGCCTTAAAATGTCCATTATCCAAATGATGAGCAAGCATATCTCTAAATGGAATCAGAAATTCATTTCACTAAGTAAAATAGCAAGGTGCATGTTTGAAATGGAAAGACGCATTTAAACTGTTACTTTGATGGACTAAGGAATAATGGGTAGACCTCAAGACATCTAGAGCTCCAAACTACCCAAAATTTTCAACTCCTTAAGTATATAAAATCTTAGGGCAAGAAATAAAAAAAACTAAAATCAGTTCCATAGAGAAGAAATAAATAAAGGAAGAAAGTAGCTTTGGGTGAAGAAATATATATGTTCCCAAAAAGAGGACTAGCATGTACTCCAGCTTTCTCTTTTTAGGTCTATACCAGTTAGCCATACAACAACAGTGGCTGAGAAAGAAGAAGAGTCAAACACAAAGGGCAGGAAATTGGATAGTGATGATAATGACTATAACGAGGACAACAGGATCACACTAATGAAGAAAATGAGGTGTGGATGTCTCTCATATCTAAGCAAATCCTGAAAATAAACCTTTGTTGATTCCTTTCTTTACTATGGCCAATGATGAAAACACCTCTGATATACATATAGGCAAGGACACTGGTAAGAACAACTCAAATGCATATATAAGCTTGAAGAATATTTAGTTTACAGATTTCAAACCTCAAACATGAGATTGTATTTGCCATCTCTGTTCCTCATCCTTAGATATGATTGACATGCTTCAGGATCTTCTCCTGGTGGTAAAAGATATATGTCATAAGTTTCTTCTCTGGTTTCTTTGTGATCATCAGAAAGAACAGCTTTGATCTGACCCACTGTCACTGCCTTAATTGACTGCAATAAGAAACAACAGCCCAGTGAAACAGTCAGAAAAAAAACAATTATGGATGACCTGAAACACAAACTGGGGAAAAAGAAAGACCAAAGCAAGGAAATTTAGTAGCCAACCTTTAAAATATATGTAGGGTTTTGAAAACCAGTGAAGGGATTGAACTTATTGGTGATTTTTATATGTGCTGTCTGGAGATCTGGCTCAATAAAGGCCTTGTACATAGGATACACCTGTCTCAAAATTCTGGATGAGAACCACCATAAATCTTTTGTATGCCCAATAATTACATGTTACAAAGGCTGCTCTGCAAAAGTTCCAAAGGCAAAAAAAAATTCTAACACAGGATAAAGGGTTAACCGTTTCAGAAATTTGATGGATAATTTCTGCAGGCTCTTGGCCGGCACGTTGAATGTCCCGTAACACCCGTTTGACAAGGTCAAAGTGAACTCCACCAGTTATAGACACACGGAGATCTAACAAAGGCCGCAATCTCTCACTTAAGGCATATATACCCTCAATGAGCACAATACGGGAGCTAGGGACCTCTACCATCCTGTTAGAAGCACCAAAATGACCATGAGTATACAACAGAATTAGAACACTATAAAAGCTATTATGTTATTTAAAAGGTATACCAAAGAAGGCCAGACATAATGAGCCTCCTTTAGTAATTACATTAAATCATCCCATCAAGAATCACAGAAACCAGTCAACACCAGAATTTTGGGCCTTTTTTTTTTCTCAATTCAAATGGAATTAGGATTGATCGCAAGTTAATGTGGCAAAGGATTTTCCACATGATGCAGAGATGCACTACCTGTAACCTATGCGAGAGCTAGACTTGAAATCATATACTGGAACTTCAACAGGATTGCCTGCTTTTAAACCATGTATGTTTTCAAGCATTGTGTCATAATCTGTCAGGCGTGGATCTGTTTCAAGACATTACAACAATTAGAGTTCAACCGTGAGTGCTCTGATGTATAATCACTTATTGCAATGATTGAACAATAGATCCAGAGACGCCAGTGGAGGAAGACAACAGAAGTACATTTTCAGGAAAACTATAAACAAGGAAGTGAACAATCTTGGAAAAGGTAATGAACATAATGACTAAAAAAGAAAAAAAAATCACTGAAAAGATGTGAAATTAATAACATGTGAACTTAACAGTGGATCCAATCCAAGTGGGAGTGGTTACCTATTAGCATACTCTAGCAAAAAGGGGCTGCATGCTTATACAACTCGAAACAAAGGGATGCTTTATGTACTCAGACCTCCTAAATTCATTTATATCTATGACAATGGACTCAAAAGAGTGAAGATATTCTAATTGGGATATGGGAAAGACAAAAGTTTCAAAATAGGCTTCAATTAACTCACCTCCGGGAATAAATTCAATAGGGACATTTTTATATTTTTGAACACCCCCACACTATGCTTAGCACAGCATGCTGGTATTCCACATCTGGCACTCCATGCACCCGCTAAAATTGGAATTTCACTAGGACTCTGGAAAACCTATACATTTATCTTCAATTTCTCCCAAGTCTCTTTATACCATGGTCTCCGCCAAACCTCCATACTTAGATGGGATTCCCTAAGAGTGAATGGTAACTCTTACCCTAAATTCTTAAGCATGTACTATGCCATAATATGCCAATGGTATCACTCCAAGGTATTTGAGAAAAAAGTAACAATAATCACAGAACAAAGAAAGAAGCTGAAGGCTGAATGCAAAAGGCAAACACTCTAGCATCATTGTAGTTAGAGGAAAATGAGATCCTTTACCGTCAAAGTTGCCATCAATGATACGACTAGCATCATTGTAGTTGTCCATTGAAATAACAGCAATGCTGGGCATAAAGTTGAGTACTTTCTCCGTGAAAACAGTCTTACCAGCTCCAGAGGGACCTGCTACTCCAACCAGTATTATCCCATCATTCTTTTGAGCCAACAGCTGGCATGCCCGGATAACTATAAAGAAACCTTTTTCAAATGACAGTATATCTTGAATTGGGACAATCTCATATCGATCACAGTCCTTTCTTTTAACAAGTTGGACCTGATCTCGCAAAAGACCAGAGCGCGGCCTCGGTGATTCAGCACCAGAAGTTGTATCTTGAGCCATTTAGAGCTTAAAAATCTATATTATTCCCTATTAGCTGCATAAACAAATAGCAATGGCAACACTTCAATTGTGCTTATGTAAAGAAGAATCAAACAGGAAAGAAATTGCAGAACTTTGAACTCTGTAATTCTTTATAATGCTAAGAGGCAAATGTCCATTCTTTATACCGTTAAGTTAATAATTCACGACTCATTGATATTTACAAATTAACATTGATTCAAGAACTCCTTCCCAACCGCCAAAAGTAAAGAAATATAAAAAGGAAGTGAAAATTTAAGGACCAACAAGTACCACTCCGACAATAGTATATGAAATCATCAGGAAACAGTGACCCAGAAATTTAAATCACATCAAAGTTGAAGAATGCATGAAAAATTTGTTAGATTGATTGGTTCAGACAGAGTGACCACACCTTTTTCAAGACAGAAATGGAAATCACAGCTGCAACTCTTTCTCTGAATTCTTGGAGTTTCTTGGAGACATATTGGCTGGTAGCGGATTCTGGGAAATTTTGTCGCTTTCTATGTAATTCTTGTTATCTTGTGTGTAAGGTCGAAGAAACGAGATGACACTTGGTTAAGTCTGAGAGATACGCGCGAGAAAATATCAGATGCAAAAATTTATGGCATAAAACTGGCTGTAGCTGTGTAATATATATTTCTTTTCTTTTCTTCTGACAATACCGAGAGGAATTTATAGTCTTGGATTTGTTTAAAGATGGAACTTTGTACTGCCCTGAAGGGGCCACCGTTGATTTGGACTCAACTAATACAAGTTGGAATAACTTCTCCTTTTTTCACAAATCTGGAATTTTCCTTTCTTTTTCTTGGCTAAAAAGTATGTGGCAGATGGTATAACAGCTTTAGATGCGGAAACCATTTGGTCGAAAGCTCTAGTTTCCTCTTTAAGGAAGGTAGGGGAAGAGGCAAACCTCATTTGCCTTGCCACATCAATATTTTTATAGCTTTAAGGAGAAGAGATAAATGGATGGACAAAATACACCTATTCTTTCCAACATGGTAATATTACATACTTCAAAGTGAAATGATATATTGAACCCACTTGCTTTTTATAATAAAATATTCATCTCCACTCTCGTATCTACTTTCTATAAAATATAATTGTAATTGTAAAAAAATAAAAGATACAAGTAAATAATAATGATTTGTGCACTTGTATTGTCTAATCTCTTAGAGTGATTAACTTTTTTCATGAGACAAATAGGTAGGCAACTTCCTTAGAGAGGCTCTTAGTTAAGCCAATGATACACCTTAAAATCACCAATTCATCGACGAAACAATATAGAAGTTTGTGTGTTATCATCGATCATTTGATTAACGTCTCACATAAGGCAAGTTCCTTTTTGGAAAAAAATTTAAAGGTATAGACGACATTATGGCCATTTGCCGATCACATTAAAAAGGTTTCATCTTTTAATGACAATGGTGTAAATAAATTTTGTTCATAGTGAAACATGTCGTATGTCTTTTACTTGGTAAATAGCCTTATCTTATATGTCTCGAGAACTGAAAAATTGTCTTTTAACCTTGGGCTTCATAACTACAAGTATGCTCCTGTCTCCCTCTCAAGCATGTTGCTGGATGATGATCTAGGAAGAGCCCAAAGTAGGCTTCGCCTTATTAGTTTTTTCTTTTTCTTTTTCGGCCTGCCTTGTAACCCCCAAAAAAAAATTTAACAAGAAATTCACATGGATTTATTTAGCCTTTTTTAGCTAGAGCCTGGACCAGTGCAGATCAAACAGTGGCTCACCTAGCGTATATAAGTTGCGTAGAAAACCCAATTTGGTCATGGACATGGCAGCCTTGGAGTTGGGTGTCTCCACTCTCATCATGCTTTGTTCTTTGCTATAAACAGAAAACAGAATAGCAGACTGAGACACCATTTCAAGTTTTCCTTTTAATATTGTTTCTAATTTTATAGAATTATTATTTTTTTCTTGTTTGATACATAGCGTGAAGATTGAATTAACATTGATAATATAATTTTTTTTTTTCCTGTTTAATCTTTATACAAAAATTACGGTATCAACAGTAATTTCATGTGTGTGGGGCCTCTTACAGATTATAAAGAATCAAATGTTCGAACTCACAATACATACGAAAAATATATCACATGTGTCAAGAATTATATTGTTTATTGGTTACAATCATAATTGTCCTCGATAAAGGGATAGACAAATACATTTTAAGCAATAAAATTTGTAAGAGATAGACAAAGAGTAGCGATTTAGCAAATATCTTTAAAACTATTTCCCCCATTAAATCCAATAGAAGGAAAAAAAATCAAAATTTCACAAACTAAAAAAAAACCTTAGGTCCCTTCATGCATTCATATCACACATGAAAAAATATTTTATGTAAAAATATTGACTAAGTATGAAAAATGGTTTTTCGAAATAATCATTTTCTCAAGATAATTTTTTGCTGCTTTTATTCCTTACACATCAAATAAGAAAACTTGATTTTATGGGATTTTAGTATAAAGTATATATTGACTTAATGAGTCATCATTTTTAGCATAAATCGTATTTTGCACTAAAACCAATTTTTCATATTTTGATTTAGTGGGAATTTGATTTCTCTAATATTTTTATTTGAATCCAAATAGGGGGTACTTTCTTATTTACATTGTAAACTTAAGTAAATGAAGTAATATAAAAATAAATGAAAATAAAAGGACAAAGACATTTACTTAAATGGTGAAAATGGAAATAAGGTAATATGTACACCAACCAAATGGGCAATTTGAAGACCTCATTGTGTCTTAATAGATTCGCCACAACACATGTGAATACATATTATACAAAACATAAAATATTTAAAATAATATACATATAAAAATACATAACAGTATATTACTTTTAAAATATATAAAAACTTGAGTGGGCCGGGACCACACTGGTCACAGTGTGACTTCGCACCTGGGTATCAATGATGCGATAAGTTGGAGCCCTGACAAACGCAGCCAACATACTTTATATATATGAAGAGTTTTAGCTCCCTCTTGTTTCTGTGTACCAACTGTTGAGGCAGTGTTCAGAGGGTCTCAATTCATCTTCGACCAAACAAAATCTACCAAAGCTAGTTCTAACTTTCAAGTCTTAGTTCTTTCTTGTCAAAGAGAGAAAGAGGGCAGGCTAGCTATGAATATGGAAGGCACGCCGGCTCTCCATGGATACTACATGCCTGCAGAGTGGGAACCCCATTCACAGTGTTGGATTGGATGGCCTGTAAGTAATCCTTCTCTTTGATTTATCTCACGTCACGTGCCTTACTGGGTTTCAACATTTTTCATGTTTATGGGGAAGAATTCTGTTGTTCAGGCTGACGGGTCTTTGAGAATCTTGTGTTTTCAAATACCTTTTCTTTTTGTTATTGCTAAGTTTCATGTGGAGCCCTGCCAATTCGATTGATATGTCCTCTTGTTATTGCTAAGTTGATGCATTTGTGAAATTATGAGTTACAAGTTATTTGGAACAGTCAGGTTTTTAGTACAGATTTTGCCTGCTTTGACATCATATCAGATAACTGATGCCTGAAAGCTATTAGAGCATATTGAGATATGTTTCTGCATTTTCTATGTAATTCTAAATTCTGCATCTTTCTGCAATTTAAAGTATTATACGTGCATCTAGTGATCTATGCTGTATATCAGGTGTCCTTACAATTTTATGCTAGTTTCTCTTATATTGGTGTCACTCTCATTATTTATGTAGTAGATCGATTAATTTTATTTCTATCTTTTCTAGTCATCTCTTATCATCAATCTTAACATTCTCATTTCCTTGATGCATTGATCTTACTTTTGTTTTAATCCCAACATTCAATCTTAGTTGAGTCTATTTTGACAATAAATCTTCATTTTGAGTTATAGGAACGCCCAGATAACTGGAGAGACAATGCAGTGCCTGCTCAACAGGTGTTTGCCAAGGTCGCATCTGCAATCTCAAAGTTTGAGCATGTGACTGTCTGCGCAAGTGCCGCTCAGGTTGGTATAATTTGTAAGAGATGAAAGTCTTTAGTATCTCTATTAGTCTTTTATATTATTCTCATATGAGATTTGATTTCGAATGTTTGCACTCAGTGGGCAAATGCACGAAGTCAGCTACCAGAAAATATCAGGGTTATCGAGATGAGCTTGAATGATTCTTGGTTCCGTGATACAGGGCCAACAGTGAGCTTCTTCCTTTGACTCATCTTAGAAATTCTGATCAGATATTCATTAGTAGGATACTAAGATTTTTATGTTAACCTTTAAAGCTGTTTTCTTTTCTTCTTACAGTGTTAATATTTGTCTTCTGTTTAGTTTGTCATAGGAATAAGTGCATCCTCTTCTTCTACCCCAGAGCCAAAGGTTGCTGGTATTGATTGGAACTTTAACAGTTGGGGAGGTAGGGTTTATAGTTATTCAAAGCTGGTGCCTTTTATGAAATGGTACTGTTTTCTATGGATGCCATTGTATAATCCATCTTTCACGCAATGGAACACTAGAATCTTTTTTTTGAACAATACAAAATACTGTTAGAAACTTTGATGCTTTAAGAGTATAATTTCATGATTTAAATGTTTACTCATCAGTGCATTTTACATGGACCCATTCTTGGAATTGATAGGCATTGATGATGGTTGTTACCGAGACTGGAGTCATGACCTTCTTGTGGCACAGAAGGTTAGAGTAACTGAATAGATCGTAGTTTGATTATACATGATCTGCAGCTTTGCTTTTTTGAAACGCTGCTTAATGGTTTTCCTAACACTCATAATCTGCAGATCCTGGCAGTTGAGAAGCTTCCAAGGTTTCCACACTCAATGATTCTCGAAGGTGGAAGCATCCATGTAGATGGAGAAGGTAACAAAATTTTAGACTTATCATTTAGCATTAGGAAAGTTCTTACCTCTTTCTTTGAAGCAAATATTAAGTTAGAATTTGCTTTCACCGGCAACAGAATTCCTTCTGGATGCCAAACCAGTTCATGCCTTAAAATTGTTTTAAATCATAAACATATGTGATACTCTGGTCGTGGTAGTGATCCGTTTTTTCTTGAATTATGTGCCAAAACCTGTGCTTTTGATACTATAGACTTTACCTTGTATCTCTTTCTTTTTCATGTTTCTTTCCTTTACAAAATGAATTGGCGATGCCTGGTTATGATGTATTGGAAGTTGCACTACCGTGTGCCCCATCTTGTGCAAGTTCAGAACCTTGCATATTTTTTCTTTTCAGCACAAAAATTACCATTAAAAAACTCATTCCCTCTGCCAGTATAGTAGTTATCTTTATGATTTAACCAGAACTTACTTTCTTCCTACAGGGACTTGCCTCACCACCAAGGAGTGCCTCTTAAATAAAAACAGGAACCCAGATTTGACCAAGGAGCAAATAGAGGATCAACTTAAGGCATACCTTGGAGTGAGGAAAGTTATTTGGTTGCCTCGTGGATTATATGGTAAGATGTCTGCTTGGTTACTAACTCACTATCTTACATGATACTAGTTTAATTTTCCTTCACAATGAGATGCTCTGTGCTCTTTTTTTCCCTTGCGATGATTTACATTACGTGGTCTGGCTGCATGTGCATATAATCGATAAAGCTCAGGTATTTTAATTAAAACCTAAACTACCTACAAAAATGCTTGACAGGAGACGATGACACTAATGGTCACATCGACAATATGTGCTGTTTTGTGAAGCCTGGTGTGGTTTTGTTGTCCTGGATTGATGATGAAAAGGATCCTCAGTATGAAAGAGCTGTGGAAGCCTTTTCTGTTCTATCTAATACTACTGATGCCAATGGTAGGAAATTAGAAATAATTAAACTTCATGTACCTGGGCCACTGTACATGACAGATAAAGAGGCTACTGGAATTTTTCAGGTACTACAAACTAGGGTTCAACTTTCATGAAGTATCAACTAACTCTCTCAAATGTCCTGGACTTTTTTTTTCTTTTACATGCCACTGCTGTCCATATTTATCTAGATGGCATATCCCAAATTAAAAATGCAAAACAGTCACAGGCCTTTTCCTTAATGCCCTTGTTTGTCCAGTTGACCTCTTCCTTCCAATGCTTGATAAAGTGTTTCATTCTTTTTGTTTAATTAATAGTTTTTGCCTCTATTTTTTTCTGGCACTCTATGTTTTCATCTTAGAAATCAGCACTTCCCAGAGAAACGCAGAAAGTTAAATGCATTCATTTTACCTTTTTCTGTCTTTACACATAATTGAGTAACCATATATTTCTCCTTGGACGTTGACAGTGGGGATTGATAAGAGTTTTAATTCCTTACTCCTCATTTCAATATATCATGCTATTGAAACTCAGCTCTACATAGACTAGTTACCCCTTTTATTTTGTAATATTTCAAACGAATTGAATTTCAAAATGTTATGGTGCATTGTTTTATTCCTGGTGTTCAATGTTTCTTCTATAGGAGGACTGTGAAGCTAAACCGAGACTTCCAGGCACGAGACTTGCTGCTTCATATGTAAATTTCTACATTGCCAATGGAGCAATCATTGCACCCCAATTTGGGGACCAGAAATGGGATGATGAGGCTGTTCGTGTCCTATCTCAAGCCTTTCCAAACCATGAAGTAAGCTTTTGCTTTTTCTCCAGCATCTTCATATATAATTACGTGCAGGTGGTGAATTTGAGAAGAATGGTTTGCTGTAGGTTAATATATAATTGTATACCAAGTTCAGTGGTCCAAAAATTTGAACTTATTGGAGCTGCAGATTATAAAGCCTCATCCTTTGAAAGTAAATATAATAGGATACAGAGCGGTCTCTTTTGAAATGCAATGGGAAACAAACAAGACTGGTTTCATATAATGTGCAGATTAAAAAGGATTCATTTTCTTCTATCTTTATTGAATGTTCATTTCTGCTATGTGTTTCTGTTGCTGAACAAGCCTGTTCTAATGTTGGTATGACTTGGGTTGTCTCAGGTGGTAAGAATTGAAGGTGCAAGGGAGATTGTTCTAGCGGGGGGAAATATACATTGCATCACTCAGCAACAACCACGCATTCCACACAGTATCGTCAACCACGATTGATTTCATACATACATCGTCAGTGCAGACAGAGCATTTGTGTGGGATTAAGCTAAAAGATGAATCACATAGCTTGATTTATCAGTTACATTTGTTTCAGGTCCATAAGATGGTGGGAGACAAGCTTAAGCTTCTCCAATTTGTACTATTATAGAATATTGATTGACACAAATACAGACGATGGCTTGTAAGCCTCCAGAACCAGATTATAGTTCTGACTATGTGAAGTTGCATAAGTGTACCAAATTATAGTTTGGCCAACTCAGGTTTCAGCGGCAGATCAGTTTTTCTTTTTTAACTGGATTTACCAATGATGACATCTTAGAAATGTTAGCAACATTTGTTTGGCTAGACAAGTTTTCTTGACCAAAAGAAAAAATGGCTGTGCAAATTTGAGAACATATATGTAGTCCAAATTTTAACTTTGAGTAGTGGGTTGACTAATTTGATCGTGCATCATGCATCTAGGGAGCCCACCCCCGACTCCTAAGTTTTAAATGCTGTGATACCAAACTCTCGACATACAACTGATGCAATTTCCCAAGAGAAACAGGATCTGGTGAAAAAAGGAAACAAATAAATACAATTGACTATTTTAACTAATGTAGAATGTTGTCAATGATGGACGAACATATTTGTGACTCAAAATTTTAATTTAAATATATTTTTTTTTAAGATGGCAACCCTAAATTGAACATTGTAAGCAAAATAAAAAGTAGCGAAGGTTGGTTTGGTTCCACATAACCGAACAAAATGGAGGGGAAGTGAGAGTGACTCATAGAAAAAAATACAGTACCAAAAAACATCCATGTGTTTGGCTGAGATTTGAGAGATCCAACACCAGAATAACTTGAAAGAAAGAAAAAGACAGATGGATGCCCAAACATAAAATAAAGATTCAAGGCCACGATCACACTCAAACTCTCATTACCTCATTGACGGATTGATATGAACTCAGGTTTTCGAACCTGATTTCGTTTCTCTCCTTTCTTGTTTATTTATTTGAGACGAGGAACAGCTGAACGAGTACCAGATGGGTTGTACATTCTCTGGTTTGAACGCTCTCTACGATGCCGTTAACGGGGGAGGTGACGTGTGGATCAATGAGACTCGGTTCAAGATCGTGAGGCAGCTCGGGGAAGGTGGGTTCGCCTATGTGTTTTTAGTCAAGGAGGTGGTCTCTGACTCCTCTGCCTCTGGTGGTGGTGGTGGTCTCGCTAAGAAATTCAAGGACCCCTCTCATGTATCAGGTGTGATTTATCTCTCCTTCACCTTGATTCAATTTCTGGGCTTTTGTTCATTTTCGTTACGCTTATGGGATTTTGGGATCTGGGTCGTTTGTATATGAGTCCTGTAATGGTTGTATTTGGTTTAGTATTTGTATGGAAGTGATCTGCTTTGAATTTTGTGATCTGGGTGCACTGATGCGAATTTGAAATGGTTAAAGTTTGAATCTTTGAGCCCAGGTATGGTTTTTTGCTTTGGGAATTAGTGATCTGGGTCTTTTGAGCATGAATTTGAAATGATTGTTTTTGGTTCTCTCAGCTGGGAAACAATAGTGATTTTGCCATTGAATTTCTAAATTGAGTTTAAATTGTGACTCATTTGTTCCAACTTCAATCTTCGAATGGTTCCAGGTGGTAGCATGCATTAATTGTTAGGTGATATGAATGTTTGATCTATGAATCTATGGCATTGTTTTGATATTTTGGTATCTTAGAATGCGGGGACCTTGGCCAAGTAGTTCAATGAATAGTGTTTTTGAGATTTGGCCTTCATGCTCTTATCTGTTGTGCATTCTTGATGCTCCAGTGACTGGTTGGTCAGTTTGCAACTCAACTTTGGAAATGATTTCAGCTTGCTTTTACTCTATTCTTTTGTAGATGATGGAACTTATGCTATGAAAAAAGTTCTCATTCAGAATAGTGAGCAGTTGGAGTTGGTGAAGGAGGAGATCCGAGTTTCATCACTGTTCAGTCATCCTAATCTGCTTCCACTTCTTGATCATGCCATTATTTCCGTTAAGGTTAAGATCTGGAATACTTAATTTAATACGGCTCATAGCTTACTTTAGGTGTTTTCTTCTCATACAATTTGACTTTTAATAGCCTGTCAAATTTTTTATTGTTTTCACTTTTCTGTGCAATTGATTCATTTATAATATTCTGTTTGATTGACAGCCTACACAAGAAGCATCTTGGAACCATGAAGCATACTTGTTATTTCCAGTTCATCTGGACGGAACATTATTGGACAATGCCAAGACTATGAAGACCAAAAAGGAGTTCTTTTCGACCTCAGATGTTCTTCAAATATTTCGGCAGGTGAATGGAGATTTCATCCCCTTTTTTTTCCCATTTAATTTGACATTTATCTTTTGAAAAGAAGGGTCACTTTTCCATATTTGAAAAGCAGTATAACAGGGGCTACCGTTATAGTGATTACTGTAGACAACCATACAGCATTTTAACTTCTTATTAAGCAATGTATATAAGCTGAAGATAAGCCTGCAACGATGCTACCAAGTTCTGGTGTACATGTTCCTGTTGCTTTACCCACAATGATTTATTTTCTAGGATTAGTAGTGCTAGAAGCATCAAAAGCATTTTAACTTAGAAAAATCAATGCAATAGATTTGTGCAGGACTCAAGCATATGCACAGTTTTGATCCCCCATATGCGCATAATGATATCAAACCTGGAAACGTTCTGATAACTCATAGAAAGGGACAACCACCTCTTGCTATATTGATGGATTTTGGCAGTGCTCGACCCGCAAGGAGGCAAATTCGCTCTCGTTCAGAGGCACTTCAGTTGCAGGTATATATATTTTTAAATCAATCTCTATTCTCTACATACACTGTTGTATTTTCTGGAATAAATGCAAAGTTTTTCAGTATGCTTAATGCATGCCTACAAGCTGATGTCTCTTTGGTTCATTAAATTAGTTTAGTGTCTTAAAAGAAGGCCCTTGTGCTTTAATTACACCTTTTGTAAAGGTGCTCAACCAATATATGGGGATTAGCATGAGGTTTGGGTCTTCTCTTGTCTGCTAACTTTTAGAAGAAAAAACAATTGAAGGGATGGTTTTTCTTGCTTGTTATTTAGGAATGGGCGTCTGAGCACTGTTCAGCACCATTTCGAGCTCCAGAGTTGTGGGATTGCCCAAGCCATGCAGATATTGACGAAAGAACTGATATATGGTCCTTAGGATGCACTTTGTATGCAATACTGTGAGTACTGAACCTTCTTTCTTGCAGTTACTTTTATAGTTCTGAAGTTTGAGCATCATATTGATCGTATACCTTCTGTCTTCCAAATTTTGATAAAATCTGCTATACCTTATTTCTTGCACTTAATGCCTTATTTTTATTTAAAGGTATGGAGTATCTCCATTTGAATATGCACTTGGAGAATCTGGAGGAAGCCTACAATTGGCAATAGTCAATGTGCAGATAAAGTGGCCAGCTGGTCCTAAGCCTCCATATCCAGATGCTCTTCACCAGTTTATTACATGGATGCTTCAGCCGCAGGCTGCAGTCCGTCCTCGCATTGATGATATCATAATACATGTGGACAAGTTGATCACCAAGTTCTCTCAGTGAGATAATATAGAAGGCAAGAAAGTATGAAATGAACTTTCTTTGCTCATTTCAGCAAAGCTTCTAAAAGTCAGCCATCATGCCTCTTCTTTTCTACTTCAGAGTCAATAGGGCAATTGAATTGATAGCAGTTCCCTCTCCAGTATTACACATTACATTACATTTTGCAGTAGGTTTGGCAGTTTGTGCATTGGTTGAATGTTGATGTACTCTTCTGTCTCAACTATTTAATTTTGAATTTGTAATTTGTGAAACTGTGCTTCTCGCCTGGAGTGAATTCTTTTGAATAGTTAAAATACAATAATTGCGATTCATTAAAAGAGCTTGTGAGGTTAGTATTATTAGTTTAACAAGCCATTACAAAGCAGTTCTTTTGGTCCATAGAAATTGAAGAGTTTTTTTTTTCCTTTAATCTCGTTGTCTTATGAAGAGAACCGCCAAAGAAAAGACGACAACAACAACCAAGTCGCTGACTCCAAATTCTTCAAGAGAATGACAAACGATTGAAGTTTCTTATTCTTCTGATTGTCTGTTGTAACTTGTAAGGGGTCATGTGGATCTTATATAAAGGGCAATAGGGTGTAAATGAGATTCAGACAGGCTCCGTAAAACTACAATCCGCTCAAACAATAAACTAGTGTGGTGTTTTATGCTTGCCAAAGTTTGGAGGACCATAAATAAAGTCCTTCTGCCTCATTCCACCTCTTCACTCAACTGTGTTACCGATATGAACAACACACACATTTGCCCAAACTCAATGCCTTTTTATAAACCACGATCGTTTATACAATCACTGCCTGCAAGGCTGCGTGTGAATGTGAAATTATGGACAAACAGCTTTACTTGCCTGCTTAAAGGACATTACATAATGGATCTCATAAAAAGCCCTCAAAAGCTGGTAAGAACTGTTTCAGTATGATATTATGAATACATCCTCACTTTCAGATATTATCCTTTTTTGCTGTCAATCGTTATGTTCGTCGTCACCTTCAGAATCTGCAGTGCACAACAAAGCTAGTGTAAGTGGGGAGAAACATATGATGTCAGTTAATTAAAAAACAAACGACCCTAAACCCTCAAATCATTTTTTTTTTCAGGTCGTTCATTCAAATGTATATGTCCAACTTATAAAACCATCAATGAATATCTCGTTACCAGATCGAACATCATCATCAATTTTCCCTCTTGCACGAATTTGCTTCATGAGCATCCGAACCATCAACATCCACCAATAAATATGACAAATGAGCAAGCAAAGTAAAAGAGTATTAAACAAGTAATAATATATAGATCCATCCACCAGGTGCTTCTCCTTGTCCAAGGTCAAAAGAGCCTCGTAGCTGCCAAAAATAAATGGAAGCAAAAATCCACTTTAGTATACTATTTCTTGTAAAGCAATAGAAGGAAGAGAGCAAAATGATAAGAAACGGGATAAGACACTAGGCAAGTAGTTTATACACTAGTTAAGAATGTATAGCTATAAAAGAGGAAGGTGCTACTTATTTTCATTCTGCTTATTCCACTATATTCTATCTGCACAAAAAATAAATTATCTCAACACATTTAACTAACCTGGTACTCCAAATTATCCAAAATGGAAAATAAATAAGACGCAGTACTGTCCAAGAAAGAACAAAACTAACAAAAGCAAAGCCGGCCATCAGTTCATAGCCACAATATTTTGACAACTTTGCAATCTCTAAGAACACATCGCATCCTTCATGGAGGGCTAAAATAATCGAGCCAACACGAGAAAACCTGCAGGGGTGAGAAAACATATATTTAAGAAACAAGAACAAAATAGAAGAAACCTTTGTTTGAGAATCATGAGCATGAACTATGAACGCTAAGAAGCAAGCTGAAACATTTTAAAACTTACTTGAATATGTAAGAAGACACAAGTAAAACCGTAGTTGCTATATGATGAGCCATTGACACCAAAAAGTCAGAACGCCTTGTTTCCCAGAACACCAAAGCAAAGCTGGAGTAGATGTAGAATCCGGCGGAATACATGTACAGTGCCTTCAATTTTAATCTGCCAATGAGGGAAAATATCGGTAATTATGTCAGGCCAGAAGATATGAAAAAAGCAATTGTTTGCATAACAAAGTTACACATATGATCAGACATCAAATAAAACAAGTCTACTACTTGATTTTGACATTGAACAATGATTTCCAAAATGAGTGAGGAACGAACTTAGTTTTCTGGTCAGGCCAAACCTGATCGCCTGGCCCTACCCAGAAGTATTTGGTTTTAGAGAACCAAGGCTCGTTGTGCGTAACAGAAAGGGCCAAAAGCTCCGCAGAGAAAAAATAAACACATTTAAATGCTGACTCTTTGAATTTATTAATTTTCTTCCGTTGATGGCGTGTCTCAACATTCAGCATTGCATGCTGCTTTCCCAACATAAGGCGTCTTGCTAATCCCTGCAAAAAAGATGATACAACTTAAATTGATTGAGACCACTGTTTTGCAGTCTACCAAAGTATACGTACTCACAAACCATTATAACATATAGATCAACATTACATCAAAGTAGAGCTTCAGATGCTGAAATTTGCATTCCTCATAGTTGATGCGATGAGAAATTAATCGCCTTTTTTTTTCCAACAGAAGAAGTTTTCATAGCTTAATATTCCCAATGACAACTAAGTTGGGCATGATAATTGTTCTTGCACAAAATTGAAACATGGGATTATTGCATACATTTGGTCATTTTAACAGTAACCTTGTCTGCCTTCAGAGGCACACCAGAGAGAGAGCACAGAATCGATTAGATGCAGGACAGGTAAAGTTTCTCTGTAACCAAATATATGACTCTCATGAATGAAACTACAAGAACATAAAAACCAACTAAAGCAGAGTGAAACAGACCACAAATTTAACTCTTAGCTCTTAATAATACAGCAGAGAGTTTTCCATGGAGGTCAAATGATACCCGATTTCTATACAACCAATATCTACCGATTATATTAACGTCAAATGAAATAACAGGAAAACCCCACAAACAATTATAGAGTATGCAACTAGTTCCACTCTATAATGAAACTGAATTATGTATAACAAATTGAAGAACTCCAAGAGTGGTACCTCAAAGACATAAATGTCCAGGAAGAGCCTGAGAGAAGGGAAGAGAAGAACAAACAAAGGAAGGACCAAAAAGTCTTTGGGCACTGGGTACGACTCTTCCTCCCAGTTGAGTCTGAGGTTGACCCAACCACTGATTCCAAACAGACCCAAATCCTCCATCTTGACGAACCAAACTCACTCCAAGGATTTGGAGAGGATGGAAGATCAGTAATGTCGGCTGAACAAGGTGCTGTTTGGTGGAATAATTATGCACAAACGGCGATTCACTTTTGAAAAGCGCAAAACATAATCCCACGCTTCAACCGTTTTTTGTTTTTGATTATTTTTCCGTTATCGTAATCGGGTCATGCAGTTCTAGATAACCCTCGTACTGGGTTAGGTTGGATTTTGGGTTACCCGATTCGAAGCCCCGTTTGTTTATTATTATTATTATTGCATCATTAGTATTTTAATTCTATTTTTATTATTCAATCTTTTAAAAGTTAGGACTCTTTTATGCTAGATTATTCCACAAATTGTAAGAATTCAACTATCAAAATTCCAAAGTGTTTTATGTGAATGTTTATTTGATCTGTTTTCTCCATACGAAGAGAATGAAGAACCTAACATTTGACCAAATAAACCTAACATTTTATCAAACTATAAATAACAATATAAAATAATATATTAAAAAAAACAAAACAAAAAGAGGACTGGGGTCCTCATTAAATAAGTAGCAGAAGAAAATTAGATACTAAAGAATAAGAGACATGGAATGGTCAATGAGTTCCCCCTCCCCCATGGCACCCAGGTTAGAAATCTCTTGGGATTTCTTTCCTCCAATGTAACTTAAAAAAATTGAATAAGAGACATTTGTTGATGCTCTTTTTCGGAGAAGGTCAACTTAGAGATAGGGGTTGTCCTTAGCAAGAGAAGGGCCTGGGCCTTCGGTAGAGGGCTAGCCTGCAAAAGACGAAGATAGGAGAAGCAATCGTTAAGCTTCGGACACCGGTGTAGTGGTGAAGGCTCTCCGATGCCTGAGTCAGCTAGGGTGAGTGACTATTGCAAAGTAGCAGTAATAGTGAGAGAGAGAAGTTACCCTTTTTCTTGGTTACTGTTCCCATTTATAGGGAAGTAAAAGTAGGAGGTTTGCACAAAGTTCCGATGTGGGACTTTGTGCAAGTTGCTGTGATGATGACACGTGTCTCCTGTGTTTTAGGTTTGGCAGTTCGGAGCTTCGGCAGGTGGTTGTCCCTTCGGAAGAGCATCTCCCTTTGGCAGGGAGGAAGACATGTCTACCTTGGTGTTCAATCACGCTTGGTTAATTATGGTGTAAACAACATTCATTGGCAGAGCTAGCTTCCATTTCATGGAGGACCATCCATATAGATTTCTTACTTATGGTCAACAATATAGATGTCTTAGTACTTTTCTAATAATTATAGAAGTTTGATATAAATTTTACATGAAATGATAGAGGTTGGGGTAGTCCATGGCCACTTTGGATTGAAGTGTGGCTCGGTGCTCCTTGTACATATGTATGTGTATATACGTATATATGTCTTTAGTTTTATATCATCATCATTCATAAAAAATGAAGTAGATAGCGGCCAACAGTAGGAGTGGGCATCACTCCGGCTGAACCGATGAAATCAGCCGAACCTAATCATAATTACTGGTTTGGTTTGGTTTTGACCAAGAAAAAGTCAAAGGGTTTAAAAACCGAATCGGACCATATATGATTTGGTTTTGAGCTTTTATAAACCGGTCTAAACCAAACCGGACCGTTTATGTGTATATTTATTTATTTATATTTTACTTTACATGTGTAATACACTAATTAGTTAATTACTATATATGAATATTTGAATTGAGCTATATTAGTTAGTGAAATATAAAGTTTTATGACATTTTGAGCTTTAGGATGGTTTCGTACTCTAGAAAATGAATTATGTATGAAGCAAGTTGTGAATTTGTTGGGCTAACAATGTTGAAAAAATGCAAAAAGAAAGAGAATTGAGCTTAGGTCCAAACTGGTCGAACCAAATCGTCTTAAATTAGTTTGGTTTGGTTTGGTTTCCTTTATAACTTTTATTCAAACCAAACTGAACCAAACTACCATATTGTAATTGGCTCGGCTATGGTTTTGAGGTGAAACCGATCCAATCCGGACTATGCTCACCCTTAGCCAACAAAGTCCAGCCCACTGAAAAAATGCCTTGATTTGTAGATCAGATGTTTTAAGTTCAAACCCCCATGGCATATTGACAGTGTGTGAGGAAATTTCCTACCTCCAATATCACTAGTATAATTTTTTAGATAGCGATAAAGGCTATGGGCTTAGATTTTTGCGACTTGGTCCTGTTTCAGTAACTGTTCAAGTGGCCCAAATTAATTGTACAGTGTGTACCCATTTAACAAGGCCCTGGGGCATGGCTCGTAATTGTTAAAGTAGAGTTGGCTACTACTATTTTCCTTTTTTCCCTTTTTTTAATGAGGAAATGAAAATTACAAAGCGAAACTCCTAAGATAAGAAAGTCCAAAGAGATCAAAATAAAAAAGAGAACAAATTGACAAAGGGAATCCAAGCTCCCAAATAACCTGCAATGAGAGCCAGTGGCCCAGATTGACAACCACGTTTGCAGTGAAGTTTGTCTCTCTAAACACATGCTAAAAGCAAATAGAACTGTTTTTCTTGTTGGATAACATCTATTTCACCTTTTATATAAGGGCAATGCTAGCAACCTTCTCTTTAACCTTCTCTTTAAGTGAGAGAGAAGTGACACATGTCATAAGAAGAAGAGAGAAGGTTAAAAAGAGAAGGTTAGAGAGAAGGTTGCTAACATTGCCCTTTATATAATCCATATAATTATTTTAAAAGCACACGTTTGGGAATGAAAATGATTTTTTTTGTTTTATTTGATCCATTTAGGTTGAAATTTGATTTGACTGCTTTATCTTTCCCTTACAATATTAATTAAAGTTAGGCATGCATTTCCTGTACCACATGGCAATGCTAGGTTAACTAGCAGCATATATATGACACAAAAGAATAATCCTAGGGTCTATTTCTCCTCTACAAACAAACCCTCCCTCTACCTATGCCTTCATGTTGTATGTCTTTATTTATTTGGAGCCGTTTGAGTTGGTGTTAATGTTCATCAATTTATACAAAAGAGATCAGTTGTATTGTAGCATACGCATTTGTAAAAATGGCATGGAAATTAACGTTGGCATGACTTGTGAATATTGACTTACTTTCCTTACACACTAAGAATTCCTATTATAATTGTAATTGATTTACTTTAATTCATGATTTCCTACTGTAAATAGATTTAGGAATTTATTAGTTACTTACCCATTCAGGTTTCGTTGTAATATAAATATGACCTCCTACAAGGAGAAAAATACACAGAAAATTCCCACAAACAAATATTCTCTCATAGTTTTCATATTTTAGCATGGTATTAGAGCGACGATCTTGGAATTGCTGACTCTAGTTTCACACCCCCGCCACCGCTATGGGGGTTGATGATTTTTTCATCCCTCATGGAGGTAGCACCACCGACTCCTTCTCTCATTCTCAACCAACCATAGCCGAGTTGAGTGCCCAGATGGCTTAACTCCTACAAATGCAGACTTTGGCCCCGAATTTGATCCTGAATCAGGATCCTCTTTTGACGACCCCAACTCCGACCACGACTATGACGACAACGAAGACCCCGACCCGACTCCGATAACGACCTTGACCCTACGATGATGACTTCGACCTCGACCCCGACCCGAATTTGTCTTTGATTGGACTCGATCCCGACTTCGACTCGACCCGACTCGTGCTCATATCTCGATCCGAATTTCTACTAAACTGTATCCTATACATCTTCCGCTACACAGATTATGACTTCTCGACTAACGACCCCGCCATATGGACCAGATTGCGAATATTGTGGTGATCCGAGACACACTCATGAGACTTGTTTTAAATTGCATGGCTATCCCGATTGGTGGGCTACCCTTAAAGATCCAGGACAATGCAATACGACCAGTAATGATACTGGTTATGGATTCCATACTTCCGCTAAGATTGATTCCGGGCTGGATAATTGATTCCGGTGCAACTGATCATATGACGTTTGATCCTGATGATTTTCTTCATACTACACAACCTCGACAAACTTGTATTGCAAATGCCAATAGAGTTACTTATCCTGTGACAGGGGCTGGCACTGTTGAACTCTCATCTCTCTCTCACCTGTCTAGTACGTTACTTGTTTCATCTTTATCCAATAAATTGTTGTCAGTTAGTCAGCTTACTGAACAATTGAATTGTTGTGTACTCATTTATCCGAGTTTTTGTTTGCTTCAGGATATTCACACTAAGAAGATTCTTAGTCATGATTACTAAGAGAGGGGGGCTATATTATGTTGATGACTTCAGTCTCAGCGTGGCTAACAATGTGACCCATCCATTTGATAACAAACAACAACAAATTTGGCTGTGGCACCGTCGATTGGGACATCCGTCTTTTAGTTATATGAAGCATCTTATACCAGATTTATTTTCAGGTTTCAAGGAATCCGACTTTCCATGTGATACTTGTATTTTGGCCAAGAGTCACCGTGTGCCCTACTCGTTGAGTACGAACAAGTGTACTACTCCATTTACGTTAATTCACTCTGATGTCTAGGGACCTTCACTTATCACTGCTTCTTCTGGTATTCGATGGTTTGTCACATTCATAGATAATTGTATACACGAATGACATGACTTTATTTGCTGAAGAATAAAAATGAAGTGTTTTCCCGTTTTCAGTCATTCCACAAACAAATGAATACTCAGTTTAATGCTCAAATCCAGATTCTTCGCTCAGACAATGATGGAGAATTTGTCAATCATGACTTTCAGACTTACTTTCAACAACATGGAATTATCCATGAGACGACTTGTCCTCAGACATCGCAACAAAATGGTGTTGCTGAACGAAAGAATCGACATCTTCTTGAAACCGCCCGAGCACTTCTGATTGGCGCTCATGTTCCTCGTCATCACTGGGATGATGCTATTATCACCGCAGTTCACCTGATCAACTGCATGTCTTCTGGTGTATTGACCTTTAAAACTCCCTTATTAGTGTATTGACCTCCGAGCCGCATTCCTCGTAGGTCTCAGGGGACCATTAGTCAGCCTGAGTCGCAATCCTCGCACCACATGGTTTAGGCGTCCCCAAACTCGGGCAAAATATCCAACTATCTCAAGGCAACTAGGGGGTACCCTATGGTGGGTTTGAAAACCATAATCTGTTATTTACATAAACTTTCAATAAATTTGTTCTCAACTGAATTTAAAATATATCCATATATGTATATATATATATATATATAAACAGTAACATAAACCCAGCCCCTAACTCGTGGTGCGCCTGATAATCGTAAGCCTATATACCCTCGAGGATCAAGCCACACGTAGTTCTTTCCTCTGTACATGACACATGAATGGTTTGTTTTATCTGTAAACCTCACTCTAGGGCTGACATTTCGGAGTATCCGAGACTCGTTTTACGATCCGTCAAATGATATACGATCCTGAAATTACCTAGATCAACATACTGGAACATGATTACTATCCAACGGTTCAAACCTCTGAACCCGGGAATCACCCACTATGCGAGATCCGTTCGGGGTTCAAAGGTTATCCGAATTGATATCCACAAATTCCCACGAGCTCGTGACAACAAGAGGATCACATTGGGACACAATGCCTCACTCTGATGCCCACGCGCCGCCACATGCTGGCGGCGTGGTTAACAGCGGTAAAGCTTCGCCGAAAAATCTCAACATCTCGGCTCAAGACTCCTATCCTAGGTAAAACACCCTATTTGGAACCACTTTTGTTCTTGGACCTACTCCAAAAACTGGCCGGAACTGTGCTCCCAAAACCGGCCAAACCCTAGCTTGAAAATTAACCTGCCAAACCTAGAAATTCCTCAAATTCTACCCAACCAGCAGCTAGAGCACAGAAAATAGCTAGAAATTCATACCTTACTCGACTGATTTGGTAGCCGAATGACGGCATATGAACGCCGGAAATTTCTGTCAAAACCAGTGAGTTTTTTTGATTCCGGTGGTTCCAGCGCAGAGACCGGTCGAGAAAGGAAGAGGGAGCTGCTGCGGATTGGGTCCATCTTGCGGCTTGGGGTGGTTGGTGGGAGGAGAGAAGTTTCAGCTGGAGGAGGAAGTTGACCGGGGGGGGTTGCGCGACAGAGAGAGAGAGAGAGAAGATGAGGGTTTTAAAAATCTGACTTTCTAAAATTACCATTTTGCCCTTGAACGTATTTTGACCTTATCTCCCTCAATATAACTCAGAATCGAGTGTGCTGCGTGTCTGCGAACTTATTTCGTCGCGCTCTACGCAACGGTATAATTGAAACCCCCAAATTCCTTTCCGGTCAAAAAGTAACTTTTAAACTATTAAAATATTCTATAGGTATAGTGGTCTTATATTGGAATAAATTAATAATTAAATATTAATTAAGGACCGGGTTGTTTCAGTTTGCAAGTTACGAAAAGCATTGTATGGATTGAAACAGTCACCACGTGCATGGTTTGGACGGTTCACCATGGCAATGAAGAACAATTGTTTCAAACAGTGCAACTCAGGTCATACTATGTTCTTGAAATATCGGAAAGGGAAGGTAACAACATTAATAATCTATGTTGATGATATGATTATTACTATGAATGATAAACATGAAATATCACAACTACAAGACTATTTGGCTACTGAGTTTGAGATGAAGGATCTAGGTGGACTTAAATATTTCTTGGGAATTGAGGTGGCTCGATCACAGCAAGACATATTTCTCTCTCAAAGGAAATATGTCTTGGACTTGTTGACAGACACAGGAATGCCAGATTGCAAACCTGCGAACACTCCTATTGTTCAGAATCATTATCTTGGAGAATATCCGGATCAAGTTCCAACTAATAAAGAAAGATACCAAAGGTTAGTGAGAAGATTGATCTATTTGTCACATACTCGACCAGACATTGCTTATGCGGTGAGCGTTGTCAGTCAATTTATGCACTCCCAAGTGAAGACCACATGAATGCAGTTCTTCGGATACTTAGATATTTGAAGTCTGCACCTAGAAAAGGACTTATGTTCTCAAAACATGGTCATCTAAATATTGATGGTTATTCAGATGCAGATTGGGCAGGTAATGTAATAGATAGAAAATCCAAATTGGGTTACTTCACATTCGTGGGAGGTAATTTGGTGACATGGAGGAGCAAGAAACAGAATGTAGTAGCTTTATCCAGTCAGAAGCCGAGTTCAGAGGCATGACTAAAGAGATTTGTGAACTTCTTTGGTTAAGAAAGTTGCTTATTGAACTTGGGTATAAACCTACATCCACAATGAATCTCTTTTGTGACAACAAGGCTGCTATAGCCATTGCACAGAATCGATTCAGCATGATCGTACTAAACATGTTGAGGTGGATCGACACTTCATCAAACAAAGCTTGAGGCTAAAGTGTTTCAGTTTCCTTTTATGAAATCTGAGGATCAATTGACGGATATTTTGACAAAGACGATTTCCAGTAAAGCATTCCACAATTCACTGGATCAGTTGGGCATTGGCGACATCTATGCACCAACGTGAGGGAGAATGTTGGCGTGACTTGTGAATATTGACTTACTTTCCTTACACACCAAGAATTTCTATTATAATTGTAATTGATTTACTTTAATTCCTGATTTCCTACTGTAAATAGATTTAGGCATTTATTATTTACTTGTCCATTCAGGTTTCGTTGTATTATAAATATGACCTCCTACAAGGAGAATAATACATAGAAAATTCCCACAAACAAATATTCTCTCATGGTTTTCATATTTTAGCAATTAACACATTACAACAATATCAAACAAATTATGCAAGGGGTATGTAGCTCAAATAATTAAAAGCATGCATCCGAGGTCCTAAGTTCGATTTCTCCTTTATTTATGAATTGACCTCAATGAGTCAATGCCACATCTCCTTCACCACATTTGTGTTGCCTTTATTTTATATATAGTAAGCTTAATGTGAATTTGTACATAGCTTTCAACACTCTCTCTTTTTTTTCACCAATTTTGACATCTAAATGCCATGAAATTGTCATTTCATACATTAAAAATACATCAATACTTTATTTTATATATAGAAAATAAGCTCGAGAGATATATCTCTTCGGGAAAAAATCAACAAAAATTATAGGTCACTCTCAAGATTATGTACATAGAACAAATAAAACTCAAAATTTACTTTCGTTAATGAAAAGTTTGAAAATAAAAAGTTGATTAGAATGAATAAACCATGCTCCATAGTTTATCTGGATTCTTTTTCCTATGATTGTATAGACCAAGTCATTAGTAGTTTGTAAGCCATATGGTGAAGCTCCCTCATCTCATATATTAGTTTTCACCAATCTTGCATATCTAGTTCCCTGACATCATAACCATCATCCTAACTATATTTGCAGTCTATATTTGCATATTGCATAATAGGAGGTCATAAATTGTCATTTCATACTTTTGAATTTTTTTGGGTTTTGTTATTAAAAATACGGAATATCAATACTGAAAAATAAATTAAAAAACTTTAAAAAATTGATATATACTCTCTCTCTGTCTCTCTCTCTCTAAAATATCTTTAACTTTCAAAAAAAAAAAATAGAGGGCAAATCAAAAGTTATGTACGGCAAATCAAGAGTTAAGCCTAGAAAATACAAATGTGAAAGAAAAAAGTAAGTAAACAAGAGAATCAGTCAGATGATCTGGTCCATGTTTGACGAAATTGTCCCATTGCAGAAACCACAGCCTCAACAGTAGTCACGTGGAAGACAAGGAGAGAAGCAAATCGGGATGCGATCACGTCAAAAAGAACTACCAGCAAGAATAACACATGGGGCTCACCCTTGTCTCTTTCTCTATCGGCCACCGGGAAACAACCAAAAATCATGCTCAAAAGCGTTGGGGGCAAGGTGTGCCCAAACCACCTGGATTTTAACTCTCAAGTTCGTTTTGTTCTTGCCCTTACCAATCATGGATGGTCCACCACACGAGTTGTCAAATTCTCTCTTCTTTTATTTTAGCCATAAAGTGAGTAAATTACAAATTCAGATCTTAAGTTAAGCCCTAAAAAATCATAATTTGAAATGATAATCGATGTACAGGGTAAAATGTCTGGTTGACTAGAGAAGCACGTTTAGATTTTGAAAAGCTGATTCTAACAAATGTCATTTCAAAAAAGTTCTTACAGAAGTAACGTATGGAGGGAGGATATATGTCTGATTGATCACTATAATTTTCAACCCTCCAATCCAAACTTCACCTTGAAAAGGCAGGAAGAAGGAAGCAGCAGAGCAATAAATGAGACATGTAGATGGATAGATATTAGATAGATGGTTTTTCACTAAAGCTTTTTTTCTGATCCAGCTGATACGAAATTCAATCTTTACGGCAACCAAGCAACATCAACATCAACGTGCATAAATATTAATATTATTATATGACTAGGTCTAGGTCTAGGTAGCAAAGCAAAGCAAGCTGGATTGCATATTGTTTGTGATAAGGGAAAGCAGAGAGGGCAGTGTCCTTCCTTATCCTTCCTGTTGTAGGGAAGGGAAGGGAAAGGAAGGGATATAGAAACAAATAATTGAGTTTGTAATAGGACCCGTGTTCTTCCTTCCCCAATAACACGACAGACATAACATAACCTTGATTTGAGGAGGAGACACACATGCACATCATCAAAAGCAGCGGCAGACACCTATATTTGACAACTTCCTATCTATCTCATTCTCATTCTCATTCTCAACTCTTATATACTATCTAGAAAAAGAAAACCCTAAACTCCCGTTGGGTTGGGTGGTTTGCATTTTACAGGTAAATATGTGAAAGCTAAATGAAGTAGTGAATAGGTCCTATTGTGTCCTATTCAAAGACAGACAGGGGTGGTCTTACTTATCTTATAATAATTCATTCATTCATTCGTTCTCTTTCTCTTTCTCTCTAGTTGTTTTTGTTTTTGTTTTTGTAGCCTACTCTCTTTCGTCCTCAAGTCTTGAAGTCCCGGTCTGTCTTTTGCATTTAAGGCATCCATACCTTCCTTTCTCTTAATAATGACATATGCAGAGAGAAATAAAGATGATTGATTGATCTTATGAAACCCAATGACCCAGTGAACGAACAACCAACCAACCATGTCCTTTCAAATTCAAGAAACCTTTGGTATGTATGGAGGAGGCTTTTTGTTTTGCTTGATGGGTTTCACCTTCATTGACAGCTTCTAGCGGTCTCTCTGCTCAGCAGAAAAGGTCAGAGAATTAATGGGTATATTTAGATTTCCAGGGGGTGTGGTACTGAGAGTTATTGCAGCTTCCTTCTTACTTAGCCTATTAAAGACACAGATTTGAGGGTTTTGTTTTGTGGTGTAGCTTTCAAATGTAATGTGAGAGATAGCTACATTTGTTTTCTTGTTTGTTTGAGCGGTGATTTAGCTTCTCTCTTTTCCTATTTAAGAATTATCCTATACTTGTGTTAATATCCCCTGCTTCTTTATTAATATTCTCACCAGCTTCCCTTGTTCTTTCAGTCTAGTAATATCATATGGAGTCTTCCAAAGTCTTTGGAGGTGCAGAAGAATGTCACAGCAGTGAATCAGGGTGGACAATGTACATTGGCTCCTGCATAGATGGGGAAAATGAAGATGGCACTGGCATGACCCATGAAAACAGTGAAGATGATGGAGAAAATGATGGTCATAAGGATGACCACAGTGATGATTCTATGGTTTCTGATGCTTCCTCTGGCCCAAGCCATCACCACCATGGAGGAGAGAGATCCAGAGGTCATGGCTTGGCTGTTGACAAAACGGCCAAGAAGAAACCAAAGGAGAAGCAGCAACCTAGAGCTGGAAGGCGAAAGGAAGAGAAGAAAGACAAGGCTTTATTGACTCATGCCAAGAAATGCTAAGGCTTACTTGACTAGCTTCAGGCAGGTTGATCAGAAGAATGGCTTTGGAAACAGCAGATTAAATTATATAGATGTTTTGATGTTCTTCATCTGCTAAGTATTATTATTTTGTAGGTAGAGGTAGGTAGCAACGGGTTTAGCTGAATTGTGTCTCTTTTAATGTAAGGATAATATATATATATATATGTAATATATTCAAGAAATTAATATAATTGTTGAGTAACTAGCTAGAATGTGCTAGAGTTTTCGAGTTCGTCCTGCCTGGTAACAAATATTATTTTATTATAAAAATATATATATAGTTTGAATCCATATGTTCATTCAATTGGATGTGAAAAAATTGGAAAAGGCCAACTAGGTTGGTTGAGCCTAGTTGAGTTGGTAAGGATTGCAATTTTCGCTATCAATATTTAAGTTCGAGTTTCGCTGTCGATAATCTCTCTTGATGAGTAATATGTAAAAATTAAAAATGGAGTTAAGACCTCTTCCGTAAGTCCTCAAAAGATCTTGGTATGTCCTGACTCTGGATATGATAGCCTCCCTCCCCCTAAACTTTTCATCATTAATAAAAATAATAATAAAAAAAAAAAAAGGGGAAGAATCTTTGTTTGCACAAATGATTTGCTGCTTCTTTTAACAGAATCTAAAATAGTGAACAAAGAGTGTTTCATCACCAGGCCCAAAATCATAGGACTCTGGGCCTTCACACCCTTCTTGCCTAAATTTCAATATTTTTTTGGGCCTAAAGTTCATGGTTTTATTTATTTTCGTAGGGTATGTGATAACAAAGAGCTGCTGCCACTGATTTCAAAGACAACTAGATTAAACTTAGCAACTCTGAAATATCAAGCAACCGCTCTCTTTATTTGTTTTTTCAAAAGCTACAAAATTCTTTAAAAAATAATCAAATATTTTTTGATACGTGGTAGTTCTTACAATTTTCTCAATCAACGGATGTATAAAAATAACAGAAAGAGAAAAGATATAAATAAAAGCGCCCGTGGATATGACACGTCGTCGACAGGGCAAAAGTGGTGACGTGGATAAAATATGACCTTTGTCATCCACCTCTTCCTCTTCTCCTTGCCTTGTACTTACAATTTACAACGTTCCTGTCTGTTGTGTTCCCTGGAAGAGAGAGGCTTTACGAACAGAGCGAGGAATGTCGAAGCTCATTCTGCTTCACACTTCTCACCATCTCACCCCAATCCACCGCCGTGTCCTAAATGCCGCCGTTTTGACTCCTGTTTCCAAGCCTCTCCTCACTCCCTTCTCTCTCTCAGGTCTCCGCCCCCAATGCCTCCGCTCTTCATTCTCTCCTCCTCTTTCTCTGCGAAGCCTCTCGGCTCGCGCCTTCGACTCGTCGTCTTCTTCATCATCCGAGACCAAAGAAGAAGAATTGAAGCAAATCGATGGCAAGTCTGGGCCTCAGGGTAAGGTTAACAGTGAGAGTGTCAATACAGGCATAGCAGACAAGGACTATCCCACTGGCGAGTTTCAGTTTCAAAAGATGAGCTCTTGGAAGAGCTTCGTCGTCAAGCTTCGTATGCTCATTGCCCTCCCTTGGGAGCGCGTCAAAAAAGGCAGCGTCTTGACCATCAAATTGCGAGGCCAGGTTTTCTTTTTCACATTTCTACTTTGTGAGTGTGTTTGGCAATTTGGGATTGGAGCTTTTTCTTTTTTGGTTTATTTATTTTATTATTGGTTCAGGTATCTGATCAGCTAAAGAGTCGATTCTCCAGTGGACTATCGCTACCTCAAATTTGTGAGAACTTGGTGAAAGCAGCGTATGATCCTCGAATTTCTGGTGTCTATCTCCAAATTGAGAGCTTGAATTGTGGTTGGGGGAAAGTCGAAGAAATTCGAAGGCATATATTGGATTTCAAGAAATCAGGTAAATATTTTCAAAATTTTGATTATGTTATGTCTTATATCTGTACCTGATTTCTTCACTCTTGCAGGAAAATTCATTTTGGCCTATGTACCTGCTTGTGGAGAGAAAGAGTATTACCTTGCTTCTGCATGCCAAGAGATATATGCCCCTCCAAGTGCTTATTTTTCTTTATTTGGTCTCACCGTTCAGGCCTCATTCGTAAGAGGTCAGTTCCTTTCCCTGAAATCCGTAATTTATATTTGCAAGAATTCTCTTTTGACGAGTAACATACCAACACTGCTGCAACTGTGAATATAATAATGGTCTTGATGATTTGATCATACAGATTTTTGGTGTCATAGATGCTTGTAAGTTAGAGATACTTGTTACCTTTTCCTGTTTAGCCTTACCTGTGCTGTACTTATGGCGCAAGTCATTCATTAGCTAATGTTGCGTGGCATTCGTATTTTCTTTCAGGTGTTCTTGAAAACGTTGGAATTGAGCCACAAGTGGAAAGGATTGGTAAATACAAAAGTGCCGGCGATCAACTTGCACGCAAAACCATGTCTGAAGAAAATTGTGAGATGCTGACTGCACTGCTTGATAATATATACGGGAATTGGCTGGATGTAATTTCTTCTACAAGAGGTGCTTTGAGATTTGAGATTTGACCTTTCTTCAAGTCTTTAAAGAACTTATGAACTTCTGAAAATTTTCTACAGGAAAGAAAAGAGAAGACATCGAGAATTTTATTAGTGAAGGAGTGTACCAAGTAGAAAAATTTAAAGAAGAGGGCTGGATCACAAACATACACTATGATGATGAGGTATGGAATTCTGGTTCCTATTTGCTTTGGGTTAGTGTTTGATGCATGTTAAGAAAGAGAATTTAGATGCTTGGAGAGTAAGAACGCTGTTTCAATGTGTTTCAGATCCAGATTTTAAACTTATATTTAAAGAAAGTTGAGAGAGTTTTCTTTTTCTAAATTTCAATTTCCATCCATGTTCAAGTTTGTCTTAGTATTTTGAAGTTCTAGGGCATGGTAACTACCTAGTCTTATTTATTTATGATATGAAAAGATACATACCGTATTGCTCTCACAGTGTAATATCTTGTGATGTGTTAATCCTAATTATTTTGTTGACCCCATTTTGATATGAAAGTCATCCATATGGGGAGCGATTTGTGTCTGTAAAACATTATTCATCATTATGATAGTTTGCTGGTAACTTTTTAAATAATATGTATCCCTTGCAGGTTATTTCACTGTTGAAGGAAAGACTTGGAGTACAAAAAGAAAAAGTTCTTCCTATGGTTGATTACAGGTAGTCAACTTTCTTATAGGTGGCATTCATTTATTAGGATGTGATGTCCAATTTTCTCTGTATGCGTGTATAACTATCCCATCCTCCCTCTTTTTCATTATTACGACAGGAAATACTCTAAGGTTCGACAATCGACTGTTGGCTTATCAGGCGGCAAAGACAAGATAGCCATAATTAGAGCCTCAGGCAGCATTAGTCGTGTACGGGGCTCTTTTAGTCTTCCTGGTTCGGGTATTATTGGGGAACAGTTCATTGAGAAGATTCGTAGTGTGAGAGGTATTGTATGTCTTAAATAAGTTCATTTTCTTATGTGAAACTTTCAGAACTGGTTATTTGCATATGTTTTTCTGTTTTAATTTTTGTACCTCTGTCATGTGATACTCTTTTACCCATTCCAGAATCAAAAAAGTATAAGGCCGCTATCATCCGAATTGACAGCCCTGGAGGTGATGCCCTTGCTTCTGATTTGTAAGTGCTAGTATATATTAGCTGAGTTTTGTGTGCAACAAATCCATTATCACAACTAGGAATATGCATTATGTAATAAGTGGGGTAACGTTCCGAGCATCTAAATGAGTAGGGAAGTTTTCGTACACATGATTTAGATCTGGGTGCCAGAGTTAGGGATTCTTTCTTCCGCTTATCTGAATATTTAGTATGCTTATAATGAATGAGCTTGATGTAGAAGATAGATCTCCTGTTAATATGATATCAGTAAACTGAAGCCTTCCATGTGACATGTTTGGGTACATGAGGTGTTGAAGTTATTGTTGATTTAGCTGCATAAAACTCTAAGATGTTGGAATTTGTCCCCGTAAAAGTTGATATGTTGGCAAGTACTCTTGTACAGAAGAAAATATGTGCTTGTACGTTTATGTGTGCACACAATTAACTAGTTACCCTGATGTGTTTATGGTGTGCAGAATGTGGAGGGAAATCAGACTTTTGGCTGCATCAAAACCTGTCATTGCATCAATGTCTGATGTGGCAGCAAGTGGAGGATACTATATGGCAATGGCAGCAGACACCATTGTTGCAGAAAATCTAACCTTAACTGGTTCCATTGGGGTTGTGACAGGTGAATTTGGTTGTACATAATGTTATAAAGTATATTCATGTTGGTTAAAAGCACATAGACTGCCACAAATCTAAATGCCCAGCAAATATTTGTTATAATTGTGGGATCTTTTTTTATCTATCTATTTGCAGTTTAAAAAGTTTATAATCCTTTTGTTGGTATGCAGAAAGAAATTTGGATTATGTTAGCTGTTGTAAAGTTGAATCTTTGTTTGTAGGGAAGTTTAACTTGGGAAAACTGTATGAGAAGATTGGCTTCAACAAGGAAATCATATCAAGGGGAAAATATGCGGAGCTTCTTGCAGCTGAACAACGATCTTTCAGGTAAACAAATTTGTTGCACTCTTAGGTGTATGTAATAACCTCCTATATTCGTACAAATGGAAAAAGTTTCAACTTTTCCTTTTCGATCCTAATACAGACCAGAAGAAGCTGAACTCTTTGCTAAATCTGCACAGAATGCATATAAGCAATTTCGAGACAAGGCAGCTTTTTCCAGATCAATGACTGTATGCTGGTCAATTCAACCTTCGTTTTGGTTTCAGTTGCTTCCTTTTCACTCCTGTTACCTTGAAATCTAAAGATGCCCTATTTATTTGCGGTGCCAGGTAGATAAAATGGAGGAGGTTGCACAAGGGAGAGTTTGGGCTGGTAAGGATGCAGCTTCACGGGGTTTAGTTGATGCTATTGGTGGACTTTCTCGGGCCGTCGCAATAGCAAAACTCAAGGCAAATATACCCCAAGACAGACAGGTATGGTTATAAGAAAATCTCTTCTTATTTCATGGGTTATGAATATAAATTAGTGTTACTAATTTATGCAGTGCAAGTTAACTCCATATTTGTTAAAAACTACTTTATTTGAGTGTGCTTGACCTTCTCATACATATTATTTATGTCTTTGCAAAATGTAATATGTTCGTGTATACCCGTTACTCTGTCTCTGTAAGTTGTTCTCTAATTTTGCAAGGTTACACTTGTGGAGCTTGCAAGACCGTCCCCTACACTGCCAGAAATTTTAAGTGGCATAGGGAGCAGTTTGGTTGGAGTAGACAGAACAATGAAGGAATTGCTGCAGGACTTGACATTTGGTGATGGAGGAGTTCAAACCCGGATGGAGGGAATCATGTTTCAAAGGCTGGAAGGAGCTTCTCAGGCTAACCCCATCTTCTCTTTGCTGAAAGATTACCTCAGTTCCCTCTAACCATGTTGTTAGCTATCCCTTTTTTTTTCATGGGACGGCTAAGTTTGTATGCATACTCGAGTGTTGTAGCCATAGAAGATTCAAAAGAAAAAAGAAAAGAAAAGAAAAATGTAGTATATTGTATTTACTGATCATTATTATACATAAAAGTTATAACGCATTTATACATACAAGTTTACTCTGCATTAAAGAAATAAGAATGTTGTTGATTGGCTTCGCTAGAATGAGTGAGTTTCGGGTTCGTCCTACCTTGTAACTGTCATCAAAATGCTGTTCAATATTGAAGTTGAAGGCCCATATTAGATTGGTGCTGGGGTAATTGTATTATAGTCTTATGTTCAGGTGTAAAATATAAAAGGACTGCCTGTATACCAAGAAAAGTATACACAACTGAACATAAGACTATAATTTCAACACTGTTACTGCTTTTGTTTGTGGATCAAATTTCAACAGTTTTCCAGTTGCATCATGCTCAACATTTGCTTATGCATGTCACTGCAGACATACATACAGTCCTATGTTTAATTATGTACAATGTCATAAGCAAATTACAATTTTTTATGTGAAAGATTAAGGTGAGAATTGTCTTGTGAAACACACATGGATTGGTTTTGTTAGCTAAGCTTTACAGCAAGTTCATATATTGTATTATTATGATACAACTTGTAGGATTGCTACAACTCTTGTTTAATATGTTTTACACCTTTATAATTTACTAGCAGAGTTTGATTATGATTTCTACTTTTGCACATGAGTTTGTGTTCCACTAGGATTGAGTGTGAAGCCCTTCTTACAGGAATGGCCAATGACCAGCGAATGATAAAATGACGAGACATAGAATAGTTTGTTGGATCTTAAAGTTGTCAATTGGATGTTTTGTAATTGGTAAATAGTTAGCTGAACCTTAAAGGAATTAATATTACAGCAACATGGCCTTGCCAAAGTAGAAAGAAATTATCAGTTTAAACTAGAACAACTTGATCAACTTTCACTAACTAGTAAGTAACTACTCAATCAATCATCCATATAGGAAACAATTAAACTAAGACAAGTAAACAATTTCATCACATGATGATGAAATTGATCAGTCCACTATAACTAGATTCTGATAGTCTTGGCCAGAAATGGCAGCTTCCATGGCATGTTTGGGGCCAAAATTCCCACCATTGTCCAGGAAGAACTTGAGCAAATTGTTGTTGACAAAGCCACTCAACATGGTGAAGCCTAAGCTTGGTTGTGTATTAGGCATCCCCAGCACAGACATGTGTGCTCTGATATTCCAATACACAATATGTGGCACCACATCCCCATATCCCTTCTCCTTAAACTTTCTCTGCATTGCCTTAAAATCACTAGTCTCCCATCTATTATAGGTCCCCCTAGAGGGAGTGAACACATACACCCTCTCGATCATCTGCTCCGGCTTCAAATTCTCATCCACAGCCACTTTCAGGATCAAATCAAACACCTTTTCAAAATTAACCTCAACATCCCACGGGCCTAGTTTTGTTGTCATAAACTCGTGCTTGGACTTAAGATCATCGCCTTGTATGGAAACCAGCCGAGGGTTCTTATTGTAGGTGATCACCTTTCCATTCCATGGTTCTTCACTCAGTTGAGACAGCAGAAGCCCCAAACCCATCGACACTTCGTTGTTGGACCCGACATCACATACAATCAAACACTTTTTAAACTTGCCTTGCTTTAAGTAGATGTCCTCCACCATGGTCTTCCACTGAAGATCAGCTGCAGCCATTAGATCATGCACGTCGTCATCTTCATTATCCATCCTTCTCTTAAGATAGCCTATGCTCTCATTTGGAAGCAGAGCACCGGCCTTAATCTTGGACTTGTCGGCTTTGACGACTTCCTCCAAATAAGTCTCAACCGCATAGGGCTCTGGCTTGAAACCCGGATCATAACCCCATTTGTTTCAACCGGTATAAGCCAAGGTGGCTAAGGCTTTATTCAATGGCACCAAAACCCCCTTCCACAACCGCTTCTGACTCTGTACGCATAATCATCGTCGACCTCCTCCGATTCTACTCCTCCTCCTAGTGGAAAAACCTTTTTAGCAATGCTCTCGCAGAGCAGAGTGGCTCGATCGTAAGAGGAGTCGATGTGAGGGAAAAAACCGCCGCCCTGGTTATCTCCAAGCACTCAAGCTCATCCTCACTAGTAATCCTATGATTTTTCAAGCTCTGAATGTCAGACTTGAGGCACAAAGCATAAATATCGGAGACGGCGTCGTGTAAGAGGCGATCATTAGGTCAAGTTGGTACCTCTCAACAGCCTTTTTTGCCATGGACAAGATCTTCTCTCTCCTCCTCCTCGTCCAAGTACGGCTGCCCGATGCTCTCTGCTCTCTGCCTTGTGTATGGAGGGAGAGGAGGACCACGGATCCAGCTAGGCATTGGCTTAGTTTCCTAACCTGATTCTTGGACTGTATGTTATGCAAAAATCTTTCCTTTCCTTTTTCTTTGGTTTACCTAAATTGCTAAGCAGTAATGTTGATAAGTTGGGTAGGTCAAACTAGAATCTGAGATATATGAGTGCTTATTTTTCTTTATTTGGTCTCACCGTTCAGGCGTAAGAATGCGTCATTTGCAAGGACGAGCAAGACTGTGAATATAATAATGGTCTTGATGATTTGATCATACGTTTCGTAGATGGCAAGGTGATCGTGGTTGTTGGGTCGTGGTTATTGGTAATTAGCCATGTGATGCCCGCCGTGCTAGATAGGCTTGGTCTCTAAATTCAAATATCCTACCAGCGACGGTGATGTAGATCTGCAAAGATAGAGCTTGGAAGTGTGGTGAAGGGAGTTGTGAGACCAGCAATAATAGCCTGCGGCATGCATGTTGCTAGGAGAGTAGATCCATCTGTATTTTGGGAATTTGAAACTGAAGAAGGGGGCCCCTCACCAGGTATGATAAATTTGTTTTTTCATTCATTTATTACTAAAGCTTTGTCTCTATGAGTGACATTAAGTTTATTTTGGCAGAATTGTTTTGTTTTTACCCCCCATTATTAATGGTGCATTCCTTTATGTTATAGAGCTTACTTTTATGCAATTTGCTTCTCACTTTACATTAGGTTGACAGCATTTTCGAAGTTGGGATGGAGTCATAGCAATCTATTGGATGGAGAGGAAAGATGTTGGTGCGAGAAATCAACGCCAACTAGCAGCTCTTTTCTGTGGTGCTAGCTCTGGGTTCGAGGTACGATACAAAACCTGGTATACACAGTTTGGGGTATACACAGTTTGGTCACCTATTTCAGAACCTAGTGACAATTTTGATGAATTTTTTTGCTTAAATGGTATAAAGATATGTATTTTTTCATAATTTACTAAACTGGGATGTTGGATAGCTCTATGTTAAACAAAGATAAATAATTGCCTATTACTTGGTTTCCGATATGCAGTTGATTCATGGCTTGGTGGACAGAGTTATGGAAGCGATTGGTGCTGCTTTTGTTCCTATCGGTGACCATACTGGGTACTTCATACAAACTTCGGATGTGAGTATAGTCTTTCATTTGCATTTTTCTTTGGAGGTTTGTATGAATCATTCACTCTCTGTTTACATTTACTGAAGGAGCCCGAGTTTCTTCCGGGTAGGCAAGCAAGCATCATCTATAAAGGGAAGCACATTGGAACTTTTGGCATTGTGCACCCTGAGGTTTGTGTATCATCACTTGATTTTGTGCTAAGATTATAGCTACAGATTAAATGCTGCCCTATAAATTTTGCCATTCCAGCATTACCATTCACGAGGGAAAAAATGTACTTGACTGTTTTTCATGCAATCTAATTTCTCGAAATCCCAATCTTGAAATCCTTCCTCATCCACAAGTATAAAAATCAGGTGAAAACTATTGTTAAGCTCCATAGAAAGTTCCTCTCCATCAAAGGCTCTTCTAGGCTTAGGAAAACTGGACCGCAGAAAGATATATAATTCAAAATATGCACACTAGTCAATTTATATTGGCACTCTCTGGTTGGATTTCTTTTATTTAATGAAACGTGGGGAGGCATATTATATCATAATTACCATAATTGTCTATTTTCATGTATTTTCAGGTGTTAAACAACTTCGACGTTCCTGATCCGTGCTCCTTCGTAAAACTTAACGTTGAGAGTTTGTTGTAGTGCCTCTTCTAACAACAAATGTAAGATTCGTATCCAAGGTTATTCTGTTTCCCTCCCATTACTCCAACTAATTCAAGATTTTTGCTCTCTCCCTTTCTTCCACGCACGCGCACACAAGAAAAAGAGTTGGTTGTTATCAGCTTTACTGGTGCTCGTTTCCTTATTTGTGCCTTAAAATTGCAGGTAAATTTGTTTGCTTCGCCCGGTACTTTGTTGCAGTCATGGCTGACTAATTGTTGGACTTTACAGGCCCAAATGTAAAACAACTTTGAAAGCTAACACACGATAAACCAAAACTACCCCTATTATAAACTGAACTCTCACAAAAAGAAACTGCGGGCTGAGGTTGTTTCGACTTTTTCGCTTTTCAGCCTCCTTTTACCCTTGCTAAATTAATAGGAAGAACAAGGAGTCCTTCATGATGTCAACCCCGATCTTTTTCGCCCCCTATTTGTGTAATATTAAGGTGAAAGGCGTTAGATAGTTAAGTTTTTTATTGGAATCAAACAAAAACAAGACACAAGTTTTAACAGAGACAAAAGATGGCTTAGAAGCTTGGCAACCAAACTTGCCAACACCAGTGCAGAGGGAATGCCATTCCAATTCCTCAACGGTTTGGATTTCGACCCCATAACCGGCATAGCTTATTTCACAGATGCCAGTTCCGTCTATGAGCAAAGGTACACATCAATATTCCAAAATATGTATAAGGATGTACAAAGCGCTAAGAGTCACAATAGGAAAGAATTCCTATAACAAGACCTAAAAATAAATTTGTACGGCCTTGTTATATCAAACTAAGTGTTGTATGCATCTTGCATTGTAGAGAAATCCATGAGGCAAATGCTCGGCATGATGCAACGGGAAGGTTGACAATGTTCGATCCCGAGACAAAAAAATTGAGAGTCTTGTTAAGAGGGCCTTCTTTGGCATTTGGGACTGCAGTTAGTATGGATGGCTCGTTTGTCCCGGTTTCTGAATACGCAGGCAATAGGATCCAAAAGTTTTGGCTCACCGGGCCAAAGGCTAACGCATCAGACAGAAATTATCAGGAGACTTTGGGTGGCGGTGAACCGCGAAACTAGAATCACTAGACGGATAAATCATAGGGGCAAGCTAATTGTGCCAATTGCACTTCTCATCGACTTAGATGGCTCTGTGCTTGATGAGATTATTCTTTTGGATCAATACGGCAATTCATCCATCACTCAAGTTGAAGAAGTTGCTGGGGCACTCTATGTATGATCTGCACATGTGAATTTTATTGGTATGTATAATTTAAGTGTTCCTGCAAGTTCTACCAAAATCAAAGGCACATATTTAGAACCAAACTAGTACGCAGCAACTCTTCTATGTGTTAATAATTGTTGTCATTACAAAATGTATTATCCCTGCCGAAAAATATATTAATAATTAGGATTATGGTTTGATTATGTTTTCCTAAACAAAAACTTCAAAAACTTATGTTCTTCTGTCCACAATTAGTAAATCAACAAAATTGACAAGCACATGAGAAATAAGCATGGGATGTGACTCGAAATGGTGTCAATGGCATTGCCAATCTCACGTCCATATATAACAAAACATATTGACATGTTATCAATATATCCCGACATTTTATTGTCCCGATCTATCAATATAAAGTCCATTAAATAGAAAAGAACCTTGACTTGGAGATCATTAGTCTTAGGTTCGAATACCCATGACAACTTGATATTACTAAGTAGATTTATACACAATAGTCATATGACATCGAATTAATTTAATGGTAAACCAAATGTCGGGCCTATTTTTCATGTTATTGGGCTGACTACTGGGGCTCATTTTAGAAAGCCATTTTCATGTTTTTGGGTCCTCAACTGGCCCCGTTTTGACATTTGTGGGCCAACTTCGAGGCATGTGTTCGAATTATTGGGCTTACTTGGGCTTGTTTCATGTTATTGGGCTGACTTTTAGACTTGTTTCCGTTTGGGGCCTGCTTTTGAGCTTTTTTATATTATTGGGCAAGTCGAGCCTGTTTTCGAGTACTAGTATTGGCAAATAGTTAAAAGGTATCAATTGTTGTTTTTGGTATTGGTAAATAGTCTACCAGTAAAAAAAAAAAAAGAGGATCAGGATCAGTAAAACAAAGGCGAACTAGAAAGAAATGACTAGTTTAAACTAGGACAACTTGATCACTATCACTAACTAGTAAACAAAGACAATTAATGATGATGAAATTGATCAGTCCACTATAACTAGATTTGATAGTCTTGTCCAAAATCTACAAAACTAGCATTAGCTCATTTTCCTTCATATTTGAGAATAATACCATCAGAAGTGCCCACATAAGGTCATCCACCATATTTGCCAAAGGCAAGGGACACCGGACCACCGGCTTGTGATGGCCATGATATGATGTATGGAGTTTTGATCCTATGTCCACATTTGTTTGGTGAAGAGGTATGTAGAATAGCAACTTAATGATCGTTTATAAAATTAAAAAGGTCCCTAACTTAATGAATGTTTATAAAAAGTTCAACTTTGGGCAGCAATCGTTGGTTTTGAAGTCATGCATATAAGTGATTGATGAGGGAGGAAAAGAATGTTATGAATTTCCTTTCTGTCTTTTTTCACCCATAAAACAAATGAGTAGAACTTCCCAAACATCATGCAGCTATTTGTTTGTTGAAAATGTAGTTATAATAATACAAAGGGCTACTGACTACTATATATATCAATGTCTCTTTGAATTATTTCCAAAATTTAATGTCCTAAAATTAGTGATTAATCACAAAATTAAGCCTTGGAGACAACCAAATTAGGAATTTAGGATCAGATCTAAAGTATACAAATTGTGGAAGCATTTTATATTGAATTGGGTTTTCCTAAGAACACGTTAAAAAAATCTCGTCGTTGTTTTATGCTTTGAGGTCCAGTCCTTTTCATTGGGCCGCATTTGTTGGACTTTATAGGCTTAAAATTTAAAATTACTTTAAAAGCTGACGCATGAAAAACCAAAACTACCCCTAGTATAAACTGAACTTGTCTCACAAAACGAAACTGAGGTTTGAGGTTGTTTCGACTTTTTCGCTTTTCACCCAGCTCCCTTTTCTTCTCTTCTCTGCAAGTCAACTTCACTGCAAATAACCTCTGCAACCCACCTGCAAAAAGGCTCATAAACCCAAACTCATACTCAGTTTTGGCAAATTGAGATAGACTACAAGTTAGATGCATAACCCAATTCAAATTTCATAATTGAAAGTCTGATTTTCTCTGCTCTCCTCCCTGCAAAGCACACCTAAAATGCTATCTAATTCATTTATCACAATGAGAGTGACAAGGTGCCTCCATTTGTGTATAAAGACCTCATGATTCTCTGCTTCCAGAAACCAAACCAATAGCTTTGCTCTGCTTCCCTCTAACCAAACAAAGGTTTCTTTATTATTTCTTCTATTATTTTTATAATTATATTTTTGTTCTTTTCTAACACATTGTTGTTTGTTTGTGTTTCTCCATCTCCACATATATGGAGATCAACAAGGATAGTCAGATGTGGAGAGTCCATGATTCGTAAGCTTGGCAATTACGTTGATAAGAAGTTAGAGAATCATTATAACTATACTTTGAAAAAGGTTGAAGAAGACCTCAAAGAGATAACTGATGTTTACATCCGGGAGTCGTCGGACATGGAAGCAGTTGTGAAGCTGAGGGATGAGGGCAAGTGGCCAACATGCACCAACGTGGTCTATGAGATTAATTTACTCTAGGGTGAAGAGCTGAAGAAAGTTGAGAAAATGGCCGACCGTGTGGGCCTCAAAATGAAGGAAGTAAGGAACTTGTATGAGGTGAGCGTTACAACCATCTAGTAAATGAGTTTTTGTTGTTGTTGAAATACACTTAGTGCCATCTTGGGGTCTCTGTTTCTGAGAGGGACTTGACCATCTAGTAAATGAGTTCTAAAGTTCTATTTTTGACTTTTGTAGAAAGAACCAGAAAAGGGTAAAAGGGCAGAGCCAGGATATGCGGCGAAAGAAGGTGGATATGAGCCAGCAGACATTGGAAAAGGAAGTAGTAATTGAGAGCTGTGGAAGGAGTGTGGAAGGGGAGAGAGAAGCACCAATTATGAGTGAAAAAAAAAAGAAGCTTAAAACTATTTGCTTATTAGAAATGCTAAGTAGTGTTTTATGTTTTTTTATAATGTTTTTTAAGTAATGAAGACTATTGGTATGTAGTATGTATTAGTGATATAGATGTTTTTGATGACTATGGATGTTTTGATGACTATAGATGTTTTAAGGGTTTTGGATGCTTTTAATTAGGGTTTAATTGTCTGGTAGCTGATGTAGATGACATCATTTACCTATCTTCATTTTTCTTAAGAAAACGCAGACTATATGTGAATTACATCTAGCTCACATTCCCATTACATGGTGCTTTTGTTGTTGTAAATGCATGAAATTGGTCATGGTTGGTGACGAGTTTTCATGACGCAAATTAGGTCTGTAGGTCTGTCTGTGATGCAGGAGCGCCCAAAAGGCTTGTTGATCTACTAGTTATGATCTTAGTTATTTAAAATCGTGTGACATGTGAGTATTAAGTAATCTCAAGGGCTAGGATTAACAGGCTATTTTGTAACCAGTGGCTAGCTGGGATGCTAGGGCTGTTTTAACAATATCTTATTGTGAGTCTTAGCAAGAAGATGTGGAGCAGATTAGAGGAAAAGAAAAGTAAATTTGGATATAGACCCAACACAGGCTCTGTGCTTCATGAACTGGAAGAGGAGGAGGAGAAGATTGAAATATTGAGGGGGCACAGTGAGAAGCTTGCAATTTCATTTATATTGTTGAAGGTGAGTAAAGGTGCAACTTTGAGAGTAGATTGTCACAATGCTGCTATGTTGATATCCAAGGTTGTTGAAAGAGAGAGAGTTGTGAGAGACAATAAGCTTTTCCATCATTTCAAACATGGCCTTTGTTCTTGTGGAGATTATTGGTAAATAAATAAAAAAAATCAACAAGTTTTCAGAGCTGCAGACAGATACTTTCATTCATTTGTACAAATGTAATCCTACAAATTAGTCTTCATAGTCTTGTCATCGTCCAGTAACTGCCAAAACAGACCAACACCAGAGACCAGTTCCAATCTTCAAATACACCAAAGAGCCTGAGTCTCTACAGGCATCTCATCTCAATGATGGCTTTTGTGGCACCACCACTCTCATGCCATCCCCTGCCCACACCGAACACCAAACATTCCCTTTACTCAATCTTCACTCCAAAACCAAAAGCCTCACTTTCTTTCTGTGCCACTCAAACCCACGAAAGAGAACCTCTCACTTCACCTCACAACTCACTTTCCCAACCCAATTTGCTCCAAGAGATCAACAATCTCTGCGACTCTGGAAACCTCTCTGAGGCTCTGACCCTTCTTCAAGCAGACTCTCGCAATGCCATATCCAGTTTACAACAAAAGAAAGACGCAATGGGTGCCCTGTTGCAGGCCTGTGGCCGCCACAAAGACGTCGAAACCGGACGCAGAGTCCACGACTTGGTCTCGGCTTCAACCCAGTTCAGCAATGACTTTGTTCTCAATACCCGCATCATTACTATGTATTCCGTGTGCGGTTCTCCTTCAGATTCTCGCTTGGTTTTTGATGGGTTGCAGAGGAAGAACTTGTTTCAGTGGAATGCACTTGTTAGTGGTTATGCAAGAAACGAGCTTTATCGCAATGCAATTGATGTGTTTATTGAGTTGATTAGCGTCACGGTATTTAAACCCGATAATTTTACGTTCCCTTGTCTTATTAAGGCATGTGGAGGGCTTTTGGACGTGGGTTTGGGGCAGGTAATCCATGGGATGGCTGTGAAGATGGGATTGATGTCTGATGTCTTTGTGGGTAATGCATTGATTGCAATGTATGGCAAATGCGGGTCAATTGAAGACGCGGTTAGGGTGTTTGATTTAATGCCTGAAAGGAACTTGGTTTCCTGGAATTCAATGATATATGGGTACTCGGAGAATGGGTTTTCTCAAGAGTGTTACAGTTTGTTGAGGAAGATTTTGGAGGGTGAGGAAAGTTTGGTACCGGATGTTGCAACATTGGTGACTATATTGCCGTTGTGTGCTGGGAAAGGAGAAGTAAATATGGGGGTGGTGATTCATGGTGTGGCCGTGAAATTGGGGCTGAACCAGGAATTGATGGTGAATAATGCCTTGATGGACATGTACTCCAAATGTGGGTACTTGGCTGAAGCTCGAGTCTTGTTTGATAAGAATGATAAGAAAAATGTGGTTTCTTGGAATTCCATCATAGGAGGCTACTCTAGAGAAGGAGATGTTTGTGGCACATTAGATCTTTTCCGAAAAATGCAGATGGAAGAGGAGAAAGTGAAGGTCAATGAGGTTACCGTACTGAATGTGTTATCAGCTTGTTTAGAGGAGTCAGAACTTTTGAGCTTGAAAGAACTTCATGGTTACTCATTCAGACGTGGGTTTCTATATG